>NC_138379.1:27093075-27125749 GCF_054177405.1 Leptonychotes weddellii
GCACAGAAATCAGTGGCATTCCTATACACCACCAGCAAGACAGAAGAAAGAGAAATTAAGGAGTCGATCCCATTTACAATTGCACCCAAAACCATAAGATACCTAGGAATAAATCTAACCAAAGAGGCAAAGAATCTGTACTCAGAAAACTATAAAATATCCATGAAAGAAATTGAGGAAGACACAAAGAAATGGAAAATCGTTCCATGCTCATGGATTGGAAGAACAAATATTGTGAAGATGTCAAGCTTTTTCAAGCTACCTAGAGCAATCTACACATTTAATGCAATCGCTATCAAAGTACCATCCACTTTTTTCAAAGAAATGGAACAAATCATCCTAAAATTTGTATGGAACCAGAAAAGACCCCAAATAGCCAGAGGAATGTTGAAAAAGAAAAGCAAAGCTGGTGGCATCACAATTCCGGACTTCAAGCTCTATTACAAAGCTATAATCATCAAGACAGTGTGGCACAAAACAGACACATAGATCAATGGAACAGAATAGAGAGCCCAGAAATGAACCCTCAACTCTATGGTCAATTGATCTTTGACAAAGCAGGAAAGAATGTCCAATGGAAAAAAGACAGTCTCTTCAACAAATGGTGTTGGGAAAATTGGACAACCACATGCCGAAGAATGAAACTGGACCATTTCCTACACCACACACAAAAATAGACTCAAAATGGATGAAAGACCTAAATGTGAGACAGGAATCCATCAAAATCCTTGAGGAGAACATAGGCAGCAACCTCTTCGACCTCAGCCGCAGCAACTTCTTCCTAGAAACATCGCCAAAGGCAAGGGAAGCAAGGACAAAACTGAACTACTGGGACTGCATTAAGATAAAAAGCCTTTGCACAGCAAAGGAAACAGTCACCATAACCAAAAAACAACCGACAGAATGGGAGAAGATATTTGCCAATGACATATCAGATAAAGGGCTAGTATCCAAAATCTATAAAGAACTTATCAAATTCAACACCCAAAGAACAAATAATCCAGTCAAGAAATGGGCAAAAGACATAAACAGACATTTTTCTAAAGAAGACACCCAAATGGCCAACAGACACATGAAAAAGTGCTCAACATCGCTCGGCATCAGGGAAATCCAAATCAAAACCTCAATGAGATACCACCTCACACCAGTCAGAATGGCTAAATTTAACAAGTCAGGAAATGACAGATGTTGGCGAGGATGCGGAGAAAGGGGAACCCTCCTGCACTGTTGGTGGGAATGCAAGCTGGTGCAGCCACTCTGGAAAACTGTATGGAGGTTCCTCAAAAAGTTGAAAATAGAGCTACCCTACGACCCAGCAATTGCACTGCTCAGTATTTACTCCAAAGATACAAATGTCATGATCCGAAGGGGTACGAGCACTCCAATTTTTATAGCAGCAATGTCCACCATAGCCAAACTATGGAAAGAGCCAAGATGTCCATCAACAGATGAATGGATAAAGAAGATGTGGTATATATATACAATGGAATATTATGCAGCCATCAAAAAACTAAATCTTGTCATTTGCAATGACGTGGATAGAACTGGAGGGTATTATGCTAAGCGAAATAAGTCAAACAGAGAAAGACATGTATCATATGATCTCACTGATATGAGGAATTCTTAATCTCAGGAAACAAACTGAGGGTTTCTGGAGTGGTGGAGGGTGGGAGTGATGGGGTGGCTGGGTGATGGACATTGGGGAGGGTATGTGCTATGATGAGCATTGTGAATTGTGTAAGACTATTGACTCACAGACCTGTACCTGTGAAACAAATAATACATTATATGTTAAAAAAAAAAAAAAAGAAGATAGTAGGAAGGGAAAAATGAAGGGGGGGAAATCGGAGGGGGAGACGAACCATGAGAGACTATGGACTCTGAGAAACAAACTGAGAGTTTTAGAGGGGAGAGGGGTGGGAGGATGGGTTAGCCCAGTGATGGGTATTGAGTAGGGCATGTATTGCATGGAGCACTGGGTGTTATATGCAAATAATGAACCATGGAACACTACATCAAAAACTAATGATGTAGTGTATGTTGACTAACATAACATAATAAAATAAAATTTAAAAAATAAAAATTAAAAAAGAAGAAATAAAATTCAGTACCATAAACTTCAATCTTCTCTTAATTAACCAATAATCTTAATGTATTTTTTAAATAAACAATTTATAGGAACTAAACAATAATAATCCAGTACTTTTTTTAAAAAAATGAGAGCTAAAAGGCTATAACCAATATAAAGACATAAAGTTGAAGTAATTCAAACAATGTAATGTATTCATTTCTGGATCTTTTCTTGTAAAAGTCTAGCTTTATATCCAAATAAGCTGAAATCCATTCAGAAAAAACTCTAGGACCTGGAAACAAAGAACCCTCATCCTTTGAACTGCTGTGGCTTAAGAGTAACTGTTGAGTTGATAAAAAGAGAGAAAGATAGCAGAGCTAGTGATTATTGAGGGATTATATCACTTTCAGTAATTATTTACTGAATAGTAGCAAGCCCCATATCAGGTACTAAGAGATATAGTTTTATAGCATATACCTATGTCATCCACACCAAAGAAACTAACAATATTCTCCATTTTTTTGTTTTCTTTTTTATGTCTTTTATAAAGTTGGAAAAGCCAACTACTTTCTCAGCCTCCCCTGCAGGGGAGGCCATGAGTAGTCATCATGAAAGGAAGTACAATGGGGACTTTCAGGAGAAGGTATTCTCCCCCAGATAAAACATAACGGAGAAGAGAGAGGCTCTTGCCACTGTTGGCAGTTCTCTTGATTTCTGACTGTGAATGCAGGCATAAGTTCTGGATCTGTTTTAGACATCTTGAAAGCATGAACAATAATACTATGGGAGAAAGGCAAAGCAAAAGGGTAAGCATTGCCCAGGTCCTTGTTATCCCTGAGTAACTGAATCAGGCCAGTAGCTGCCTATATCCATTTTTTTTTTTTTTATGTTATGGGAGAAAAATACCGCTATTTGGTTAAGGAACTGTTAGTAGGCATTCTGTTATTTGACGTGGAAAACATTCTTAACTAAAATTTTTTTTTCTATTAAAACTAAGCAGAGGAAGTTCCTGTTTTCATGGAGCTTAAAGTAATGAAAAATAATAAAATATAGTATAAAAAAATCTGTTCCAATCTTGTTACTGGCCATTGTTTCAAACTGGGCTTTTACTGACCATTCTTTAGAAATCATTCTTACTCACTGACTTTTTAACTTATATAAATTCCACACATGAGTCTAAATTGTGGATTTGTTCATATGTGTATGTACATGTATGTGTATTACATGCATTCACTAGTATCATGGGGCACCATATTCAAAGAATAGGCAAGAGCTTGAATGGATGTCTGTGTCCCAACTGGAAACGGCATGGATTAGATGTGTCTCTTAAGTTCTGAAGGGTAAGGTCCAAATTCAGTAGTTAGACCAGTGAGTTTGTGGTTAATTGAAAGGGTCACCACTAAATTCTCAAGAGGGAAAGACATGAGTCGCCTTGACTTTATATTTCATGTCCTTCACTGAAAAGGCATGAATGAGAAATTCCAGCTTCAAGCTGGTTTCCCCTCACATGTGACCTGAGGCTTGCAGTTCTTATGACTCACACCGGACAAGAGGATTTGCCCCTAAGGATGCAAGAACAATCACTCACACATGTGTACAAAGCCAGCCAGCCAGAATTCTCCATGAGAAATTATCTTGACCATCCTTTGTCATGCGTATTAGTTATTCTTCCATCAGCTGGAGGACAGAGGGCCCCCTGGAACGCCAAGCTGACTGAGGTAGGCACCACATTCATCACTGGATAACTGGTGGAGGCTGACATAATGTATACAGACCTGATTCCAGACAGAGATAATCCTCCATGGCAAAGGCTCACAGCCATGTGGTTTCCCAGACACCTAGTGTTTAAAAGACAGGTTGACCTTTTCAAGTTTAACTTTTCAGGATACATGTTCACTTCACAAAGAAAAGAAAAGAAAAGAAAAAGAAAAGAGAGAGAGAGAGGAAGAAAGGAAGGAAGGTAGGAAGGAAGGAAGGAAGGAAGGAAGGAAGGAAGAAAGGAAGAAAGGAAAGAAAGAAAGAAGAAAGAAAAAGAAAGACAGAGAGAGAAAGAAAGAAAAGCAAGCAAGCATTCTCCTTATAGTTCAACACAGGAAGTCACTGCCTCACCTACAGATATACTGTCGGTCTTCAGATTTCTAGTATGAAGTATAGCCAGCAAGACACTGTTCAACATGTAATCCATTCACTTGCTAAAGTATATATCAAATGAGATCATATATTTTAAAGTCTTTGAAAACACCAAAATACTGTATTGATATATGGTATGAGTGCTATGAATACTAAAGCAGAGTGATGATGGTTATTATGTCCTTATTCAAAAAACTTTAAAACTCCCATTTTCTATAGAATTAAGTTCTAACTTCTTATCCTTGAGAGGGACTATTTATTCTCCTTCCCATGAGTCTTCATATAAAAACATAAGAGGACTTCAGTTCCACTTTCCAAAAGGCAGTAACACTAAAGGCACACTCCCTGGCCTTTTCTGGTATAGCGATCAATATAATTGATGAACACAATAACCAGAGAGTGAGGCTACCCCACTGACCTGTTGACAAAGAGCACCTGAACCAAAAGGCAGATCTCTACTTCTCTGTTCCAAGTTCATCCCCTGCAAACAGATGGGGGAGGGGATCTAGGTCACATAGCCTCAAGATTTAGGTTTAACCCTTTTCTAATCTAATTATTCCCAGAAAGATCTATCTAATGTTGGTTCCTTGTCCCATCTGGCTCTTCAACCAGAAACCTGAAATTGAAAAGGGTGAGTAACAGAATTCAAGCATAAACCTACGCTGTTGTCCCCAACACCATCAAGGCCCTGAATAGATGAGGGAGATGCATTATAGGCTGAAGAAACAGTATGAACAAAGGCAATGGGCAGGACAGAAGAAGCATTTGGGGAGTATTTACTAATCCAGTGTGACTGTAGCATTCAAGAATCTATGGATATACAGTAAGAAATGAGCCTGGAAATATGTATCTTCATGGGTTATAGAACAGAACCTCGCATAAAGTGCTACATAATGGTTTGTTGAAGAAACAAACTACCTCATTTAAAATCCACAACAATCCTATGATTCCAGTGCTGTTATGCCAATTTTATAGCAGAAGAAACTAAGGCAGTCTAACTTTAGAATCTGTGCTCTTAGCCATAATTAAACTACCCCATACATAGTGACTGGGAGGTCCTGGCCAGGGACCAGAAGAGAAGGGTAAGGAAATAAGGAAGGAATAGAAGAAAGAAGCAAAAGTGGAAGAGAAGAAACCAAAAGCTTAAGATAAAAATTAGAAGGATGCATGATCAGTTACCTAGTTAAATTCCTGGGAGACAATAGAAAGAAGTGGGAATGGCTGGTTTTCTATTGTAGAAAATATATGAGTAACAATGGTATGATGAAATGACTTAGATCTTCCCCTCCCCAGAAGTTCTCCAGTAGTGTAGTGACTATAATGGCTAAAGGACTCTGTTGAAAACAAAGTCACTACATTCTCCCAGTTCAGAATAGGTTAGTTTTGGGTTTTCATATATCCTGCTTCCTCTCCACCTGAATACAAAGAACCTCAAACTTATTTAATGGTCTTTTCCATAGAAAGAGATAAAATGAGACAGGAAGCCCAGAAGTCTGCCATTGGAAACTACTATGTTTGAGAAGTACTTGGAAGTACTTCCTATGGAAGAGGAAAGAAGTGCTTTACTGGCTCCCTCCCTATTAGTCATCTCAGAAGAAGGGTCCTAAAAGAATCATGCATAGAAGTTGGAGTATGGATCCTAAGAAGAGCCTGACACCTCACTTCTGGTTGGGATATCCAGCTCATGTCTGGTTTTGTTAACCTGTTTCTGGGTTGTTGGGGGTAGAGAAAAGAGCATGGAGATATGGAGTTGTGACCCATCCTGGCAGAGAGTCCCAAGTTTCTGAGATGTAAAAGGTGGATCTCACCCTTGCCCTAGATTCCCTCAGAAGCTTGATATTAGGCTGGATCTGTAAGATTGTTGGAGGCAACAACCTTGTGGAGCAAAGAGAAACATCCATCAAAGGACTATAGGCCACAAGCTGGAAGGGGAGCTTCAAAAGTGGCCACAAATAGTAAGATACCCTAAGAAAGATGAACTTCTATCATGCAAATAGCAGAAGCTACAAAGCTTACAAAGTAGACACTAGTAGTATTCTTATCCTTAATATCTGATTGAACTGATCCCCAGACAGTTCAATGTCTCCATCTAGGTCACGTGGTTGCCCCGAGAGAGTCAGTGCTAATCACATCTTCTGATCCCTTGTCTAGTGCTCACTTCATCATTACTCTTCAGGTGACTGGTCTCCAGTTCAGAGCCACAGGAAGAACTTGGTATTTCAGGTCCACTGCAATAGGGTCCTGAAGCAGGTAGTTCGCCATGCCACAGCTATGGTCACTGCCTAAAAATATTCTGCTCAAATCTAATTCTGGCCTGTAGACTATCCCATCATAGCTATATCCCCACCATGCTGAATTACAAAATACAGCAGCATGCCTCACTTTTCTCTCAGCACCAGCCACCATAGGCTAACTGAAAGTAAAAAGCAGGCACTCACCAAGGCCATCACTGTGAAAATACCAGCAGCAGGTGAAGGGGGAGGGAGATGGAGCTTATCTGAAAGATACAACGTGGCCAAAAGTTGAACTTCAGCTCCAGAGCAGTAATGAGAAATTAATTTCTACACTGAAATGTAAGAGGAACTTTTACAGTATTGCATGACACCCAAAATCATGGCAGTTTTCTGAGCCAGGGAGTCAAAGTGGAAGGAGGAAATGGATTCCTTCAGGCACTTAAATATACCATCAGTCACACATTCCTAAAATATCTGCAGAAATCTTCCTAGACTGCAAGAGGATAGCCAACGGGGGCCAAAGATGAGGGTGTGAGCTACCTTAATATTTCCTTGTGTGTTTCTTATATTATCCTTCAGGTAATACCAGGGAAGATTTTGTAAAACAAAGCTATGTAGGAGGCATCAGTGACCTTTCCTCCTAACCCTGTGTTAGTTCATGTCTATTAAGAAGCAGAATCCTAGTTAGTATTTGATATGAAAGGGATTTATTAGGAGAGGGAGCAGAAAAAAGTGGAGAGAGCTCTCAGATCAGGATGTAGGTCTGACACCTATACAAGGAGTGAAGGAATGTAGGAGGATTGGATAGAAAGAGTCTTAGACTGCAGCACAGTTCTAAGAATGCTTCAGCTGGGCCTGGAGAGGGCCTGGGAGACAATACAATGGTAGATTCAGAGGGGCAGCGGGCACAGCTATCAGTTAATTATGTTCCTTAGAGTGGGAGATCTGAATAACACATTTCTATCATCATGACAACCCCAACCATAACAGTCAGGGCTCAGAGTTCAAAAAAACCAGAAATTAACTCTAGCTAACATAAGGTTAGAAAGGAATTTATAGGCAGGTATCAGGTAGCTTATAGGATTTACGGGAAGGCTGGAGGAAAGGCTTAGGAAACAGGCAGGAATCAAGTGTATGCCTCAGAAAAACTCTGATCAGGCTGCTGCTGCCACCACTGGACACCAGAATCCACCACTTTCACTGCACATTGGATACCCCCAGTGGGGACACTATTATCACGGCTTGTCATTAGGTATCACTGCCACCACTGTTACTGGCTGAATAATTTCTGAATTGAGGCAGCTTCTCTGATTCACTTGATTTATATTTAAAATATAGGAAGAGGCACCTAATTGGTCAAGCCATATGTCCTGGCCCCAGATAGGGTTGTCAGATTTAGGCAAAAAAGACGTAAGATACACGGTTGAATTGGAATTCAATAAACAATGACATTTTTTATAAGTATATCCCATGCAATATTTGCTACATACTTAAACTGAAAGAATTTTTGTTATTTATCTGAAATTTAAATTTAACAGAGTGTCCTTTAATTTATCTGCCAACTCTCTCTTCCAGAGGCTAGCAGGAGGAGAGTGAGTGTCTGGCTTTTAATGTCTGATATATAAGGCAGCAAACCCTGCCTCCCACCAAGATTCACACAATGGTGAATTCTCCAAACATGAAAAGGAGATTTCTTATATTGTGCTGCCACTGATGGGGATATCTACTCCTTAAAGTCAAATTAATATGTCATTCCTTGTCATAACCAACATAAAAGGAGACCCAGTTATCTGCTGCTCAGGAACACACTTTTAATCCAAATACCTCGAGGACAGGATAAAATGAGCAGAAGCAATGTTTGTTCTTGCTTCTCATGGAAACTTGGTTTTTACAAATGTGTAAGTACAAAGCATTTGATATTTCACGGATTTTTAAATGTCCAAATCTTGGCTTCATCCAGAGACAATAACACGTAAAGGCCCAGGCATGACTGACTACAATTCCATCTACCAACTCTGTTGGGCTGGTGGGTTTTGTCAGACATAGGCTCTTTGAAGAATTTCATAGATAGAGTGAGTAATTTGGGCAGGGGCTGTTACCTTGGGACTTTGATGAAATAAGGTTTCAATGAACACCACATGATCTGCAGAAGCATGGTTTCCAGGAAGCCAGCCCTAGATCTAACAGAGAGGTGCTTCTGCTAGACCCCTGGACCAATCTGCTTGTGCCTATGCTTTTCAGGTGCATCTACCACCTGGACAGAAGTCATGCCCAGGAAGGGCCAGGAGTCCCTCTGAAATAGGGCTCACATAAAAGGGAAGTATTATTGTCCTTGAAAAACAGTTTTCCAGATAACCAGAACCATGTGTCCCAAGCCTGTGGGGCTTTGTTCTCAGCAGGGTGTTAGATGCTGTCTAGCCTTGGAATGTGCTTTCTCCAGGCAACAAGTACCAGGTGGGGGAAAGGATCCTCACTGAGCCCTTCCCCCAGGGCATCTCCAGCTTCAAGGTCCCCCCAGGGCAATCAAATCACTTCATCTCCGTCTTTTATATATCCTCCTATCAACCTTTTCCAAGCAGAAAAGAGGAAAATAATGTTTTCATAGTGTTGCCCCTTCCTAAGTGACACCTCACCTTGTCTAGACAGTTTCCAAAAGAACCTCTTTTCAGAGCCCTCTTTTGTGTGCTGGGTGGAGAAAAGTGTTTTCGAAAAGTCTCACTGTGATTTTACAAAAATGTCTCAGATGATTCTATTTTGTAATCTCCCCCTGCCCCTGACACACACACTCAAACACATAGCCAGATTTTAAATCATTTGTTAGCTTACTTTTATTCACAAATATTTATTAAGTATATTTATCATGAAGTGCTTGGCATTATGCTAATTACTAGTGATATAAAGATAAAAAAGATAGAGCAATCCCTGCCTTCACAGAGTTTTCTTCTTTATACAGCCCACAGAAATAAGTATAAATCTCTACATACAGTGCATTTCAGTTAAACTAGTATTTATTGAGTGAATTGGAATTCCCGAGGAAAAGGCTCTAGGAAAATAAAATCTCATTGAAGGTATAGTAGATGTTCTTTTTTTCCTGCCTTTCATCAAATAAATATTTATTAAATGTTCATCATGTGCCAGATACTGTGCTAGAGTCTAGATATGCAAAAGTGAACAAAACTCAGAGGCATTGCTCTTGTGGAGATAAAAGTCTAGAAGGAGAAAGACACATTAAAAGATCATCCTTAAAACGAACTGCGATAACATTTATGATGGTCCATGTTGGTTGAATGAATAAACGAATAAGGGGTACTATGAAAGCATTCAACAAGGGTGTCTGATAAAGGCCACAGGCCAGAGAGTTTAGGTTTAATTCAGCATGTACGAATAGGGCCACGTGGTGGGTGGGAGGAGGAGTGAGAGAGCCAGGCACTGGGCTGCGAATTTATAAATCTTGTGCCAGCCTTTTTTTTTTTTTTGATTTATTTATTTATTTGAGTGGGGGGAAGGGGTAGAGAGAGAATCTCAAGCAGACTCCCAGCACAGAGGTCTCAATATCACAACTCTGAGCTCATGACCTAAGCTGAAATCAAAAGTCAGACACTTAACCAACTGTGCCACCCAGGAACTCCTTGTGTCAGCCTTTTGAGGTATTTATTATTATCCTCATTTTGCATATAAACTGCGACTCATATTTGAAGTAATTTGGCCACTGTCACAGGGCTGCACAGTAATGGTAGTGCTTGGATTCAAACCTAGGACTGTGTGACTCCAGAATCCAATTCTTTTCATCACACCACATTTCCTCTCCCTACAACAAGCAACATAATACACATTATGACCTCATTTCCTACCAGCCCATTAGCCTTTGTGTTCCTCAAATACATTCCCATCTCAGGCTTGTACTTGCCCATATGTCTAGAACTCTCTCTCTCCCTCAATCAATGTTTGCTCAGAAGTGACTTCCTTAGAGAGGCCTTCTCTGACCAGTCACTACAATAGTGCCTGTGTACCCTGCTTTATTCTTCTTTGCAACACCTATCACTACATGACAATGAATTTAATATTTGTTTGTTATTGTCTCTTCCCCCACTAAAATGTAAGTTCTATGTAAGTTAAGGACTGTATCAGGCAGACTCTCAGCAGGACACAGAATTCCCCTCTTATGGTTAAATCCAAAGAATTCAAAAGAGAAGTGGACATTTTACAGAGGTATAGAAAGGTTTGAGGAAACAATGAGGAAACTTGAGGCATCTAGAAATAAACAAAAGCTAGAAGCCATTACCACCCCTAAGCTTAGAGGGAGAGGTAAGGAATGTTGTTCCTGGAATCAGTGATTGTGGAGCTTAGAGGAGGGGCTGGTGGGCAGCAGCTGTGGTCATAGAGGAGATGGCCAATGATGGAGTTGTGACCTTGGGACAGGGAGGAAGCCCAACTTCTCTCTACTCCACACCCCCATCTTCTGCATTGGCTCTCATTGGCCAAACCCAACTAGAATCAAGTTAGCAAGTTTGCACATATTTGCAGCAGTCAGCTTCTCAGGCACACAGTAGGGCAGAGAAGGTAGAGGATGGATCTGAGAATGGGAAGGAACAAATAGAAAATAACCTGGTACAAAGATTTCATTTATTTTGTTTACTTCATTTTCCTACCATCCAGAACACTGCCTCTCACACCTTAAGTGCTCACTAAATATGTATGAATAAAATATGTCCCATGAAAGAGGACAGGAGGGTGATATCAGAGCAACTAGGAGTCACCTGGATGTGATTTGATGGAGACTTCTAACCAGGTAGCAACCTTGAGCCTGGGACAGAAGACCAGACCTGAAAGCTGCTTCCAAAGAAGGACAAGATTTCTGTTCATTCAGTGTTAAACACTTCTACAAAGTGTAAAGGTCATATAAATTTGGAGACACACATCACATCCATAAAGGCTAGGGAATGCCTTCTGCATGTGATGTAAAGCAACATCCAGCCATTCAGAAGGTCTGAGTTGGTGTCCAGGTAGGAAGTAGGAGGATAGAAGAACTGGAGGTCAAGTGCTCATGCTGGCCAGTATCTTAGTTGTGGTTCATCAAGGTACAAATAACAGAAACCCACTCAAATGAGCTAAATAACATAGGAGGGAAATATTGCAAGGACACAGGGCTACTCAAGAAGCCCAAGGAAAGGAGATGTAAAAGAGGAATGACTGCAGGGCACCTGGGTGGCTCAGTTGGTTAAGCGACTGCCTTTGGCTCAGGTCATGATCCTGGAGTCCCTGGATCGAGTCCCGCATCGGGCTCCCTGCTCAGCAGGGAGTCTGCTTCTCCCTCTGACCCTCCCCCCTCTCATGTGCTCTCTCTCATTCTCTCTCTCTCAAATAAATAAATAAAATCTTTAAAAAAAAAAAAGAGGAATGACTGCAATTACTCTTTTCATCTTTCTCAGGAAAGATGAGTCAGTCAGTCATTCAGCAAACATTTATTGAACTCCTGCTATGTGCCAGGCACTGTGTTAGATTCTGAGGTGAACACAACAAAGAGTCTCATCTCTGCTTCTCTGGTCACATTTGAATTCTCTGTTGCTCTCTCTTCCTCTCTTTTTCCCTGTCATTGCTTTTACCTGATTCTTTATGCAGACAAGCCCCAAACTAACAGTCCTTACCCCGTCATGCCCTTATGCCCTTTGAAGTCTCCTGTCTACTGAAATATGAAGTTTCTGAGTTTCAATTCTAAGTTCTATGAAGAGAGAATTCAAGGACCTGATTGGATGATTCTATTGTCCAATTAAGTAATCATCGAGTATGCCAAGGGTCAGAGTTACCCGATTCCTGCCTGCTCAGCAAGGATGAGAGAAGCATACTTTGTGAAGGGAACATGGGAAGCTCTCTAAAAAGGGACTGGAGGTATAGGGGTGTGTGTGTGTGTGTTTGTGTGTGTGCGCATGTGTGTGTGTGTAGATTATTTAGCCCTAAAAAGGAATGAGATCTTACCATTTGCAACAACATGGCTAGACCTAGAGGGTATTATTTAAGTGAAATAAGTCAGTCAGAGAAAGAAAAGTACCATATAATTTCACTCATATGTGGAATCTAAAAAACAAAACAAATGAACAAACAAGCTTTTAAATACAGAGAACAAACTGGTGGTTGCCAAAGGGGAAGGGGGTGGGGGATGGATGAAATAGGTGAAGGGGATTAAGAGGTACAAACTTCTAGTTATAAATAAGTGACAGAGATGAAAAGTATAGCATAGGAAATATAATCAATAATATTGTAATAACGTATGGTGACAAATGGTGAGTACCCTCATTGTGGTGAGCATTGAGTAATAACATAGAATTGTCAAATCAATATGTTGTACACCTGAAACACTGCTTGTCAATTATACTTTAATTTAAAAAGGGGACCTGGAGAGAGGAGACATCATTAGTACAATGAGCATTTTCACCCATTCAGCCTTTATATGCCATCTCCATCATTTGTACCCCTCATGGAAAATACTCTAGGGTGGGAATGAAATGGGAAATGAGAGGGTACACAGATGAATATAACATTCTGGCTCTGTTTATGAATGCCCTATGAAAGGACAAACACTCTCCTAGGATTTATCGTTCCTGCTTGCTTGTAAAATGTTCAATATAAATCATCAGATGACCCATCTACATATAGACATTGCCCTTTAGGACTGCCACAGGTAGTAATCAGCATGAAATATGGCAAAGGAAAAGGGAGGGCATTTGTGTCTCTAGTTTTCGCTAAATGAGCAACTACAGGGAAGATAGGCAGATCAAATAAAATTTCTGGCATTCTTCCATATTAATGAAAACACCTGTATTGCAATTAAAGGTACAAAAAATCTCCTTCAAAATATAGAACCTGTAAAAGACAGGGTGGATCATGCTGAACCAAATATAAAGCTGTCTAGGCAGCACCTAGGTGGCTCAGCTGGTTAAGCATCAAACTCTTGATTTTGGCTCAGGTCATGATCTCAGGGATGTGAAATCAAGCCTGTTGTCAGCTTCCGCACTCAGCAGGGAGTCTGCTCAAGATTCTCTCTCTCTCTCTCTGCCCCTCCCCACCAAAAATAAATAAATCTTAAAAAAAAAAAGCTGTCTAGAATATGAGTCATGTGGTGCTCAGTAGATTATTGATTCTTGCCAATGGCAGTAATGTTCAGAATTTTTGAAAATATTATGATTTAGTTCATTTAAGCCTTGCCTTGTAAGAGCTGAAAAGAGGCAGATATTGGAGAGGAGAACAGAATCATGTGTGATTGAACCAGTTCCACTGTAAAAAAAGAAAAAATCCTCCCAAGATGCTTCTAACCATGATGGATGTCAGGATTAGGGGAATTAGAAACATGGATGGAGAGAATGGTCCTTCTATGTGTTCTGCTTCTCAGATGAGTTTTTTTACAGTAGCTGATGTTTTTATTTTTTTAATTTTTTTTCTGTTTTTTTTAAATTTTTATGTTAATCACCATACATTACATCATTAGTTTTTGATGTAGTGTTCCATGATTCATTGTTTGCATATAACACCCTGTGCTCCACGCAGAATGTGCCCTCTTTAATACCCATCACCGGGCTAACCCATCCCCCCACCACTCTCCCCTCTAGAACCCTCTGTTTGTTTCTCAGAGTCCATACTCTCTCATGGTTCATCTTTCCCTCCGATTTCCCCCCCCCTTCATTTTACCCTTCCTACTCTCTTCTTCTTTTTTTTAATGTATAATGTATTATTTGTTTCAGAGGTACAGGTCTGGGATTCAACAATCTTACACAATTCACAGCACTCACCATAGCATATACCCTCCCCAATGTCTATCACCCAGCCACCCCATCCCTCCCACCCCCCAACACTCCAGCAACCCTCAGTTTGTTTCCTGAGATTAAGAACTCCTCATATCAGTGAGATCATATGGTACATGTCTTTCTCTGATTGACTTATTTCACTCAGCATAATACCCTCCAGTTTCATCCACGTTGTTGCAAATGGCAAGATTTCATTCCTTTTGATGGCTGCATAATATTCCATTGTATATATATACCACATCTTCTTTATCCATTCTTCTGTCGATGGACATCAGATGAGTCTTATAAACAAATGGGGAAGTAGGTAGTGAAGCTGGAATGGGTTTGGTGAACCTCATGTTGAAAAGAAATGGCAAGGGTGGCCCACTCCCACCACCACCCAATCAATCTAACCTGTAAAAACTTTAAGACCTTCCAGGAAGTGATGTACACAAATATTTGTTTCCTAAGGATTCATAAAACCAGCAGCAACCCTAGCCTTATCAACAATATCTCCCTCATTTTATAGGTAAGAAAAATTGGGACCCAGAGAGATGAAAGAACATCATCCAAGATTACAGGTAGTCACAGTTCAACCATGAGATCTGAATACAACCACTAGATCTGAATACAGCCATGGTAGGCAGAACTGAGATGACCCTCTATGATCCTCACCATTATTTAATTCTTTACCTTCTAAGTGTAGGTGGAGCCTGTGGATACATCCCACTCCTGTGATTATGTTACATTTTATAACAAATGGGAGATTATCTTGGGTGGGCTTGAACTAATTAGATAAGTCCTTTGAAATGCTGTTCTCTGCCTGGTTGCAAAACAGGAAGTCAGAGAGACACATTCTGGCTTCCATAGAAGAAAGCAGATATCTACTTTAAGAGCTGCCTGAGGGCACCACGTGACACGGAATGGTGGTCTCTGGCTATAAGCTATCAAGAATATGGGAACCTCAGTTCTACAGCTGTAAGGAAATGAATTCTGCTAGCAACAAGTAAAATTAAAAGAGGACTCTGAGACCCAGATGAGAACTGAAGCCAAAGCCAACATCTTGATATCAGACTGATAGACATTGAACAGAAAATCCAGCCATGTCATGCTCAGACTTCTGACTTAAAGAAATTCCAAGATTATAAATGGGTAATGTTTTTAGCTGCTAAGTTTGTGGTAGTTTGTTATGCAGACAAAATAATAATAATAATAATAATAATAATAATAATAATAATAAAATAATAATAATAAATTCCCCCAAGAACTTCTCCAGGTAAGGCTTTTTAAAATTTTTTTAAGACTTATTTATTTAGGGCACCTGGGTGGCTCAGTTGGTTAAGCGACTGCCTTCGGCTCAGGTCATGATCCTGGAGTCCCGGGATCGAGTCCCACATCGGGCTCCCTGCTCAGCAGGGAGTCTGCTTCTCCCTCTGACCCTCCTCCCTCTCATGCTCTCTGTATCTCATTCTCTCTGTCTCAAATAAATAAATAAAATCTTAAAAAAAAAAAGATTTATTTATTTTGAGAGAGAGAGCACCCACACAAGCAGGGGGAGGGGCAAGAGAGAATCCCAAGCAGACTCCCCACAGAGCCCAACATGGGGCTGGATCTTATGACTCTGAGATCATGACCTGAGCTGAAACCAAGAGTCGGATGCTCAACTGACTGAGCCACCCAGGTGCCCCTAAAATTTATTTTAAGAATTGAAACTTATCAGGGGCAACTCCGCCCCCGCCCCACTCCTTGCTCCCTTGTGCATGTGCACTTTCTCTCTCCCCCTCTCTCTCAATAAATAAATCTTAAAAAAAAAAAAAGAGTTGAAATTTATCAAACCAGCTTGAGTAGAATAGAAAATGGTTGCAGGGGAGGGGCAGTTATAGTAAAGACACAGTAATCTCATAGAATCCAAGAATAGTAATAACAACAAAAGACTAAGCTTGGTTTCTTATAATAGCTTTTACAAATGAATCAACCATCTCATCTACTAATTGTACTGTGAACCCCATGTTCCAGCCCCATGAACTATTCCCAGTCATTTAAACATACTTCCCTGCTTCTATGACACAGTAGTAAATAAATTTTGTCTTGTGCACCCAGTCTGCTTGACTGGTCATAGCTATCTGTAGTGTTGTATTGAAAAAGGTTTTGAGAGCAATGTTTGGGATCAATAAGAATAATGAACAAGGATAAAATAACAGGTAGTGAAAAAAAAAATAACAGGTAGTAGCTAAGCCAGGACAGGGGATGATAGCCCGTGTGCCATCTATTCACTTACTCCATGTCTGCCATTGCTTATTCTGTATCTTCAGCTTGAAATAGCTGCTTCTTATCCTAACCTGCTAGCCCAGACTCTACCCATCATTCAAGGCTTCTCCAAGAAGCCAATCAATCTCTCTTTACTCTCATCCATTCACAATTAAGAATTACTCTCTCCCTCCTCTTGGTTCCAGAATACTTTCTCCCTACCTCTATTTTCAGATTTAATATTATTATGAGTTTGAGTTTTTTTCTCCATAAAGATACTTAAAGTCCTAACCCCTAGGACCTCAGAATGACTTTATTTGAAAATAGGGTCTTTGCACATGTGATTAGTTAAGATGAGGTTATACTGGACTAGGGTATGCCTTTAACCCAATATGACCAGTGTCCTTATAAAAAGAAGAGACAAAGAAACACAGACACCCCTGTGGAAAGATGGCTGTGTGAACGCAAAGTCAGAGAATGCAATTATGCTGCATGAACTGAAGAATGCCTCGGGTAAACCGGAAGCTAGAAGAAGCTTCAGAGGGAGACTGATTCTGCTAACACCCTAATTTTGGACTTCCAGCCTCCAGAAATGTGAAAGAATAAATTTCTCTTGTTTTAAGCCATCCAGTTTGTGATACTTTCATATGGCAGTCCTAGGAAACTAATACAGGTATTCTATTGGTTTTGTGTAAATTTCTGTCTCTCTCCTTAAATTATAATCTCCCTGAATACAGGGTCCCTGTTCTATTCATCTTTTTATACTTCATGACAGATATGCTCAGTAAATTCTGGATAGATGGATAAATAGCAGATGGATTTATTTATTAACCCATTAATTCATTCAGCAAATATATACTGAGTATCTACTATGTGTTGTCAGATACAACTCTAGGCCTTTGGGTATGTAGCAAAGAACAAAACTAATTTTTTATTTTTTTAAAGATTTTATTTATTTATTTATTTGAGAGAGAGAGAGAGAGAAACAGCATGAGAGGGGATAGGGTCAGAGGGAGAAGCAGGCTCCCCGCTGAGCCGGGAGCCCGATGCGGGACTCGATCCCAGGACTCCGGGATCATGACCTGAGCCGAAGGCAGTCGCTTAACCAACTGAGCCACCCAGGCACCCACAAAACTAATTTTTTAAAAACCTGACTTCAAGAAGCATATAAATGAATGAATTAAAGAGGGATGGATGGATAATAAACAACTACCAAAAGAATCTTAGAATGAAGGGGGGGAAATCGGAGGGGGAGACCAACCATGAGAGACTATGGACTCTGAGAAACAAACAGAGGGTTCTAGAGGGGAGGGGGGTGGGGGGGATGGGTTAGCCTGGTGATGGGTATTAAAGAGGGCATGTATTGAATGGAGCACTGGGTGTTATACACAAACAATGAATCATGGAACACTACAACAAACACTAATAATGTAATGTATGGTGATTAACATAACATAATAAAATAAAATAATAAATAAAATAAAATAAAAAAGAATCTTAGATCCTCCAGTCTGGGCAGGGTTGGTTCAGACATCTGAAATAACTAAACTTTCAGAATGAATTTACTAAATTCAGTTTCTAAAGTTAAAGCATTTGTTCTGAACCAGAGCAATTTTGCCCCATCCCCACCCCACCCCACCCCAGGGGGTGTTTGGCAATGTCTGAAGACTTTTTGTCCTCACAACTGGGAGGAACGGTTACTGGCATCTAATAAATAGAGACCAGGGTTGCTGTAAACATCCTACAATGCACAGGACAGACCCCACAGCAAAGAATTATCTGGCCCAAAATGTTAATCATGCTGAGGATGAGAAACCTTGAGTTAGAGGAGTTCAGGGAACCCAGGGAAAACAAATGAATCTATAGCCTCTCCCATCAGCTAAGCACTGTGCTGAGATATTTACATATGTTAATATTCTTAATCCCATTTTAGAGCTGATGAAACCAAGGCTCAGAAGTTAAATAATGTTCCCAAGAATAAACATTTAGTAAGTGGTAATACCATCATGAACCCAGGTCTGAGTCCCATCCTAATGTTCCTTCCCCCACAGCACAGCTGCTTCATTGAAAACTTCCCTGATTTGAAATTGGAATTGGAATTGGAATTGAACCCCAGGGTTGGGGGAGGGGGGAAGGATATTAAATCCCAATCAGCAGACAAAAGTTCTGAGGCCATTGTTATACTGCTAGGTCTTTAAGAAAGCCCTGCAGGGATGCAGGCATCATGGAATGGGCAACCCAGTGGTGAGGAGGAAAGAAGTCTGGGGAACAAATGAAAGAGAAGGTAGGGAGATTGAAGATCTCCCCCCCCATCTAAATCCATGAACCAGATAGAGATATAGGTAAAGAAAGGTAATTCCTTAATAATACAGAAGCTCTATAAACTAATGAGAACTATTGTTGGAAGAAGAGAAATATCTGGAATGAAATTGTGAGAATATAAAAGCTACAGCAAGTAGAAAAAGATAGGCACAAGAAATAACTCGGAGGAGGGGTTGGAAATACAGTTTCAAATTTGTCCATTCAACTGATGTCTAGTAAGTGCCAACTTTGTGCCAAGTACTGAGCAAATACCGGATTATATATTGGTGAACAAATAGATGAGGTCCCTACTATTATGAAGCTTATGGTCTGGTAAAATACATAAATCCACTGCCCAATAGTAGGGTGTGTGTGTGTGTGTGTGTGTGTGTGTGTGTGTGTGTGTGTGTGTGTGCGTGCGCGCGCGCACGGGTATAAATATATTTAGTCTCAATTAGATTTCGTGGCAGTCAGGAGAAGCAAAGGCTATTTTGCAACCTTGAGTTTTCATGTTTTCTTAAATTATGCATCCTCTGTCAGTCTCTTTACATGCTTTCTTCAAGGGTAACAGCATAATGATGATAATAATCTTCTTTCTTGTGTTCAAAAAGATTGCTCAGCAGCCTCTGATGAGGCTTAAGGAGTTGGGGGAAAAAAGAAAAAAGAGGACTGGATATGGAGTGGCACATTAGAGGAAATTATCTGGGAGGATTAAGCTCTTCAGAAACAGAAAAGCTCTTTCTACAGTGACCTAGTTGAAATGATTTAAAATATAGTTGGCACTCTAATATTATAATCCTAATTTTCTTGTTGCTTTTGCCTTCCTCACATCCTCCTCCCAGAGAGAGCTTCATAACATTCAGTTATCAAATTAAGGAAAATTACAGATTATTTTGGGGAGGTCTCTGATAAATCTATGAAGCAGGTCAATTGTATATTCAGAGGCCATTCATGCCCAAAGCCTAGAAAGCCCAGAGTTCATTCATGCCCTATGCCAGCCCATAATAAGTGCTCACTGAATATTTGCTGAATGAATGAATTAATAAGTATTCCTTTCCTTCAGGAGCTCCTCTTATCCTTGCAAGATATTCACTTCCCTCCCATTATTGACGACTAGAGGGTTGCTTTTGTCATTCCTGATACCAACCATTCATTTATGTATTTAATGAGTACTTACTGTGTGTCAGATGTTACATTACTAGGAACTTCATGATAGTAGCATTATTACGCCTACTGCTCCTATTAGGTTATTTAGCTGTGTCACCTAGGAAATGATGTGCACTCTACAATGGAAAACATCCATCTTCTTTAAATGTAATATATTTCAGCAAGAGGTTCTTCCTGCTAAAAGGAACAGCCCTCTCCCATTAAAGAAATACAGCAGAGAATGCATTCTGCCAAAAGAACACATCCCACAATTACCCACTACCTCCCCCCTCCAACCAATCCCCAAAGCTAATTACAGGAGAGAACAGAGACTGCTGCAACCCGGAAAGGATTCGGCCTGGAGCATGCCTTTACTATGTAGGCTAACCTATCTGGAGCCATGCCTCCTCTGTCTGGCCCATATACCACAGGAGGTAATATCCTCTGCCTTACTCATCCCAGGGTCAGGTACGTGGCAACTAGGGACAACCCCTGTAGCCCAAAGACCACTGAAATTTTTCAAACTAGCCAGGACATTGCCCTGTCCTTCCTTGCCCGTGGAAACCCCAATAAGGGCTCTGACCTAAACCTTTGCCTGGCTCCAGTCTTCTGCCTCCTAACCACCCTGGTGTTTCTCCATGTGGCCCTGAATTGTGTGCCATGCCCCCTATCTCTAGGTCTACTACACTTGACTGACATTATCATAAAAGAATACAAAAGTTCTCTATTTACTTCTCTGACTTTTTTTACTAACTACTCTACTCACTTGTACTCTTCTCTCCAGGCCAACTGAACTACAAATAACCCCCCAAAAGCACTGTGATCTTATTTATATCTTGATTTCTATACCTTGTCTTGGAATTATTTCCCCACTGCTTCCTCTTTCAACAACATAACATTTCCTGCTTGTTCTTAAAATTCAGCTTAGATATTAGTGTATTTGGAAGGCTTTCCTGATGCACTACTCCCATGTCTGGGTAAGGTATCCATCCTGGGTGGTGCATGATAATCTTGTGTATACTTTTCTATAGCACTTGTCACTGAACTATAGTTGCCTGGCTTAATTTTTCTGTTTCTTGGGGCGCTTGGGTGGCCAGTCAGTTAAGTGTCCTACTCTTGATTTTGGCTCAGGTTATGATATCAGGGTCATGAGATCAAGCCCCACATCGAGCTCTGCACTGGGCATGGAGTCTGCTTAAGATTCTCTCTCTCTCCCTCTGCCCCTCCACCTTCCACTTGCCAGCATGCACGTGAGCTCAAGCTCTCTCTCTCTCTCTCAAAAAAAAATTCTGTTTCTTGCATACATAGGAAATTCCCAGAAGGCAGGAACTGTGTCTTATTCAGTGTTATATCCTCAGCATCTGACATAGGGCTTGGCATAAAATCAGTACCTAATAAGTATCTGTTGACTACATGATAAGTGGTACAGTAATTTGAAAAAAAAATCTATATAAAAGTTGATAAATATTTTCTCCTAAAGATGGGAGTCAACCTTAGCTGCTGCCTCCCCCAGAGCTAAGATCAGGTCTCACTGCAGTAGAGGGAAAAAATAAGCAGGAACAGATGATGCAGCATATGCAACTCCTTGCTCTTTTTCTGCAGCAAGAATTCGCTTTCACTTTCAGGTAGGCCCAGGCTGCTGTGCAGTCTATTCCTTGGCCTCCTCCGGGAGCCCAGAAAGAAGACAATTTGGCACTGAGTGAATGAACTACATTCGGATGAAAAAGGGGGATTTTCCATCTCATCATTAGTCTAGCCACACTGCCAAGTACCAAATTCGTTGGGTAATGGGGGAGGGGGTAGTAAGAAAGACTAACAGACCAGCCCTAGCCAGTGGTGCATTGCAGCTTCCAGGAAAGAGAGAGCAGCAGATTTCCTGTTACCACACACACAAGGAAGCAGGTAGGGGTGGAATGGGTGGGTTCTTTAGAGAGCTAATCTTACCTCCTATCTGGGCAACATAAGCCTTTCCTTGAGTGCCCTTTGCTGAGGGCCTATCCTAAGCCCACTGCTTCCATTAAACCTTCCCTAATTCTCCAGCCTACAATAATCTCTCTGACTCTACTATCAACTACCATAGCACTGAATGACCATACATCCATTGCATTGGTACTAAGAACTAGACACTTTGCCACAAAGAGTACTGGCTGAGTAGTTACGTGATTTAACCACTAAAGCAGGTTCTGACTTACCTCCCCAACTAAACTGAAAGGTCAGGGACCATACTGTACACTTCTTTATATGTCCTTTAAATATTCACAGCATTAAGCATAGAGCTAAGTTTGTAATTAAAATATCAAGAATCACTCAAGAGATGAATAAATAAATCAGTCTGATTTATTCATCCATGGAAAGATTCACTATAGAAGAATCTACTAAATGGACACAGGAGAGGTTTTCTATAGGAATCAGCTTCTCCTGACCAGAAAACACAAGAGTATCAGTGGCATATCTTCACTTTACCCTCAACCAAATGACATCTGATAGACTAGATTGGGTGCTGGAAAATATGAGCTTCAACTTGGATCCTATACCATATGCTATCTATATCCTCTTATGTTGACAGTTTGTTCACAATCTGCAATGCTATCCCTAGAGCTCCTGGGGTTAGGGTTAAGTACCACAGCTATTAGTCCCTATCTGGTTTGAATGGGATCAAGATGTAGGTTTCTTAAGTCACAGTGAGATGTCTGTTGGTGAGAATGAATTTGGACTCTGTTCACTTGGCAAATGCATTGGGCCCCACCTTCCTGTGATATAGGAATCAATATATAATATTTAAGCCTCCTACCATATTCAAAGAAACATGTTATAAGACCGTAGGTCTTCAAGAACAATCAAAATATAGGTCTCCACTCTCAGACTGTAGTCGAGAACTTGTGCTTAGCAAAGGGTGAGTTGACCAGACAATAGCAGTTCAGAAAAGGAAGCAAGCACTTCAAAGAGAAAGGGACTGGAATTGAGCATGCATGGGATTTAGTTAGTGAAGAGGTCAGTAAGTTAATGTGAGATCATTCCAAGCCAAGAAAACAGAAAAAGTCAAGGTTTAAAAGCAGAAATGTGCTAAACTCTTCAAGAAATAGTGTGAAAATTAATCATTTGCAAAACAGATATGTAAATCGGTAGTTATTCCTGTAACAAAAATTCACCATAGGAGTTTCTTTAACAAAATTTGAACCTACCGCTTCAGTGGTTTCAGGGAGTTGTTGGAAATCTACACCTCATCTTTTAGGTTTTACAGTACATTTGTGAAACATGGCATTCAGTGCTAAGTGCTGGAACAGTGCTTCTTGAACTTTAATACATATATGAGTTATCTAGGGGTCATGTTAACATGCAAACTCTTACATTTATAACTAGCTCCTAGGTGATATGGATGTCCCTGGTCCATGGATCAAACTTTGAATAACAAAGTACTAGAACATCTTTCACTTTGTTGAAGTAGCTCCTGTTAAAAGACTCTATTTGAGAGAGAGAGAGAGAGTAGTGGGAGGGGCAGGCAGAGAGAGAGAGAGAATCTCAAGCAGACTCCCTGCTGAGCAGGGACCCCAACGTGGGGCTCAATCACAGGGCCCTGAGATCATGACCTGAGCCAAAATCAAGAGTCAGATGCTCACCCTGACTGAGCCACCCAAGTGCCCCACTCCTGTTTATCATCACAGATTTCTCATTAAACAAACTAAGTGATAGAATCTTCAGGAGAAAAGATTAGCTCTTGTAAATTGTCCTACAATGATAACTATATAATCAACTTTTCAAAAAAATACATGTACAATAATGATTGTATAATCAGTGTTTTTAATGGCTGCTTACCATCAAATATAGAGTTCAATCAGAACAACAATGAAGGATTTTTATGGCCTATAACATAGGTCAGCAAACTACTACCCATGGGCCAAATCTAGGCTACTACCTTGCTTATAAATAGTTTTATTGGAGTACAGACACATCCATTCATTTACACAATGTCTATGTCTGCTTTTATGCTACAATATCAGAGTTAATTACTTTAGACAGAGACCATATGGCCCTCAAATCCTAAAATATTACTAGATGGCCCTTTACAGAAATGTTTGCTGACCCCTGGCCTATAAGATTGAGGACATGATATTTGAGTATCTTACTGGCTCTTAAAGCTTTCTGCTCTGAAATCAAAATGTCTTTCCCAGGACACTGCTTTGAAGGAACATGAAGTCCTCTCAAATTCTCTTGATAGGAGAAGGAATGGAGTTGCCCAGGAAACTCCCACATCATGTGGCAAATGGTGAAGATCTTGGGAGACCTGAATCATGAGGGTTACATGAAACTCTCAACAAAAGTACAAAAGCCTTGCAACACACATAATCGTTGATATCAGTACAACCTGTTCATGACTGGTGTGCTGATTCAGGTGTATGGTTGCTCTCATCCATCCCAGAATCCAAACCAGACTTTGTGATTTGGCCCACCTCACTTAATAAAAAAGCCAATCCTCCTGAGAATCCTTGTTTCAGATTAGATAGCGTCTCTTCTAAACTTGGCATAGAATTGTAAGAGCTTTCAAAAACATAGGAAGCAAGCCCCTGCCAAACTGCCTGGGAATTTGAATTGTACCAGAAAGGAGGCATTGGTCTGGACTAGCCTGTGGCATTAGCCTAGATTGGTGGAGAATAGAGATCAAAAGAAAATTAGGAAGGCCACATGTTAAGGTGGGATGGGGACAAAAGTAAAGTTCCCCTAAGAGTTTGGTACGAGAAGTAAAGGCCTCCTGAGAGTTGGACTATAAAATCAACAGAAAATGAAGCAGAGTAAAAATATGAGAAGTCACATTAAAGATTCAGAAGAGTTCTTCCAGGCTTGTAAGACTTGACACTAACCCACATGAAATTATTAGCACTTTGTGTCTGGCAACAGATGGGCTGCTCAGCAATAGATGCAGAAAGGGGAAAAGGTGTGAGGGGTTAATACTGGTGGTGCCCATCTTTGCCCATACCAGAGAAGAGGGTGCACAAGACAAGGGGCTTGGTGCATCTCTTTGGAGATTTCTACTTCCTTTCTCCCTTCCTCCCTCCCTCCTTCCCTCTCCCCTCATTTCCTCTTTCCCTTTCTCCCATCCTCCTCTTTCCCTCCCTCTCTATCTCCTTCTCTTTCTCCTTTCCACAAATATATATGAAGTATGTATTCTGCATCAGGCCGTATGGTATAGAGTCTGGGAATGCAATGTTGAAAAAAAATTGACAGTCCATTCTCCAGAAGCTTAGACACCCACTAGTAGAGACAGGCATTAATAAAGTAATAGTACATATAAATATATAATTCCCACAAATAATACTTGTGACAAATGTTACAAAGCAATAGACAAAGTACAATCCACCTCAGGGCCTTTATACTTGCTATTCCTCCTATCTGGAACAATTTTCCCCCTGATAAACTTAAAGCCTTCTCCTCACTTTCTTCAGGTATCTGCTCATACTTCTATCAGTGAGACTTTCCCTGTAAATAAAACGCAACTTCCCCTCCCCTATTATGTTTTCTCCATCATACTTATCAGTTTCAGGTATCTTATATATTTTTAATAAAATATTCAGGTATTTTATATATGTTTATATATATATATATACATTATACATACATTGTACGTATGTGTATGTGTGTATACACATGAATGCTGTGTTCCTAAAATATTATATATTTGCTTTTGGTCATTGTTCCCTATTGTATGTCTGTCTCCATAGAAGACTAGAATGTGAGCCCCATTTTTGGGCCTTTTGTTCACTGCTCTGCCATATCCCCAGTACCCACAGTAGGTGCTTACTAAAAAAAGTTACCAAAAAAAATTAATAAAACTATGAATGATCTGAGAGCATGCATTACACACATTTATTTAGAGTGGTAGGAGTTAATCAGGCTAAGGAGAGAAAAGCCAGGGAGGAAGAGGAGAGCAGGAAAGAAGGCTTCACAGAGAGTAAAAGCCAGCCCAGAAGCTACAGTGATGAGAAGGTAAGTTCATATTGGACTTTATGAAACTAGTTAGTTTTTCCCTTTGATTCCAAGAGCAATTGAAAACCACTGAAGTTTTTAGGCCAAGATTCAGATTTGCATTTTTAACGTATCATCCTGGCTACCCATTGGATAGTGGATCGGAGCTATCAGCAAGGTGCCATATAGCATTGGAATCATGCAGCAAACTGTGCTTTCTCTGATCCATGCTCACCTAATTCTTTCCTGATTAGAATTTGGCTTTCTAGAATTTAACACAGAGACTATGACATGCATATTCTAATGTACACAAGAGATAAGTGTGTCAATAGGAATAAATGGATATTTCATGCTATCTCTCAGTCTCTTTGAACTCAGTTTCTTTGAGACCCTCCTGAAAGAAGGATCCTGCCTCCTAAAGCTGATAAACCAGGGCTCTAAGGCAATAAAGCTGAGGGCCAGACCTGGGACCTCAGCCACTTGGCTAAGCTGGACATTCATCTTGCAGCCCCTTGGTGGCCCACCGACAGGCCTGTCTTGATAAATCCGCAACACCTCCAACCCTGCCCTTCACTCAAATCTTTGGATTTCCATATAGAAAATCACTGTTTAACTCTGAACCAGGCTTGTGAGGGCTTCCATGAAACTCTGAGCCAGTGTAAAACTCAGCTTACCTGGAGGCTTCCCTCAAAGAATGAGGAGTCATCTTGAAGAAAATGTGGTGGTTTGACAACGTGGATGTTTTTTGGGGAGCCCCCAATGAGCACCTATAAATATCATTATTTTAGGATGATGGAAAGGTAACAAATGAGGCATTTATGTGATAGCAATTAAATTAGTCAGTTTGAGGCTCTGCAGAGCTTATTTGGAAAGACATCTGTATGCTGAAAATGTGAAACCCAGACAGTGAACTAGCCATACCCATGGAAGCACTGAAAGAGCCTACTGAATGGCAAAGTACAAATGAAAGTTCTGAAAGGCAAACAACTTATTAATGCAGCTCTATCCCACCAGGTTCTTCCTGCCTGAGCATCTAAATAGAAGAGCCACTGCACAGCTTCCTAGATGCTCCAACACCAAACATGGCCAAAGTTCTCCTGTTCAGCAGAACAACTACATGGTCTGCTACACCAAAGTAACCGAAACAACATGTAGTGAGTTCTTTTCACAGGCATCCATGACATTCATGTCTGTGTAGTTTTGTGTTTGTTTAACTTCTGGTTACTAAAGAAAAACTATTTCCCCCAAGAATGGGTATTAAATGGCATTAATTCTATTCCCAGCTTTGCTACTGGCTGGCTATGAGATTTTGAAAAAGATTTGAGCTATAGTATGTGATATTCATTTGTTTATTCATTCATCGCCTTTGATTCTTTAAACAATGTCAGGCCCCATGCTATGTTCTTAGGAAATAAATATGAATAAGAGAAATCCTTCCCCTCAAGTTGTTCCAAGTTCCTTTGAGGCTTTGAGGAGACAGGCAAGGAAAACAAGTAAAACAACAGTAGCACAATAAGCTCTATACCAGAAATATGTACAGGGTATTAAGTGGGCTTAGAGGTCAATGCAACTCTGCCTGCAGGAGGCTGGGAATGCATCCAAGGCAAAGTTGCAGCTGAACTGAGATTTGAAAGAAGAGTTGAAATTCACAAGGGCAGTTGGGTGGGCCTTAGGGAACAGAGGATATTCCAAGGCAAAAGACACAGAATGGGCAATGGTGTTAAGAAAACAAGGGTTTTATTGAGAGAAGCTGTAAATCTTCAAGAGAACCAAGGGTATGATGAGTTGTGCAGAGTGACAAAGACCACAAGGCAGAGGGTAGAATGCTGTACCTTACTTCTGGGCACCTGACCATATCCACTTGGTACTTCCTATATCTATACCTACTGACTGCCAGTACCTGTGATTCTGGCTGGGTGCTTTCTCTAATCTAAGGACGATGTCCTGTCCATATACAAGGTGGACTGAAGTTTTAAAGCCACAAGGCTCAGTCATGCACAAATGGCAGATGATAGTTGGCTGATAAGTGCCCAACCAACTCAGTCTCTGAGATAGTCTCTGCATAGTGCCTTGTGGTCTTCAGTGTGCTCATAAGCACACATATTATTCCATCCCTTCTCTGTCTCACTTCCTCTCTTGCCTAGCATTGCTTCCTGGGATCACTTCCCAAATAAATACATTACTTGCACTGAAATCTTTGTCTTACTTTGGGTTTCCACCAAAGATTTCAGTGCAACTAAGACAAAGATTTCAATGCAAGTAATTTATCTGGTGATATCCAAAGCATATGTAGCATCACAATTATTGAAATGTTCACTTCCTGAGGGTTGGGATGGAATATGGGTAGAATACTTGCTCAATAACTCTAGTATTTAAAGACATGGAGGCAATATTAATTATAAAGATGGTGAAATTGGTTGGCTTCTTTTATAGGCAAATTTCAGAGAGCCTGAAAGAACAAATGATACATCCTCAGTCAACTATCAACTCAGGGAATGATGAGGAATTCCAACTCAGGGATGTCTCCATGGCAGGATTTAAAGAGACTTAATTTCTTGCAGCCAGAAGGCAGATGGTGCTGAAGACCAGGCCCAAGATTTGATTGTAAGAATGACAGAGATACAAAGGAGGCTGTTCAGAGCTCCAGCAGGTTCCCTATGTGAGGGTCAGGGAGGAGTGAGACCCTGAGAAGAGGAACGAGAGTACTTGGGTGGATCTGCTTGAAAACATTTAAACCTCAGATTCCCCTCAGCGCACTAGGCTGGAAGAAGAAGCCACTTTCCTATGGATAGAGAAGAGCCTGGAAACCCCTCTTTGAGGCCCCCTGCAGCACTGAGCACCAATTGTCCACAGCAGTAAACTTCTCATTAATCAACCTTCTATTCTCTTCCTTTCTCTCCTTGTCTTACTCCCCACTAGGTGAGGAATGTGAAAGGCTGTATGAAGGCAGTTGAACTGGATGATTTCTACATTCACTTCTACTCTGAAGCTTATAGTTTGAAGACTAAATTCAGGGCTCAAGCCCTTCAGGACTTTTCCCTTCATGAGCTCCATACAAATTGGGCACATTTTAGTTCTCCTACACTGGCAGTATGGATTACTTTAATACAGACTTATTTTGCTTTCCTGTTGTGTTAGAAATGCCTGCCTGGTTCCCACAACTAGATACCTTCTCAAGTCATATCATCTAAAGTAGTGAGTTTCCAAGTATTTTATCCTCAAAGTAATAATAATAACTTCACTCAAGTACTCACAACAATCCCATGAAGTAGGTTCTATTTTTATTGTTCCTATTCTGTATAAGTGTGAACTAAGACTCAGGGATATTAAGTCATTTCCGCAAGGGCACTCACCTAGTAAGTGGAAGTGTCAGGCATTGAACTCAGGCACTCTGTCTTCTTAACTATTATCCTCTACTGCTTCTCAAGGACTATTTTTAATCATGTTTTTCCTTCATGAAACCTTATTTTGAAACATCTGTCTGTATAAACTAATTAGGTATAAATTACCCTATTTTCTAAGTAGCGACTTGTTTTTCTTCTTTTTTTAATGAGTCAAACATAAAGAATTTCCAACCATAAAGATGAGCTAACTAGTATGATAACTAGACTGTACTCTCTATAAAAGCTTTTGTGGAATGAATGAATGAATGAATGAAAAATCTTACCTTATATAACTTCAGCCAAATTGAAATATACTTGATGTTTAAGTTAGCCTGTGCAGCTTGGAGGTAGATAGCTTCATATTAGGCTATTCCAAAATCAAATGGCAAAAAACAAATTTAAGGAACCCCATTATTACCTTGTGGACTTTAAGTGATCCAAGGATTATAAATGGTAACACCTCATCTGCTGGGCTTTTTGTTTTATTATCTTTTGGCTGTTGTTGCTTTGTTTTGTGTTTTTAGTCTTTTCTTCTATTGAAAAACCTCAAGTTTCTTTGCAAAGGACAAAGTGAACTCCTTAGGAATATTCAGGCCGCATGGTAAAGTATGGAGCATTGAATTTCATTTGGACTACTCCCAATATAACTGATTTCTCTGATTTTCCACTCATCCTTGTATGACACAGGCATAATGTTACTTAAAAGTATAAAACCGAGGAGCAAGATGGCAGAGGAGTAGGAGACCTGGATTTCGTCTGGTCCCAGGAATTCAGCTACATAGGGATCAAACCATTCTGAACACCTACAAACTCAACAGGAGATAAGAAAAGAATAGCAACAACTCTCTGAACAGAAAAGTGACCACTTTCTGGAAGGTAGGACATGCGGAGAAGTGAATCCGAGGGATACTCGGGAGGGTAGACGGTGGGGGAGGGGGCCTCCATCAGCTGCTTCTGGCAAGTATAGAGCCACGGAGCACAAAATTGGAACTTTTAGAAGTCTGCTCCACTGAGGGACATCGCTCCAATGGCTAAGCGGGGGGTGGAATCCTCACGGGACAGTATGGTCTCAGGACCCTCGGGGTCACAGAAAGACCGGGGATGCCTGAGTGCGGCAGAGCTCCCAGGTATCAGAGTGGGGAAGCCGGCTACTGAGACAGAGCCGAGGAGTGGGCTCTCAGCTCGGGGTTGCTATAAACCGTGATCCCCAGCACAGTCAGGCCACTGCTCCTCCAGCAGGAACCCAACAAGCAGCAGATCTGGGGAGACTCACCTTCCTCCCCCCGGGAGGAGCGGCAGGGGAGCGAACCACAGGGATCTGCTGGGTTTGGAGACTCCACGCGGGGTCGGGTGCCAGAGATAGAAACGCGCGGTCACAGGCCAGGTGAGCACGGAGTGCGGCCGGAGACTGGGGAGACGGGAGTAACTGACTACTTTTCTCTGGGTGCTTGCTGAGGAGTGGGGCCCCAAGTTCTTGGCTCCTCTGGGCCGGAGATTGGGAGGCTGACGTTTCACTCTCGTCCTCCAAAGCTGTACAGAAAGCTTGCAGGGAACAAAAGCTCCCAAGAGCAAACCTGAGCAGATTACTTAGCCCGGACTGGCAAGGGCGAGGCAATTCTGCCTCCGGCAAAGACATTTGGGAACCACAGCAACAGGCCCCTCCCCCAGAAGATCAGCGAGAACTGCCAGCCAAGACCAAGTTTCCCGCTCAGTGAGAATGGCAGAACTCCAGCGTTAGGGGAATACTGCACATAGAATTCATGGCTTTTTTCCACCTGATTCTTTAGACTTTCAAAGTTAATTTTTTAATTTTTTTTTCTTTTTCTATTTTTTTTTTTAATTTTTCTTTTTCCCTTTTTCAACCAACATCTTATCAATCCTTGTTTTTAAAATCTTTTTTATTTTTCATTTGTAGAGTCATATTCCATCCCTTCATTGTAGTTAACCTTATTTTTGGTATATATATAAGTTGTTCTCTCTTTAAAATTTTGGGATACAGTTTCTTCTAACAGACCAAACTATACCCCAAATCTCTACTATATGGCTTTGTTCTAGTCTCTTGCCTGGTCACATTCTCTCCCTATTTTTTTTTTTAATTTCTCTTCTTTCTTTTTTCAACCAACTTTTTATCAATTCCTTTTATAAAATCTTTTATAATTTTCATCTTTGCAGTCATATTCCATCCCTTCATTGTATTTACCCTTATTTTTGTACATATATAAGTTTTCTTTCTTTAAAATTTTGGGAGGCAGTTTCTTCTAAGAGACCAAAATAGGCACAAAATCTAGTATGTGGAAATGATCTATTCACCAGCCTGATCGTATTTGATCATATCCTTTTTTTTCTTTTTCTTTTTTTTTCTTTGTTCTTTCTTTCCCTTTCTTTTCCACTGGTTTTGGGTCTCTTCTGATTTGCTTAGTGTATATTTTTCTGGGGTCGTTACCCTGTTAGCATTTTGTTCTCTCATTCATCTATTCTCCTCTGGACAAAATGACAAGATGGAAAAATTCACCTCAAAAAAAAAAAAAAAAAAAAAGAACAAGGTGTAGTACTGACTGCCAGGGACCTAATCAATACAGACATTAGTAAGATGTCAAAACTAGAGTTCAGAATGACAATTATAAAGATACTAGCTGGGCTTGAAAAAAAGCATGGAAGATACTAGAGAAACCCTTTCTGGAGAAATAAAAGAACTAAAATCTAACCAAGTCGAAATCAAAAAGTCTATTAATGAGGTGCAAACAAAAAGGGAGGCTCTAACAGCTAGGATAAATGAGGGAGAAAGGAGAATTAGTGACACAGTGGACCAAATGTGGAGAATAAAGAAGCTGAGAAAAAGAGAGATAAACAACTACTGGATCGTGAGGGCAGAATTTGAGAGATAAGTGATACCATAAGATGAAACAATATTAGAATAATTGGGATCCCGGAAGAAGAAGACAAAAGAGAGAGAGAGGCAGAAGGTATATTAGAGTAAATTATAGCACATAACTTTCCTAATTTGGGGAGGTAAACAGGCATCAAAATCCAGGAGGCACAGAGAACCCCCCTCAAAATCAATAAAAATAGGTCAACACCCCGACATCTAATAGTAAAACTTACAATCTCACAGACAAAGAGAAAATCCTGAAAGCAGCTCAGGACAAGAGGTCTGTAACCTACAATGGTAGAAACATTAGATTGGCAGCAGACCTATCCACAGAGACCTGGCAGGCCAGAAAGGACTGGCATGATATATTCAGAGCACTAAATGAGAAAAATAAGCAGCCAAGAATACTATATCCAGCTAGGCTGTCATTGAAAATAGAAGGAGAGATAAAAAACTTCAAGGACAAACAAAAACTAAAAGAATTTGCAAACACCAAACCAGCCCTACAAGAAATACTGAAAGGGGTCCTCTAAGCAAAGAGAGAGCCTAAAAGTAACGTA
>NC_138379.1:27126249-27143993 GCF_054177405.1 Leptonychotes weddellii
GCTCATCATGAGCTGGAGGGAGCTCCACAGCCCCTTTAGCCAGGTGGAGGACCTGGAACATGTGGAGGGCGTATCCAGGAAACAGATGGAGTCATTCTTGAAGGTGAACATCCTGGGTCTCACTGTGAGCCAGCGCTGAGGCCCCTCCTGACTGCCAGCCCCTTTCTTCACTGTTTTTTTTTTTTTTAATCCTCATATAACTGTGTGTCATGTAAATACAATTTTTACTCCAGGAAAAAGAAAAAAAATGGGGGCTGGCTTCCCAGCAGGAAGTGAACTACTTCAGAATCCATGAGCCCAGCCGAGTTAGGCCCAGCAGCATTGGACCTTCTCATATGTTGTCCTTTAAAGATTTAACTATCTGCAATAGCACAGTCTGAGGCAAGTAAAAGTAGGAGTAAGGAATGAAACCTAAATCAGGGGAACTTTTTTTCATTCTATTTGTTTAATTCATGGTTTGGTATTTGGACACAATTGGTACCATTTCAGCTCTGTACTCCAGACAAAAACAGTAACTTGAAATTGTGTGTTTAAAGCAATTCTGTTCTATCATCATTAAATTATTTACCTAATAAAAAAAAATTTTTGTATGGAACCAGAAAAGACCCCGAATAGCCAGAGGAATGTTGAAAAAGAAAAGCAAAGCTGGTGGCATCACAATTCCGGACTTCAAGCTCTATTACAAAGCTGTCATCATCAAGACAATATGGTACTGGCACAAAAAAACAGACACATAGATCAATGGAACAGAATAGAGAGCCCAGAAATGGACCCTCAACTCTATGGTCAACTAATCTTCAACAAAGCAGGAAAGAATGTCCAATGGAAAAAAGACAGTCTCTTCAACAAATGGTGTTGGAAAAATTGGACAGCCACATGCAGAAGAATGAAATTGGACCATTTCCTTACACCACACACAAAAATAGATTCCAAATGGTTGAAAGACCTAAATGTGAGACAGGAGTCCATCAAAATCCTAAAGAAGAACACGGGCAGCAACGTCTTTGACCTCAGCTGCAGCAACTTCTTCCTAGAAACATCACCAAAGGCAAGGGAAGCAAGGATAAAAATGAATTATTGGGACGTTATCAAGATAAAAAGCTTTTGCACAGCAAAAGAAACAGGCAACAAAACCAAAAGACAAGCGACAGAATGGGAGAAGATATTTGCAAATGACATATCAGATAAAAGGCTAGTATCCAAAATCTATAAAGAACTTATCAAATTCAATACCCAAAGAACAAATAATCCAGTCAAGAAATGGGCAGAAGACATGAACAAACAATTTTCCAAAGAAGACATCCAAATGGCCAACAGACACATGAAAAAGTGCTCAACATCACTCGGCATCAGGGAAATCCAAATCAAAACCTCAATGAGATGCCACCTTACACCAGTCAGAATGGCTAAATTTAACAAGTCAGGAAATGACAGATGTTGTTGAGGATGCGGAGAAAGGGGAATCCTCCTACACTGTTGGTGGAATGCAAGCTGGTGCAGCCACTCTGGAAAACAGTATGGAGGTTCCTCAAAAAGTTGAAAATAGAGCTACCAGACGACCCAGCAATTGCACTACTGGGTATTTACCTCAAAGATACAAATGTGGGGATCCAGAGGGGTGTGTGCTCCCCAATCTTTATAGCAGCAATGTCCATTATAGCAAAACTGTGGAAAAAGCCAAGATGTCCATCAACAGATGAATGGATAAAGAAGAGGTGGTATATATACAATGGAATATTATGCAGCCATCAGAAAAAGTCTTGTCATTTGCAACAACGTGGATGGAACTAGAGGGTATTATGCTAAGCAAAATAAGTCAATCAGAGAAAGATGTGTATCATATGATCTCACTGATCTGAGGAATTCCTAATCTCAGGAAAGAAACTGAGGGTTGCTGGAGTGGTGGGGGATGGGAGGGATGGGGTGGCTGGGTGATAGACACTGGGGAGAGTATGTGCAATGGTGAGTGCTGTGAATTGTGTAAGACTGATGAATACAGACCTGTACCTCTGAAACAAATAATACGTTTTATGTTAAAAAAAAAAAAAAAAGAAGATAGTAGAAGGGAAAAATGAAGGGGGGAAAGCGGAGGGGTAGATGAATCATGAGAGACTGCAGACTGTGAGAAACAAACTAAGGGTTCTAGGGGGGAGTGGGGAGGAGAGGTGGGGGATGAGTTAGCCTGGTGATGGGTATTAAAGAGGGCATGTATTGAATGGAGCAGTGGGTGTTATATGCAAAAAATTGAATCCTGGAACACTACATCTAAATGAATGAATGAATGAATGAATGAATGAATGAATAAATAAATAAATAAATAAATAAATAAATAAATAAAAATATAAACCTATCACTCCACCACATAAAACCCTCATGGGACTGCCCACCATACTTACAGTTAAACTTAAATTCCTTTCCATAGCTTATAAGAGTCTACGAGACATTCTTTCTATGCAAAATACTGGATGATTCTTTTTCCTCTTGGTAAACTGAATAACCCCCCCAAAAAATCCATGACATTTAATGGCTCTTTCTATCAAAACAACTCATTCACCATTCAATCACCCAATAGTAGTCCATTGATTCATTCCTTAGACACAGAACTTTCTATTCGTCTCTTAATGCCTCACACTTGAACATGAATTGACAAGTTAAGGATTAACAGGCATTTTAGAAAGGCTTTCAACATGAAAGAAAAAATTCCAACAGGCAAACAGGAACAAACAAATCTATCCTTCATGTCCTCAGTTATCAAAAATATTGGAGATTTTGCCTCTAGTAAACAAGGAGAGTATGCCATGAAAGAAAGAAATAAGTAGAGAAGAATGCACTCTTGGTAATTAAAAGTATCCAATGTAAAACATTCAACAGGAGGTTTAGAAGAGAGAGTCAAGAAAATCTCCAAGAAAGTATACAAACAAGAGGAAAATGGAAAAGGAGAAAGAAAAACAAACAAGAAAAGTACAGGGCATATATTACTGATGTGGACACCAGGGAGACCTGAAAAACAGAGAAGTGATGAGATTATTTGATAAAGAATATAGGGAAATTTCTCAAAACTGAAAAACATGAATCTCTAAATCTCTAAGCTAAATCTTTATTTACCTTAAGACAGGCAGTTAATGTCTAAAATTAACAAGCCCAGTAGTAGCAATATAAGCATGTTATTCAGAAATCTGTGTGTAACTAGCAAAATAAACAGATATGACAGTTGAAATGAATTCCTCTGAGAAGTAGATCTGGAGATTAGTAAAGGGTAGGCAAAAGTAGGGGACAAAGCATTGCTGGTTCTATATATACACACATATACACACATTATATATAGAATAGATATAAAGAGAGATATATGAATATATAAAGGTATATGTATTTCATATATATATTCAAAGATATATATATGTACATATATATTCAAAGATATGCTCTTTGGATCTTAAAATATGCATTAAAATATGTATTACTTTGATTAAAAAGGGGCGCCTGGGTGGCTCAGTTGGTTAAGCGACTGCCTTCGGCTCAGGTCATGATCCTGGAGTCCCGGGATCGAGTCCCGCATCAGGCTCCCTGCTCGGCAGGGAGTCTGCTTCTCCCTCTGACCCTCCTCCCTCTCATGCTCTCTGTATCTCATTCTCTCTGTCTCAAATAAATAAATAAAATCTTTAAAAAAAATATGTATTACTTTGATTAAAAATAAAATGAAAGTACAGTAGATAAACTATTTAAAAAAAAAAAACCACATTTTTTCCAGGGCATTTTTTTTTCCTCCTAGGCATATTGGCCTTTTTGTGGCATCTTGGGGATATTTCCATCACGGCATTCCTTTGGAACTGATGTGATTAACGTAATTTGAACTATCTTCCTGGTGTGATTCTTATGGAAGTGATCTAAGGACTATGCTTTGGGAACCTGGTCTAGTCCAAAGAATTCCCTGCAACTGTGAACATTACAGGTGAGCTAGGGGTATAGCCAAGTAATTTAAGGCAAAAACAAACAAAAAGTACTTGTGTGATTTTATCTGGTTCCTTTCTTTGTCCCATATCTTTCCTGGGAACTTTGTAAAATTAGCTGTGATTGTGGGAAGTGGCTGGTTGTGTGTTCAAGCCTCTGGGAACCATTGCTCTTTCTATCCATCCCTTATAGATGATTGACAGTATCCAACACAGCAGTTTTCCCAGTATTAATAATTAAGAAGTTATTCAAGAAATGCTGATGGAAAGGAGGAAAAAAAAGAAAGAAGGAATGGGATTGAAAAAAAAAGGAATATGGGAGAAGCAACCAACTTTTTAATATATGAGTTCATATGAAATTAACAGCAATCTCCTAGTTAGAGTTTGAGTGTACATGTAGAAAACAGTCTGATTGTTTTGACTTTGATAAAAGACCCTCAGTCTGTAGTTACTGAGCATCTAAGCGAGTGTCCAGCAAAAGATGTAGGAAAAAACAAACATAAGCAATGACTAATGCCCACAAGTACTTTAAATCCTCTTCTGGAATACAAAGCTGACAGACATGAAACAAATAGCAAGCAATTGTATAGTTACTATACACTGTCAAACAGCCAGCCAGTGCAAAAGGAATTGGATGTCAAACAGGCCAGAAATTAATGGAGAAGGAACGTTCAAGAAAGAATTTGATTTGAGTAATAATATATGCATTCATATAATGTGAAGCACTTTTCATGTATTCTTTTACAGAGTACTCATAACTGTAACTTATAAGTAATTTCAGCCATTACCTCCATATGAATAAGGAAGACTCAGAGAATTAAGCAACATCCTCAATTCACACAGCCAGGGTGGCAATGGAATTTGGTCTGAATCCAGACTTTTCATGTTTGCTTTCTTATAGCATAGAGTTCTGAAAAAAAGGGTAAAACATGGGGAGGTAGAGAAGAGGCCATTGTAAATGTGAGAAATAAAAACTTGAGCCGAGATGAGCACAGGAGAATGAGCAGCAGAACCAGCACAGGAAAGCATTTGATAGAGAAGGGAGCCTGGACTAGTTGAGAATTTATGGGCTTTGGAGCCAGATAGAGTCAGAGATGAATTATAGCTCTGCACCTTACTGACAGCAGGGGAGAGGGCAAAAGTTCCCCAGCCTCTGCATCCTAATCTATAAAATGGGACAACTGCCTCCAAGGTTTGTTGTAAGGTTTCAATGGCACAACTTACATTTTTTAAAGAACACCCAGCAAAAATTCTTATTTCTTTTTTTCCTGATTGAAGTAGAGTATTATTTATGGTGAGAAATACTAGGCGGTTGTTGGTCACAAACACCTGGCCTAATGATCAGTCAAAATAACCATCTGCGCAAGCAGGGCTGTACATTATTCACTGGATTCTGACAGGTTCGTCAGTTGTTTTATTTTGACCAGCTCAAGTCAGTCCAAACAGTTTGTGCAGCTCTAGGAAACAGGCTGAGTTTGGCCTGTGCAGTTTGGCATCCTGGACCATGGGATCAAATGGGGGGAGGATGGAAAAGTACCCAGCAGTGCCTCCTGACTCCAACTTCCTGCTGGTGACATCCACCACTTGCTGACTCTGAGTCACCAGCAGCATGCCTTCCCTCCCCTGCGGCCCATCCGCCCATTAGGCCCCGGCAGTTCTCTTCCTATGCTGACTTCCCTTAGTCGCTCCCACACGTGTGCTCAAGGTGGAAGCAACCCTAATGAGGAAACACAAGGCAACTGCTGCAGAGGCACTTCTTCCTCAGCCAGCAAAATGAGGGCTGCCTGGCCCTAGAGCCCTGCAGGTCACTCCTCAGACACAGGATGCTCCCACCACTGTGCTCAGGAGCTCTCCCAGAAGATGGGGAACCATATGAACTCCAGACTGGGCTTTTAGAACTCAAAAGCACCAGAGCTACCTCCCTGGCAAGAAGGAACCCCTAGGAACTCACTCTTGGGAGCTGTCCTGTGTATTCCCAAATGTATCGTTAAAAATGAGCTCCGGGAAGAAGTCACCATAAACTCTCTTTGAAATTACTGTTCCTTGGACTGTAGTCTCAAACACACATACATCAAGTTCTCCATAATCTGTCTTTTCAGTCTATTTTCCAAAATGTCCCTCCTCTGCTCCAACTCAATGTTTATTATGAATTTGGCTAATCAATCACAAGGCTTCCCTGGAATGCTTCATAGAAACACAGACTCCAAGATTCTGATTCAGTAGATTGAGGTGGAGATCAAGGACTTTGTATGTAAGAAGTATTTTAGGTGATCAGGTGATGAGGAAACATGGTTCCCTCATGGCCCAGTAGTTCTCAGTGTCCCCAGTGAGCAGTCCTCAGGTTCAATTAAAATGTTTCAGGGGTCATTTTAGGAGAGAGGAGTCATTGTAGCAAGGGAAACTCAGAATATTAAGAAAGTTCCCTGTTATGTGTTAAATTGTGTCTCCCAAAAAGATAAGATAAAGTCCTAACCCCAGGTACCTATGAACGTAAGTAGGGTCTTTATAGATGTAATTTGTTAGGATGAGTATATTGAATTAGGGTGCGCCCTAAATCCAATATGACAGGTGTCCTAATAAGAAGAGGAAATGGAGATTTGGGTGCAGAAATACACAGAGACACAAGGAAGAAGGCCACTTGAAGACAGAATCAGAGATTGGAGTTATACTGCGACACACCAAGGAATACCAAGGATTGCCAATAACCACCAGAAGCTAGCAAGAGACAAGAAAGGATTCTTCCCTATAGCTTTCAAAGGGAGCATGGCCCTGCCAACACCTTGATTTCATACTTTAAGCCTCCAGAACTGTGCGAGGGTACATTTCTGTTGTGTTAAGCCACTGAGTTTGCGGTAATTTGTTATGGCAGCCTGAGGACACTAATATACTCCTTCTGGTTGTGCTTGCTATCTCTCTCTGTCTCTCTCTCTCTCACACACACGCACACATATGCTTTAACTAGAGCAGCTTGGTTATTTTATATTATATTTTGGAATTCAGCTTAACATTTCATTTGGAGAAGGAAAAAAAAGGAGTTTCACTACTAACCAAAGTTTGAAAACCCACCTCTTTGGCCAAACTGAACCATAAACCATTCCCCCAGACATACCCTGAAGGTTTTTGATGCCATATTTGTATTCATGATGTTCTTGACATCTGAATACTTTACCTACTTTTCATCTGTTAAAATATTAGTCATTCATGAAACTCAACTTGTATGATCTTCTCCACAAGGTCATGCCTCAATATCCCTTCAATTAGATATGATTTCTTCTGCTTTTGAATACCAATTGAATTTTCAGATCTTCCCTTATAGCCTTTATCTTATTCAACATCATATTCTAGCCATGCATGATATATTTTAGTCCCCATCTTAACTCCATTCTGGGACCTGTGTTTTACCCATTTTTGTATCCTGCTTCCCAGTCCCATCCAGTGCCTTACAGAGTGTTTTCCACACTGCAGTTGGCATCTAATGAGCACTTATTCAATAGAAGCTGGTAGTAAAGTTTTACAAAGGGCCTTATTCGTTTGGTTTAAGTGCATTGTTTAGGTGTGAATGTTTTTTTGATGTCTCAGAGTAAACTGTTATAATTACTTTATTATAACCTAGGGTTTTTTTTTAATTCATACCAATAAAAAAATTAGCTGAATGTAGATTTTGTAAAACAGAAGGAAAAGAGAGGCCCAAAGCATAGGTATTTGACTGAGAGAAGGAGACTCTCCAAGGAAAGAGAATTAATGCAGAGAGTATTAAGAGGGAGGAAAGAAAAAAAAATAAAGTTTTCTCTAAGTTTTTAACCTTGCTCTATTCAGGAATTTAAAGGCGGGGTGGGAGACTAGAGTCCTTTGAAACTATGGTGTGCTAAATAGTATTCATCTAATATGCCCCATTAATAAAACATAATTTAAAAGTACCAATTCCAGTGCTTATAATGTAAGGAAATCACTTGGTACGATGTAAACACAATATATATTATCAACTGTTTCCATGCTCTCATGAGCAAATAAAACTTTTTCAATGTTTCTCAAATAGTAATCTCAAATTCCTAAAAACTTTTTTTACCCAAAATATGCCTAGCTCTCAAAAAGTTTCCCTGGCCCATTTTCTTTGCTAAAGGATTGTGTTTTTTTCTTATCAAAAAATGGTAAAGGGATGCCTGGATGGCTCAGTCAGTTAAGCATCTGCCTTCGGCTCAGGTCATAATCCAAGAGTCCTGGGATCAAGCCCCAGTCAGGCTCCACACTCAGTGGAGAGTCTGCTTCTCCCACCAACCCTCCCCCCTCTCATGCTTTCTCTCTCTCTTTCTCTCTCTCTCTCAAATAAATAAAATTTTTTTTAAATAGTGGAAATATTTTATTCTATCTTAATAATCCAAGACAATACGTTCTTATCATTAGAACCAAGCAAATAATAATAATTTAAAAATTAACCCAAGAAATAATAAGATTGAACTTGAATTCAATACTATCTTCATTATATTTTAATATACACAAAGCTTAACCAGCCAGAATCTAACTAACTATAGTCTTCCATCTGACATATTTTGCTTTCATATTTAGAAGATGGAGTCTGATGATCACAGAAGATACCGTTTTAAGGTTCTTAGGTTAGCTTCAAGAATGTGTTGATTTTAACCTATTGTCATCCCAATATCTTTCAGTTTCAATGACTAGTTTTATTTTCCTTGAATGACACAAGGGCAGGTTTCCCATCTTTAAGTCATTCACACCCACCATAAAACCGGCTACATTGTAATTTATCAACAAAAATCTACTGAATGGATGGAGTCTTTATTAAGCCATAGAAATCTTGAAGCCTAGCTAGATTTTCAATCCTCCATTAGACTGAGACAGAAAGGAAATCTGGACATTTGTGAAACAAGATAAACACATCATCAGAAAATATAATTGCCCAGAATCCCCCCATTCTTCAAGCATTCAAGTAACTGAGGTGTCCTGATACCTGAAGATAATGAAGTAAACTCAAAAAGGCCTCTTGTTGTGGAGAACACTGTTTTACATCTATGTGCTGCCGATGAAAGGGATTCTATTCTGGTTAATTGGCTAACAGCACTAGTTTTCAAGTATCAACAAAATTCTTTATTTAGTCATCGAATGATCTACATCAGGTTACCACGTCCTAGTGCTATTCTATTTTCATAAGTGTTCTTTCGTCACCAACACATTTTCATCCTTCTTAATATTTCCAATGGCATCACTTCACTCCACTAACGTAAAAAACAAGCAATCTAAAAATTATCCTCTGCTGTTTCCCACTCATCCACAGAGAGTGAAGTTGCCATTTACGGACACTTGCTGTTGCCATGTTTTTCAGAAAGTTTGCCATTCTACAAGCTGTTTTTAGCCCCCATACCCACGACACTTCTACAGGCATTTAGTATTTCTTTATCTGATGCTTTTCCAAGGCAATACCTCCGCCTCCTCATTGAATCATGCGGGCTGTCTCTTAATCAAATGATATTTTTTGAAGTGTTTCCTCACTGGAGCCCACAAGGTTGTTTCTCATATTTTCCCCCACACCTGCTTCATATATTAACCTAAGGAGAACTACTTACGTGGTTTATTGTCCTTTTTGGAACAGAAATATGGTGTTTGTCATTTCCCCATTCCACAATCTGGCCCAACATTTGAAAGTATCTAAAAATATCAACTAATATTTCTTCATTTTCTTGCTCCCCAGAAAATGATATATTTTCTCTGTTTATATCTGGTGTTCCATAAAAGACTGGCCAGATTCAAAACTGTGTGGTGCCCTGAAAACAGCTTGAAAATTAGTAGCAGAAAGATGGGTTCAAATCCCATTTATTAAAGATGTGACTTTGGACACAAAGACATCTGAACCTCAATTTTCTCATCTGCAGAATGGGGAAACAAGGATTTACCTGACAGAGTTGGGTAAGTGTTAAATGAGGTATTATACTATAAGTCACATATCTAGCATACTGTGTGACACATAATAGCGAACCAACAATGTCTCCTGTTACAGAACCGCCATAACTGAGGCGAAATGGGATAGCAGGTACCTGTACAAAGGATGGTTGTTCGACCCCCGTGATATTTTTGTGTCGAGATAAAAAGAAATTATTATCTTAAGGTTAGAAACAGAATTCTCCTTAAGAAGGAAGCAGTTTTTATTTAAGAAAAAAATCTTTAAAAAAATTTTAATAGCTAGCATTTATTACAACATTATTTACAATAGCCGAGAAAAAGACATCTTGATGTGTCTCTTGGGAGTAAAAGATGAAACCTATCACAGAATGGCAGAAAGAAATTTTTTTTAAAGTAACTCAACCACTCAACAAGAGGAAGAAACTGGAATTTGGGGCATAGGAGAAAGCAAAGAAGGAAAAGGAGAAGAGAGAAAAATGAAGAGAGTAGAGTACCTTGGTGAGTGATTGGCATCTACATTAGCCAATGTTGTAAGGGGACATTTTAAAGAAGAGAAATGTGAGAATGTCCAATAATGGATTTCAAGTTCTTTTTATTTTGTAGTGTAAGTCCCCTCCATGTCCTCAAAGCCTAACTGTCCCACAAAGTTCTAGAACAATGCTTATTAACTTGCATTTTTTTTCCAATTTTTATCCTTTTACTAAGGAGGAAAAAAATATTTAATATTTTTGTTGTATAAGGAATAGTACCTAAGGCAGGTACTTATACTCTGGATTAACTTACATTTTGTTTTAATGGTTATGGACATCACAGAGTGGAGTAGAATTTTCACTTTGTGAAAACAGTGCTGAACAGGTAGACCATGTATGGGATGGTCAAATAATCCATCTGTAAGTACAAGGACTCAGATCCAGGAAGGGTCATAAGAAGATAAGCCCCCTGGGGGTTTGCAGAAAACATACAGAAGATAATAGACTTTCCACATGATGGAAGAAGGGAGCTCAAGCACTCTTATCTAGACCAGAAATGGCAAATGCTTTCTCTGAAAGGTCAGATAATAAATCTTCTAGGCTTGTGGGACATAACGTGCTTTAACTGAACTATGCCCACCCCCCAATTAATTCATATGTTGAAGCCTTGGTTAGATAGCCAATATAATGATATTTAGAGGTGGGGAATTTGGGAGGTAGTTAGGTTTTTTTTTTTTTTATTCATGAGAGACAGAGCGAGAGAGAAAGGCAGAGGGAGAAACAGGCTCCCAAGGAGCAGGGAGCCCGATGCGGGACTCGATCCCAGGACCCCGAGATCATGACCTGAGCCGAAGGCAGATGCTTAACCATCCGAGCCACCCAGGCACCCCGGAGGTAGTTAGGTTTAGATGAGGTCATGAGGGTAGGACCTCATGACAAGATTAGTACCTTTATAAGAAGAAACTCCTGAGAGCTCGATTTCTCTTCTCCTTCTGTACACACATTGAGAAAAGGCCATGTGAGCATACAGCAAGATGGACGCTATCTACAAGCCAGAAAGGGAGTCCTTGCCAGATCCCATCCATACTGACACTTTGATCTTAGATTTCCAATCTACAGGGCAATGAGAAAATAAATTTCTGTTGTTTAAGCCATCTAGTCTATGGTATTTTTGTTACGACAGCCCAAACAAAATAGGAAATGTGGTCTATGTTGCAACTACCCAACACTGTCTTTATCATGGGATAGACAGTATGTAACAAATAGGCATAAAGCTGTGTAAATAAGAATTTTATTTACTAAAACAAGTGGCTGGCTAGCTTTGGTCCATGAACAGTAGTGTGTCAACTGCTGGTCTAGACCAGGAGTCAACAAACTACCTTACACAGACCAAATCCAGCTACTTTCCTGTTTTATTTATGGCCCTCCAACCTAAAAATGGATTTTATATTTTTAGATGATTACATTTTAAATGATTATAAGTATCTACATCGTATCCAATATTGCACTTCTTGTTTTGCAAAAACTAAAATATTTACTATCTATTCCTTTAAGAAAAAGTTTGCCAAACCCTGTTCCAAAACATAATGTCCAGTTGACACCTAATTCCCTTTCCATTGGGTCAGAATTTCTGTCCCAACTCTGTCCCTTATGTTAGGACCCAAAATTGACATTTGGGAGAGAAACATTGAGGGAAATTTTTTGTGAACGCTTAACTTTCCCCCAAAACCTATCTTCTGCATTTCAGTAAAAGGTACCAACACACAGATAAGAAAGCACATAACCTATCTATCCTAATCCAAGCTACCGAAATTATCATTGATGTTACCCTAATCCATGCTATCATCCACCTCTCACCCAGATAACTATCACAGCTGCCTTCCTAATTACTCTCTTCCTGTTCTTCCTTCCACCAACCACCACCTACTTCATAATAGAAGCCAAATGAATTTTTTTTAAGCTCCATCTTACCCCTTTACATAAAATCCTCCAGTAGTTCCCTTATTGCATTTAGAATAAAAATCCATACTCTTGACCATAGCCTGCAGGATCCTGGAAGATCGGGCCTCTATCTCCCTCTCAAACATCAACAAAGTGACCTGAACTCACTTCACTTTGGTCCAGTTTTCTTTGCCTTCAGTCTGTCTCTAGGATTGGGTCATACTCTTTCTTCAAACAGGGGTTTAGAGTTTGCTGTTTCTTTTGCCTGGAATAATTTTTTCCTGCCTCTTCACACTGATGACATGCTTTTATCATTCAGGTCTCAAATTAAATACCACCTCATCAGAGAAGACTGTCATAACTCTCTAAAGTAGATGCCCCCAATTATTCTCCATCTCAGCACTTTGTTTAATCCTACATGATGAATTTACATTGTTTATAAACCCCATGCATGGTATCCACTTCACGTGAAGCCATGCTTGGCACTCAGTAGTAGGCATTTGAGAAATATTTACTGAGCAATGATGGAATGTGACAAAGTTCAAATTAATAAACATAAAACAACCCAATATTTGTGTTGCAATTCAGCAGTTCACAGAACCTTCTCAGATAAATTAACTCATTTAATTATCATGGAAAATGTACAAAGTCTCAGGCATGTGCAGCCTCATATGAGAGACAAAAGTAACTCTGATAACAGGTAGAACATGATAAAGGCACTACCAGTGGTACAAATGAGGTATTTTACAAAGAGAGAAAAAACTTTGCAGTTCAGGGGCATAAGGAAAACTGTGTTATAACAATGTATCAAAAACTGGGTATATTTTTACAGTTCTGGAGCCTAGATGTCTGAAATCAAGGTGTCAGCAGAGCTCTGCTCCCTCTGAGACCCTGAATAGAATCCTTTGCCTTTTCCTAGCTTCTAATGGTGCCTGCCAATCCTTAGCATCTCTTGGCTTGCAGAGGCATCACTTCAATCTCTGCCTCTGTCATCATACAGTGATTTCCTCATGTTTCTCTGTCTGCATTTCTGCTTTTCCTTCTTATAAGGACACCAGTTATATTGGATGAGGGTCCAACCTACCAAGTATAACCTCATTTTAACCTGATTACATCTGTAACCCTATTTGCAAATAAGTTCACATTCGAGGAACTGGAGATTAAGACTGCAACATGTCTTTTTTGGAACACAATTTAACCTGTAATAATAGAAAGTTTTCCACGGGGAGGTAATAAAGACAACTATCTTGAAGGCATTCATATTAAATGTGGCATAAAAGAAGATGTTATCGTTCAAGTTTCTGCTATGATAAAGCTACATAATAAACAACTCCAAAATGTCAGTAACTTATAACAATAAACAATTCTCACTAACCAGTTTGTGAGCTGGCTGAGGCAGTTCTGCTCCAGGTGGCAGGTCAGGTTCAAGTCTCTTGTTCTGGGACCCATGGTTGTCTGGGGCTTGCTCTTCTCATGGTAGTTAGCCAAAGTGCAAGAGGTCAAGCACTCCAGACAAGCACATATGAAGCCTCAACTGCATCACCTCTGCTAACACCAACTAATCCAAAGCAGTTCACTGGACCTAGGCTAATATCCAACGGACCCAGGAAAGATAGTCTGTCTACTTTCATAGGAAGCCATGGCAAAATTAATGAATAATTAAAAACAATTATCCAATCTTCCAAAGGATTATCACCAAATTTGCTCATTGTCTCTTGGGCTCTGATACTTCCCAAGGAGCTCAGAGATAGAGATCCGGACCTCGACTTTCTTCTAGAAGCCTTCTGAAGTTATCACATATGGAGATCTTTATTTATGCTGTGTAACAATTACATGTCTCAGATGAGAAATGTCCCAGGAATTTAGGTGTGATGGATAACTCTCTAGAATTGAGAGACCAGTTCTCCCATGTCCTCACAGTGTACATTTTTATCTTCAGTAATGGTCAAAATGGGCTTTGCCAGTATAATTTACAAGAAGGGCATTGGAGGGAATATGTTCCAAGAGGCCAAAAGGAGGGGAAGGATATCTTATATGGGGCCATTGGAAAGAGAACAAGCCAAAGAAATAATAGCCAATCAAAGCACTTAAAGAAATATTGAGTCAGAGTCAGGTGATAAGTACTGCAGTATCAAGTCTAAAACAGGGGATGGGTTCAAGGGGAAAATAGAGACACTGAGAGGAGTCCTAGAAAATTGCCCAACATGTCTCTCATGCACTCTTAGTTCCCCCTCAGTGACTGGCATAAGTGTGGCCCATGAGCATGTCATACTGTCTGAAATACAGATTTAGGGTTACACATGTTATATCAGAATACCCAGATTGCAGAATAACATGCAACCCTAATTTTGTTTTGCTCAAAGAATCCATTCCACTCAGGGAAAGAATTCACTACTGGAAGGGGATGACAGGATAGAGTAGTAGTGGGGGAGATTCCCTGTCTGTTAATATGAAATGAGTCAAAGGGGGTCTGAAATGGTTCAGAAACTTTGCATTTAAATAAGCAGAAAGTTAAGCCACAGTATAGACAGAGGAACATCATAGAGCCAATGAGGGCAAACCTCTAGGCTTCCCAAGGTATCAGAAGATGAAATAGAAGAATGAAGGTCCTAGAAACTGGCCTCTGAGAAGTATTTAAAGACACTGGAGATATTTCAACAATGGGAAGCCACAGTGAATGTCTGTGCATACATAAGGGATTTTTGATGGAAGAGGAAGAGGACTTGTTTGTTCTATACGTCTCCTAAAGGTAGCCCAATAGATGAACGCTACATTATCAGTTCAACCTATAAGATAGAGATAGAGATAGTGAGTTTTCTATAAAACCTATACCATAGGGGAAGGTGGGATGGGATTTAGGAGTATAATTCAGTCTGACTCTCACATTCATAAGAGCCTGGAGTCAAAACTTTCAGCATTATCTCTATATGATACTGTGTTTCCTTAGTGTTTTTAGGTGTGTATCAAAAATATATATATTTAGTGTAAATATTATAAATGCAAAATAACCCTATCTTGGCATTTTAAAAAATATTTTATGAACATGCAAAAAAAATTGATTCAGGTATCTCTTTAACCTCTGAGAACTGCTGGTTCAAAGAAGGAGGACAACTATTTATCTAAGATGTGGTCAAGATACACCGTGTGCCAGGCATAGTATTGGACTAGATGTCTAAGATTCCATTCAAGATTGACATTCTTTAATTCTAACTTCTCTAGGCTATACTTTCCTTGTCTGTAAGTGCAGGAGGTTGGACTAACTCAGCTTTCTTCATGTGGAGTCTGAAATAGCACTACCAATTCCTGGAATGCTCTTTGACCTCCCCATTCCCCTTCCCCACTCCCCCACCCCACAAGAAACTAACTCATACTCCTCCTTCCGGTTTTAATTTGAATCTCAGTTCTTCAGAGTAAACAACTAATTTTCAGATTAGGCTAAAACCTCTGTTAGACACACACCCACCTCACTTAAACTCCATGAAGCGCTGGACTGCTCTATCATCATGCCAATATTCAGTGTACAGCATAGTGTCCTACAAATAGCAGAAAGCTCAACAAATAGTTATTAAATTAATAAACAAATAACTTGGAACATTATTTTTTTTGGTGCAAAATGGTGGTTTATTAAAGCACGGGGACAGGACCCGTGAGCAGAAAGAGCTGCTGCACCGGGGTTGTGAGAGGTGGTTGATTATATACTATGTGGTTGGGGGAGATAAGGAAAAAGGGAGGTTTCAAAATTACTTGGACTATTAATCGGTGTTAAATGAAAAGGGGCTTTAATGGTAAAATTCATTTGAGAAACACTGAACTAAATACTCTTACCAGATTTCTTTATTACCATTTTCAAAGTCTTTAATATATAGACAACTATGGAAAGTAAATATAGTGCATTTGCTCAATTCTAAGATTTACTTTTTTTAAAAACCATTTTACACTTCTCAAATTCTATATTTCTTATAATACAGTTTTTAATATGCTTCTTTCCCACCCTTCCTTACAGCTCCACCTGTTATTAAAACTAAATAACTATTTCCTACAATTAATGGTGTCATAGAATTAAGAGAATCCATTAGCATAGAGCGTTTTTCAAATATGGTTGATTATGGAATCTTTCTTTACAGAGATTCTCCTGGAACTACTGTGGTATGGTATACATTTTAGGAAACACCGGAATAGAAAGCCACCTCCAAATTTACTAACTTTTGAGACTACTGGCCAGAATTAGGAAGCAAAATGTTATAGGTAAAACAAACAAACAAATAAATAATTTTAAAAAATTAATTAATTAAATAAATTAAATTAAATTAATATTTTTTTAAAATATGACTCCTGAGACTTGAGTATTCCAGGACATATTTAGTAATCTCAAACAAGTCACTTAAGCAATCTGACTCTCAAGTATTTTATTGGTAAAAGAGGGACAATGGCATCTTTCCTGCTTACCTCGTAGGACTATTATTAGAAAACAATAGGAAAGTTAAATGTAGAAAGGTCAGATTCTGATTAAAGAAATTAGAATGAACAGTTTGTGTTCTGCTCTTCCCCAAAATACACTGAAATGACAGTAAACTGGTCTTTTAAAAAGGGCTAACCATACACACACACACACACACACACACGCAACATTTTGGAAGCTGGAAGGCAGATGGATAGTGATAATTTATTTAGCAAATCGTAAAATGTTGAAATCTTACAAGGAAAGCAGATAAATAACTTAATTTGCACTCCTTAACCTCTGGATGTATTTGTAGGAATAAAGTCCGTGAGAAGGCAAGAAAGATGGGTTCTAGAGCCAAAACAGGAGAAAATGGAGAGGAGGAATTACCCCCCTTCCAAAAAAAAGGAAAGGAAATAAAAAACTGATATATGTTCTTATTGAAAGTATCTGCTGGATGCCGAACACAATGAATAAAGTAGAAATACTCCTACTACACATCATCATAAAATTTTAGAATTCAGGAGATAATGATAACCCAAAAGCTCTCCAGGGTGGGGGCAAGGAGAGAGGATCAGAATGAAATCAAACTTCTCAATAATGAAAATTAAGTAGTTGAAAGTTTTCCAATTGTGTTTGATCATATTAATAATAGAGTTTCTCTTATACAGAGGGTTTAGAAATGAGTTAGTGACAGGTACATAGAAAACAAATCAAAGAAAACTAAGACAATTATTTATCCTGGAAAATAAAAAAATTAGAAAGAAGAGACTCAACTGTAAAATGTGTTCATAAAATTATAATAATATAAAGATGGAACATAAATTTAACCATAAATTTTGGTGTAACTATATTTAAAGAAGGATTTGTTATTTTTCTATTGTGTTGTATCACAAATTATCACAAATGTAGCAGCTCAAAACAAAACATTTATTCTTTCATATTTCTATGGGTCAGGAGTTGAAACACAGCTTAGCTGGGTCCTCTGCTTAGGGTCTCACAAAACTATAATTAAGGTGTCAGCTGGGCTGCATT
>NC_138379.1:27144493-27160123 GCF_054177405.1 Leptonychotes weddellii
GTACACCACTGTTTGGCTACCTATTATTACTAATCTCTGGGTTACCTCTTGTTAAGTAAGATGTCTTGCAAAGATCTTTGCCTCCTGGTTTTCACATCCTTATCTAGTTCCTTCCACAATTAACAGGGCTGATTTGTATTACCATTAAATTATTGCAGAAATAATGTTTTACTACCAATGCTAGATCATAAAAGGTATCATGGTTTCTGCCTTACTCTCACATGAATCATTCCCTCTGGGCTCAGTCAGCTGCTATGTCATAAGTAGACTCCAGCAGTCCTTTGGAGAGCCCTAAGGAACTGTGGCCTCCTTCTAAAAATCACATGACTGAGCCATTCTGGAAGCAGATCCTTCAGCCATGTCCAGCTTTCAGATTACTATAGCCCAGGCTGGCATCTTGACTGCAACCTAATGAAAGATTCTGAGCCAAAATCAAACAGCTAACCTGTTCCTGAATGCCTGACCACAGAAACTCAATGAGATAATAAATGATATTATCTGAATCACTAAGTTTTAAGGTAATTTGTTATTCAGCAACAGGTAACTAAGACAGATTTTGGCACCAAGAATGGGGCACCACCATTACAAAACTTAAAAGATGAGAGTGACTTTGAAAATGAGCAGTGGGCAAAAGCTGGAAGAACTTTGAGGAAAGCATCAGTGAAAGTCTGAAGACTCAGTTAAGTAGAAGCCTTTGTCCACGCTGCAGGTAAGGGCTTATAGGAAATTGAAGATATTACCCACACCTAGAGGAAAGAGGATCCTTGTTATGGAATTGCAGAAAGTTTAGTAGCACTGCCCTATTTGATAACATGCGAAGTGGGAAATGAACCTAATGAACTGGGTGATTTAGCTAAGGAGATTTCCAGGTGAGGTGTTGAAGGTGCTACCTCCCTTCTGCTGTTTATAGAGAAATGCAAGCAGAGAGAGAAAAGCTAAAGAAAATACTGATAAAACAAAGCAAGAATTGCTGAGTTTAAAATTTCTCAGCCTTTCCAGACAGCCTATGCTAAAATTAAGAAATGGCTTCTAGGCAAGGATCAAATCTAGGACACATTCAGGAAAACATAGTCTAAATATGAAGCCAAAGGTGTAGCCTCAGGAAGATTCAAGCCAGTATCTTACAGAATGACTCAGTCATAACAGAGCTTCTAGGCAGCTTGAGAATATTGACCCTCATCAATCTCAACAGAAACCCAAGGAAGAGAAATCTTTATCTTAGAGAAATTTGCAGGTGTGGCTTTGGTCTATCTAATATCTCAGAAGGGAATAAACAAAAAGCGATCTTCATTCCTTGGTCCTATAACACTGCTTACATCCACTCTGACTCAAGATGTTGACCTAGAGACTTTGCAGTCCCTGAAGAGATTTCCATCTCAAAGATGGCTGAACATTGTATGGTCTGAGTAACTCCAGTGGGCCCAGAACAGAGGCTCTACCATAAGTGTACATTTGCTTCTCTCCTATGCTTTCAGGAATGAATTTTTTGTTTGTTACAATAACGTAAATTCACTGGCAAAGGGGCTCATTCCAACCATTGGCCTTTCCCTCAATGGCCCCATTTCCACATTAAATGGAAGGCACCCAACTAATAGAAGGAGAGGGTTATCTCCTTATAGCCACAATATTTTACTTATACACAAAAGTGAACAAACAACTACATTGTTCCCAGAAATTATAGAGATAATTGGATAAATGGGGAGGGGGGAGGAGAGAGAACAGAATGGGAGTTCTTAAAAATTTAAAAATAAGTTATCACCACCCTTACCCTGTGTACTTCCCATACATGCTAGGAGTCTCTGAAAGAATCAATCAGATTTAATTCAAGAGTAATGAGATAGCCAAGGCAGTTTGAAATTCAATGGATGAAAGAGAAGTTCTTAGAGAATGTAGAGCAAGAATAGAGAGGTACCGTGTTATCCTAGCAAATTACTGCCTTAAGATAGAAAGTCTGCCTCAAATGCCAAAATAGAAGGCTACTGCATGCAGGATCAGTAAATTATCTCAATTGAGTATGTGCAGTAGGAGAGGTGTCAAAACCTATTACTTGAATAAAACAGTAACTTAAAGGCCTAGCTGCATATAGAGAACTCTCTTTGGATATAGAGTTGAATGAGAATTTCCTAAAATGACTAACATAGTTCTCCCAGTTTAGCTTCTCTAAGGAGAGAATACCTTGTCCATAAGAACATAGAACTTCACAGAATTGTATAGTTTTATAAATAAATTATATAGGTTTAAATTGTCCCAAGATGACCTTAAATAAGAACAGAGTTCCATAGAATAGCCAAGTAGCAATGGCCACTGTGTGAAACGAAGAAAGAGGAAACCCCTGGGCTGCTCAGATCATTTTCACTGTCATAAGTAGCAAATGGTAGGCATTTGGGAAAGCATGTCCATGGCTTTAACTCATTATTTTTTACAGATAATAATAATAATAATTAATGTAATGCTGAATATGTTCTGAGCCCCCATCAATCCTCAGAACTACACAATGAGCAACGTGCTACAAGGATACCCAGTTTTCATATAGGAAGAACTTGGAAGTTAAATAACTAGTCCAACATCACATGGGTAGTAAATGGTCAAGTCAGGCAATGAACCTAAATCCATGCTCTTAGCCAAACCAATCAGACATGTAGTAAATAAAACTAACCTTTGAACAATTATACATAGAAATATCAAACTATTCTATACATTAAAGTTAGGGCTCTGGTATGGGAAGGAACAGATAAGTATGGAACACAGAGAGGAAGATAAGCAGTTTATGGTTTTCATAATTATTAGATGTAAATTTTAGTTCACTGTATAACTATAGAAAGATAGGGATTACATTCCAACGTACAGATCCATTCACTTTTATACAATCTATCTTATTGTCCTCATAAGTCCTGAATTCAAAACTGCTCAAGGTATTATTGTTACCTTTATATCTGAAATGGATAAAATAACTAGGATGACTGCTAACTACTACAGTTAATATTTTGGAGCCCAGATGGGGCAAAACCAAGAAATCAGCTACACCTTATAGGATGCTATTTCAATGAACTTTAGTTTTGTCTGAGAAAATAATAACAATGCAGTCTAATCTGATGCAACCAAAATAAAGTGCTTGTTTCTCTAAATTCATTTAATTGAACATGCTTATACCATTTACAGAAAATACCCTATTTTTACTGATTATTTCTACTAGTGACATTTACTAAAATTTAGCATGAAATCTAAAAAGGTTTATACATGCCGGGAATGGCCAGCAATCCCTGTACTGACGGATGAAAGAGTACTCCAAACTTTGCCATGAAAGTTGAGGAGAAGGCAAGAGGGTCAACGTTCAGATACGAAGATCCTTTGCTCTTCTTTGCTCCCACTTTTATTGGTCCTTCAGGATATCTTTATCACTGTTTCTCAAGCACTGAGGTGTGACAAGGGGTCTTACTGAAACTGAGAGGATTTACGGGAAAGATAAAATATGCTAATCTGCGTGTTCTCCTAAACATAACTTAAGGGACAATGCATACATTTCTTAGATCACGGGGCGGTTGTTTGGGCTAAGATGTCTTCTGGAAGGCAACTCCCCATGACATTCCAATGGCAGAGTGGTCACGTGGCCCCGGCATTCCAAAGGCCCACACCCTTCTCCCAAACCTTCCCTCACCCCCAGCAGCCTCCGTGTTACATTTTAGCAAGCCAGGTATTATGGCTGATTTCATGCTCTACATTAACCCCAAAATATACAAATTCTAAAACTATGTCCTATTTGAGTTACCTTCCAAATTCATGACTATATGATTCTAACTTATTATTTCTCTAAAGAAGGCTTCCACACAAGTAAGACTGGTCTCCTAAATATACCTTGCACATTCTTAACAATGTTCTTTTGTGCATACCCTCCCTGACCCTGAAGGTCATACCACCTCCCATTATGATTGGATGAATGAGGAAGTAATACAGATTCTCAGTGAATCATGCTTAAGAGTTGTCTCCAACTTCCCAATCCTAACCAATAGAGACAGGACGATTCAGAAAGTATGTGTGGTAATAACTGAGCATTTTGGAGGAAATTCTGCCGTATTGTAAAAGAGACTATCAGAATGATTTCTATCCCATCAACCCTGTCCTGGGAAAAAAAACAAAAAAGGGTACTTGACTTTGTACTAATGGGATGATGTAAATATTTTTTTTTGGTGTGTGTGGGGGAGTAATCTAAAATTGAATGCAGGGGCACTGAATGGCTAGGTCACTTACTCTAGATTTAAGCTCAGGTCATGATCTCAGGGTCGTCGCCCCACACAGGGCTCCACACTGCGCATGGAGTCTGCTTGGAATTCTCTCTTTCTTTCTCCCTTTGCCCCTCTTCCTGTTCTCGCTCTCTCTCACTCTCTTTCTAAATAAATAAATAAATAATAAGATTTAAAAATAAAATTTAAAAAATAAACTTGAATGCAGATTCTAGTGAACTATTAAACTCCTCATAAGATATTTTGAGACAATAGATATAGGGATGTAAACTTCAATTCCTTTTCTATAAAATACTATGGCTATGTTAATCCAAAATTTGTACAAACTAAAACATCTAATTCTTTTATGAAAAGGAAAGAGCGTTGTTTAGGTACTTATTATGTGGCAGGTATTGAAGTAGGTACTAAGGGCTATGGCAGTCATTAGATAGTAAGCTCTTTAAGGGATGTCTGATATGCTTTTGTCTCCCAAGTGTATAGTACCTTGCTCTGAAATGTTTAGTGAATAAAATAAAATAGATAAAAATTCTACCTAGGTTTAAAATACTTGGTTATTTTTATTATTATTATTATTATTATTATTATTATTTTTAAGTGTCAGGCAAGATGCAGCTTATTTTTCAGATGGGTCTTAATTGGTCCTTGAATCCTTTGACACAAGAAAGGAGAATCTAAAAAGTTGACAAGATTGGCCTTGGTAAGATACAAACCTCAAGACATATTTGATAGATCAAATTCTTTTTTATCTTACTTAAAACAGGAGTGCTCGAAAGAATTTGCCCTTGGGAGATTATTATTGAGACACAGAAATGCAGCTCAAGAGGTTGACTCTTGAGAGGACAAGTAGGACAAGCATGGTCCTGCTTTGCTTTCCACCATGGCAGTTCTCCTAGAGTGCCCAGATTTCAGAAAAAGCACTAGAGGTGCCAAGGTGTAGCTCAGAGACCCTGTCTGGAACTAAGAAGATATGGGAAGCAAACCTGCAAAAAATAGTGATTTTTTTAAAGTGGCGGGGGGGAGGGGGGAGAGCAATTAAAATATATGAAAAAGCTCAAACATGATATTCTTCTGAAATATAGGATTTTTTTTTAGGTAGTAAAGCTTTATTATTGTAAAGAAACTTACTAGACAATGTGTTCAGTTTTTTCTACATCAAGTTGTCCTGAAGGGATACAGAATTGAATACCCACCATGTAATCATTCACTAAGACTTAGGAAACCTGAATCACACAACATTCTTGCCCTGAGTACAGTTATTTATATATTTAAGATTTATACCTCATCAATTCCAAAAGGACTTAAAGCAGCTTACTGATGAATACACAATATAACTTAAGATTTTCCCCTTAATTAAGTACAATTTCGAGACAAAGATGCTCCTGTACATTTTTTTAATAGGGTGGGCAAACATTCTGGTAAATTCAATGAAATTTGGCTCTAAACATTCTGGTAAATCTGACAAAAATGCAAAAACATTGAGCTATAGCAGTCCCATATCCTGTCATAGGTAAGAATTAAATCTAGGTAGAGTCAAAACTTCTCCTGAATCAAGGAGGAATTTATCATGTAAAACTAGCAAGAGAAATGTTGCATAATAATATCATGGGTGCTATCTTTCACCTCTGTTCTAAGAAGTCAGAGAAACGCTATTCAAATGGATAATTTTTATATCAAACCTCTACAGAACCAGAGAGTATCATAAACTAAAATCTCTAGGGTATTTCTGCAGAAGAATAGAAATAATATAGTTCAAATACTTCGCTTGACTAAATAAAGGGATAGAATATAAAGTCTCTAGTTCCACAGGTACTTGACAAGTTTATTTAAATGTCAGCTACCTTAGGAGAGCATTTGGCTAATGCTAAATTCATAATCAAATATCCTAGTAATTGTCAATGGTGGAAAAGTTCTATATTACTAATTAATGACAATGGTAACTAACAAGTGTAGAGTTTTGGGGTTTTTTTCAGTTTATCAAGCACTTTTTATATCCATTATCACATTCTTTTTTATTATAACCCTATAATCAATCAATAATCAGGAAAGTATCAGCATCATCCTTCCTTTAGGGACAAAGAAGGAAGGCTCAGAATTGTTAGGTAATAGGTCGAGATAGTGTGTCTGGTAAGGAATAGTCAGAACTCAAAACCAGGTTTTGAGTTCTATTTTATGTCCCTAAAATTATATATCCCTTTTACTATGTATTTTCTTGTCATCTCTAGTTAAATATCAACCCAAGTACAATTGTCTTATGAAACAGGCAGACTTGGTTTGGGACCAGATAAAAGCCTTACTCCAGCAAGCTTTAGTCAACAAGGTGAAAGAAGATGGGAAGAAGGAAGAAGGACCTGAAAATATAATTTGCTGGGATATGAACCAGACCCTGCCAGATCCTTGTAGACTACTGTAAGAAAGAAAATTGTCCTCTTCTCATTGAGAAGGCAGAGTTTTATATCATATAATACAGACCAAAACATTTTCTTAAAATTTCTTAAGGATATTAAAACTATCCATTTTTCCTTTATGAACTTCATCATCACTTTTGTAATTCTATAATATATTTTTATTGCAGTCAGAACCTCCCCTCTTAGCACAATTGATGGTAAACCCTCTTGGGGTAGACATAATTTTCTAATACCCTTCCATTGGTTAGGAGCAAAGGGAGGCTCTGCCATGTGATGAACTCTCCTTTCAGTGGTCCTGATGTAATTCTGGCCAGGAAACCGGTGATATTTATTCCACCAGTAGACTTTCAGAGGTGAAGGCACAGTTGGGAATTTTTTTCCCTAAATTTAGAATCCTCTTTTTATGCATTCACTCATTTATGCTGCTAGGCCTACCAGGATGGGTTAACTCCAAAAGACAAAACTAAATATGTGATGCTCGAAGAGACAATAGCTACTGATAAACTGCTCTTTAAGGCCTTTCCTTGCTATAAATAACAAAACCACTTTACCAGTGTCAAAGGATCTAGTCTTCTTAGGAGGGAGTGTGGATGTCAGACACATGGAGCCTATATACGCCAATGCTATAAGTGCCAGAGGATTGATTAAGGATTGATTCATGCATGTTGCTTCAAGACCATTATGTTTCTACATAACTGATTTTTTTTTTCTCTCTTGACAAGGCAAATAGTAGGAATGACAAGGTCAAATGGCCTGAGAATATTTATGAAAATTCTCCCTGATAATATGAAAGTCCTTGTGAATTTCTGAGAAATCTTTAAACAAAGTCATTTTGGATGATGGAGATTTTCAAGGTATTTGAAATCCAAGGATATTATAATTATTTTCCCACAGTTTTGCTGATGATGTGATCTGGGGCATATGACCTCAGTATTTACCTGGAAGAGAAACCACTTGATTAACTTGATACTACTGACTGACCTGATAATAAGGTTAAAAACAGATTTCACTAGAAGAGGCCACTGTCAGATTTACAGATCATTTATTAATGCAATCAACATTTATTACATGGGTGACTATAATGTATGAGGACCAACCCTAAGTGTTGAGGATACAGAAGTGAGCCAGGCAGATGAGTTCTTTGCCTGCACTGAGCCTTTGGTCTAGCACTAAAGACATATAAAAGCAGCACAGAGAAGCTATATATTTAGAATTGTGCTGAGTGTTTTCATAGAAAATTAGAAGGGCTATTAGCAGATGAAACCTGCAAGATATAACTTAGACTGGGTATCTGGAGAACTGACAGGACAGGCCTCCTTGAGAAGTTCCTTTTGAGGGAAAGGATAAAACAGTGAGTAGGAGTTAGCTAGGTGAAGAATGCAGGGATATGTGTGTGCCCATGTATGCTGGGGCATGCATGGGGGGAGGTGAGAAGATGCACCTTCCAGGAAGAGGGGACAGCAATGTTTGATGACACAGTGGGAAAAGAGAGAAGCTTAGAGTGAATATAAGGAGACCCAGCTGGAACTATTGCTAGAGCTCATGCAAGAGATTGTTACAGTTTCAACTGAAGTTGTGGAAGCGCAGATGGAGAAAAATGGATGGACTATATAGGACCTAGGAAGTGATAGGATGTGAAGTGGTAATATTCCTAGGTTTTGTACATGAGTAAATCTTTGGAGGGAGGTGCCATTTACTGAGATGGGAAACAGTATAAGACACATAGGGCCAAAAAAAAGTCCTAAAAGAAAACTGTAAGTATATATATATATATATATATATATATATATATATATATATGCACACACACTCATACATGTGCACACACAAACTATAACTTCGCTGAGAAAACAAAGTTATAATAATATTGTATGCAAAAAGAAGCAATACTAGAATGTTGAGTATCAACACATAACCAATCAATTTAAGGATCCTTGAACAAATATTTATGAGTAACTTGCTTTTTAAAGTGCTGTTCTAATATGGATATTTGTTTAAAATTTCTCTAGAACACTTTGAAGTATTTCCAGATTAAAAGAAAATATGAAAGGGTCTTAAAACCCTGTGCCAGATACCAGCTTTCCAGATGAAAGAGACTTGGTCTTTCCCATCTCTAAGAGGAATGGCAGATGTGGTCTGAAAAAGTTAAGATTGCTCTGACCAATTAATATTTTTAATTATCTTGAGGATGTAGCTCCCAAAGAATGTCTCATGTTGAAAGTAGTATTTAGATTTCAAAAGGTTGTCACATAACCAGGTAGCTAGTTGACAAAGTGACCAGGACCTGGAAAGTCTTTGGATGTTAGGTGGACTAGGTTCCTAGAATTTGGACATGAGTTAAGAACAACAGTACAAGTTGTAAAAACTTTACAACTTGTAGGAACTTCATAGTTTCTAGAACATTTTCACCTTCATAATCTTATCTGATTGTAGTTGTTTTATTTCTCATGGGGAAAACATGATGATAAGCTAAAAATTCTATAAAATGTACTGAATTCTGAAACACTGTAACTAATGTACCCCCTTAAAACTTGGAAAAATCAAATAAGTTGATGATAAAGACATTTTACTCCACACAGTGGATAGCAAACTTGCCAAACCAAGAAACACTTTCTCCCAAGAAATAGCCCAGGACAAAATTTATTTAAAAGACTGAAATAGATTAAAAAGATGACACATCTAAAGTGACTTATTAAGGGAAACCCAGGATTTCAAGAGCAAGGTCCTTAACATTAATGGTGGATGCCAAGAAAGATTTAAAACCTACTCTCCCACAACACAGCTGTTGGTGCTTCCATCATCAATAGTTCTAGGCTAGATGGACAAAAGGTCTGCTCCAAATTGGCAATCCTTATGTTTTATTATGCATGTTTCATCACTGCTCTAGAAGAAGAAAGACCATCACCACCAACCAACATCTTCCCATTCTGGTGTCATCTAAAAATACCTGCAGACAGTATTACCCTGCAGTTACCTCACACTCCTGCCCATCAGCCATAGCCACCTCCTACCTCCCGCTCACTAATAGCACAGTCCTGTATCACCTCCCACTCAGCCAAGCAACACTACTGTAGCTGCTTTAGATACACTCATATCTATATATATAGTCTCATATATAAATATATATTCAGACATATACTCATGTGCACACAAAAATGCTTTTACAAAAGAAAAAGGGAAAGCTAGTTATGTGAAAGCTGCACTTTGAAAAGTTAGTGTGATATGCCATTTGGGAAATAGTTCCTGTTCTGTCTTGGTGTCAACCTAAATGCCTGTAGAGAGGCATTTACTAATCCCAGACAGAAGTATTTGGTTTTATTAACCCCTGATCCTTGAGTAGTTGGAGCCTTCATTTCCTGAATCTATTTCATTACACTTTATACTTCCCCCTTTTAAATATTATAGTATAATACCATAAACTTAATATTTAAAGTATAATTTTTAGATCAGTCTGGTACATCGTCTATTTTAAGAATATTTTTATGGATATTATACTCAGCATTCAAAAAATATCTATTCTACTACTCTTGCTTTTTACTTTGTTTTCCTTTTCCATTATTATTATTATTATTTAGTAAACCCCTGAGGTACTGGTATGTCATTTGGAGACAGAAATGAGTGGGGTAGAGGACTCGGGAGCAGAAGCAGAAACAAGAATGAAGAGATGCTTGTTCTCTGATAACATCAACAGACAAAACCACTATTAACATGATCAGAGCAACCAGGGCTTGCAGTTGGGAACAGGGATCCTGTGACTCTTCAACTAATCTGCACCGAGCAACAAGCCCAAATGAACACCATGGAGTAGCACCTAGGGCTGTGAGGAGTAACTGAGATCACAGCTGGGGAAGCACTTTGAGAGTGAAAATGACATGGAATGCAAGGGAAGGTTTTCATTACTGCTTCATCATGTCATCTGCACTGATCATCCAGCAGACTGTAGAGTGGACTGGGGAGAAAGGACTGGGCTCCTTGTCAGAAGCCCAGGACTCAAATCCTGACTGACACCAACTTGCTCAGTGACTTTGAGCAAATCTCTGAATATCTGAGCCTCAGATTTTCCCATCTGGCAATAAATACCTCTCCCATCTGCCCTACAAAGTTACTATAAACATTTAATTAGAATTGTAGGTGAAATGCTTTAGAAAGTATAGCACAGGATATGGCTGTGTGATTATAACTGAAAAACTCCACCTGGATACCATCCATATTCCCCAACTAAAAGAAGTATTTGCCAATCTCTCTGCCCTGACCTTGTCTTCCCTGTCTCAGTTAATGACACCATCTCAGTAGAATGTAAGCTCCATGGGGCAGGTATTTGGAACAGTGCTAGGCACATAGTGGGCCTTCAGTAAATATTCACTGCATTAAAAAAAACCCAAATCTATTCAATTGCCCAAATGAGGACATGTCATCTGTGATGCATTCTTGTCCTGCATTCTAACACATTTAATAAATCACTTCCAAGTGGCTCTGACACCTGTCTACCTCAGTCTCTTCCACTCAGTGATGTGTTGGCAAATGTTTAACAACCACCTCTCAGGGACACATTTCTGGCATTTTCCAATTTCCGTGGTATAAAAGTTCCCACTATGGCCAATTTCAAACCACCAGCATGACACATTGAGTTGGAGAGAGTTGCCTACAATCAACTCTCAGGACTGGTATGAGACAGCTCCAGCTCACCATGGCTCCCAATATTCTCATCCTAGTCAAGATCCTCATCCCTGCAAGTATGGCTCAATTCCTGGATGATCCTCATTGTAACCTCCCATCCACATTCCCTGTAGCATTATCTTTCAAACACATACATCTGATCATGTTGTTATCCTACTTAAAAACCTTCAATGCATCCATCCCTCTTGCTTACATAATAAATGCCAAATACATAGTATGTGAGACAAAGCACTTCCTAAAAGTGAAGGCAGCATACTGAGACCCTCTTCAATGTCAGCCTGAATTCTGGCCACACTGAACAGTTTCTTCAACACCCTAAGCATTTGTATTACTCTCTGTTTTTGCTCATGCTGTTCCCACTTCCTGCGTAGGCACTTCTCTTTCCTCTCCACCTGGAAGACCACTTACATATTCTCTAGGCCCAAATAAAAGATAATTTCCTCATTAAAGCTTTCTCTGATTATTACTTATTTCTTCTTTACCCTTCACTTACCTATCATCCCAGGCAGAATAAATTTCTCACTCAGAGATCATTGTATCCATAGTCTTATGGTAACAAATATCAACTTTTCCTATAGTTATTTGCTTATTTCTCTCTTTTCTGCTCATCTGTGAGCTCCTCTAAAGCAGGAGCTATCTTCAATGAACTCTTAACAGATGTTGTTGAATCACTTAACTCATGTCTTTCAAAGCATTGCTACTCAAGTGCCTTGTAGGTGGACTAGTAGTATCAACTTCACCTGGGACTTTGTTGGAAAAGCAGAATCTCAGACCCATCCAGACCTCATAAGCAGAATTTGCATTTTAAAAATATTTTCATAAGCACATTAAAGTTTAAAAAGCCATACTAAAAATAAAATAAAATAAAATAAAAAATAAAAAAGCCATACTAAAGTTTGAATAGACCCAAAGAAAGACAACTTGAACGGGGGATATACAGCAAAACAATATTCATAGGTAATTAATCTCTTAGCTTGGGTGAAATAGTTTAAAAGGATGAGATTAGAGCAGAGGTTCTCAAATGAGGACAATTTGTCTCCCCTCTCCCCAACAGGGAGTATTTGGCAATGTCTGGAGACATTTTTGGTTGTCACAGCTAGAGAAGTACTACTGGCATCTAGTAGGTAAAGGTCAAAGATGCTGCTAAACATCCTACAATGCCCCTGACAATGAAGAGCCCTCTAGTCCAAAATGTTAATAGTGCAGAGTTTGAAAACCCTGGAATGGATAAAGGAAAGACAGGAAGCTAATAAAATTATACAGGCATAAAGTGATGAACCATCACTGGTGTTGGGGTGGTGCTAGGTTAGCTCAGAGGGAGGTGAAAAATAGAGTTGCTTCTAAATAAATTAACAGAATTTAGCAAAGAAGGCCAAAAGAGAGGGAGGTAGAAGATGGCTCTCAGTTTTCTCTTTTGAGTAAATGGAAAGATGACAGCAACACTGCCAATGCTAGAAGCAGCTGCCACTTCTCTTTTCAACAGAATAGATGCATGGAAGCAGGACTCAGAAGCATTTAGGCAAATCACAGGGATCCTGTTTCACTAAACTTACTTATTGAGCACTGAAGTTCCTAGAGCTATGCCCTCTCACACATCTGACCTTATGTAATCCTTCAATAACAACCCTTAAAGTAGCTATTGGTAGATTTTCCTGCTGAAGAAACTGAGGTTCAGAGAAGTCGCCTAACTTGGTAAAGAAATAACTAGGCCCCCAAACCCACAACTTCTGACTCCGAAATCCAATAAGCTCCTCTCCAACAGACATAACAAATGGAATTTTACCAGTTGCCTCTGATTCATCATGACATGGCTATGTGAAAAGGCATTCAGAGGCATGTCCAGGCTCATCATCAAAGAATGACATTATCAATTAGAGATGCCTGTCATGGAATGGGAGAGAGGCTGCATATTTGTGATGATCATTCCATACTATGTGAACTCAGAGTCACAGACTGTAGACTCAGTCTTTCACTCATTGTAAGGCCCAGACATACATATTTGAAATTAAAACAGTTATAACAATTAGTGAAGATTGTTCCTATAAGATCACAAAATCCATACCCTATTTCTTCTTACAACCAATGAAAATGAACAGGAAAAAGTTGCATTCAACACACATATTATTGTCAATTAATATTGACATTATTCAATTGAAAAATTATTAATGTCATTGAGCAAGCACAAAGCTCCAATCTTGCCTGATGGCAAGATCTTACCTTATTCTTTAGAAGACTTTTTTATTAAAATAAAACAAAAATTATTTTCACTATATGTCAACACTGATGGTTAGAAAATGAACCACCAACTGTGGGGCTAGGGAAGAGATCTGAGTCAAATAAAGGAAAAGGGAAAGTTGAAGATATTTTCCCTTTCTATGCTTCCTTGTCCCCATAAACTTGCACCCCAATTTCCTGCCTGACAACCCTTATTCATAGTTCAGGGATAAACAAAAATTATATTTCTTTTTTGTCTCTTTCTTTGACCCTTCTGGATAGAATTAGTTTTTCTCATCTGGGTTCTCATAGCACAGAATACAGACTTCTGCATAATACACTATATTAATGATTTATTTACATTTATATCCCTACTAGGGTATGACCTGCTTTAAGTCAGGGGCTGTTTTGATTCATTTTGTAGCCTTAGCATATAGAGCAACACCTGATTCCCAGTTGGTACTCAATTAATGCTTGTTGAATTCAATTAGCATAAAGTCAGTCCCAGCAAATGAGTGTTTTAGGTTGACCTTTTGCTGCATCTTTTGCTCCTTTCAAATGTACTTCATCCTCCTAAGCTGTTTGCATTGATCTACACTGTTTAAATTGTTTAGTGAAGAACAAAGAGAGATGGGTATCTGGTTTCTTTCACTTAGCATGATGATTTCAAAGTTCATTCACACTGTAGCATATATCAGTACTTCATTTCTTTTTATGGCTGAATAATAATCCACTCTATAGGTATATCACATTTTTTAAATCCACCTGTCTGTTGATGGACATTAATTTGGGTTGTTTCCATCTTTTGACTATTACAAATAGAGTTGTTATGAATATTCAAGTACAAATTTTGTTTGAACACCTGATTCCATTTATATGAAATATGAAGGACAGACACATCTATAGAGACATAAAGCGAATTAGTGATTGCCAAGATCCAGAAGAAAGGAGGAATGAGGAGTGACTGTTTAATGGGTACAGGATTTCTATTTGGGATGATGAGAAATTTCTGGAACTAAATAGTAATGTTGGTTATACAACATTGTGAATTACTTAATGCCAATGCTTATATATTTAAAATTTTTTAATGGTAAATTTTATGCTGTGCTTTTTACCACAATAAAATACATATAATATATATATGTGTATGTGTGTATATATGTGTGTGTGTATATACATACATACATATATATAATATATATTTTTAAGAAATGGACAGAAAGGGGGCGCCTGGGTGGCTCAGTTGGTTAAGCGACTGCCTTCGGCTCAGGTCATGATCCTGGAGTCTCGGGATCGAGTCCCGCATTGGGCTCCCTGCTCGGTGGGGGGTCTGCTTCTCCCTCTGACCCTCTTCCCTCTCGTGCTCTCTGTCTCTCATTCTCTCTCTCTCTCAAATAAATAAATAAAATCTTTAAAAAAGAAATGGACAGAAAGACAACAAAATTGGACCAGGATTAGCTACCAGGAGCAAGATCCTTTCATTCATGAAAAACATTTTTCTTCACATCTGCAGTTCCCCTAATTTGCATGCATAATCTGAGATATTATTTCCAATGCTGATGAAATACTTTTCTATTGCTTCTGGTGGTGTCAGTACAAAAATTTTGTATAGTAATTTTATAATATATGGCAGAACCATAATAGTGTTCATGTCATTTAAACCTGGAACACTTCTAAGAATTTATCTTAAGGAAATATCTCACAAGAATAATATAGCTATGTGCATAAAAATGTTTATTACAAATCTGCCTATAATAACTGAATGCTGAGAGGAAATCGTTGTCCAATTGTTATTTAACACATGTAATATTAACATGATAAAACACCTATGGGAACTATTTAAATATGTCATGTTAGGGGAAAAGAACAAAATACTAAGTTTTTAACTTCCTAGGAATATAATTTATTTAAAATGTATTCCAGTATTATGCAGCCATCAAAAGGAATAAGATCTTGCCATTTGCAACGATGTGGATGGAACTGGAGGGTATTATGTTGAGTGAAATAAGTCAAACAGAGAAAGACATGTATCATATGATCTCACTGATATGAGGAATTCTTAATCGCAGGAAACAAACTGAGTGTTATTGGAGTGG
>NC_138379.1:27160623-27168032 GCF_054177405.1 Leptonychotes weddellii
AAATAAATAAATAAATAAATAAATAAATAAATAAATAAATAAATAAATAAAATAAAATGTATTCCAGTGATTGACATCAGAGAGTAGCACATTGAAATGGAAAGTGTAATAGGACTTAAAATGATTTCTTTTTTTCCCCTTTAAAAATTCCTTTACTATTCCTTCTATTATTCATTCATTCAAAAAGTATTTTTGAGCAACTACAATGTGCTAGGCATTGTGCGAAGCACTGTGGCCACCATGAAGACATTTAGATTTCTTGCCTTCAGCAAGATTTTACTCTAACAGAGAAGATAAAGCAAATAATTACGAAGTTAATTATTTAATTGCAATTGTGACAAGTGGTATGAAAAAGATGGACAAGGAGTCTAAAAACGTACATGTTTCATTTGAGGTCTCTTGGATATTCAGTGTTAATGTCTAGTAAACTACTAAATATAAGTGTCTAGAGGTAAGAAGGGACAGAGGAACTATTAATATAATGTGCAGGATTATTAGTCTTTTGATGGTAATTTAAGCCATGACCACTACTGTGACTGCCCAGAAAAGAAGCACAGAGAAGCTAAGAAGTTTTAAGAATAAGAACCTCAGGAATTCCAATAAACAGAAGCAGACTAGAGTAGTTTTCAAGAAGAGGGATTCTGGAGTTGTACTTCCTAGGTTCAAATCATCAGCTCTGAGAGTTACTTAACTTCTCTGTGTGCCAATTTTCTTATCTATAAAGCAATGATAACTTCTCATCAGGTGTTACAAGGATTTATTGAGATCATATGCACAAGGTGCTTAGAAGAATGCCTGGCACATATTAAAAGCCATGTAGGTGTTGGCTATGTGAAGGTCAGATATAAGATGAGAATCTCCCAAAGGATCCTAAAAAGAATAGCCAAAGAAGTAGAAGGAAAACGTAAGAAGAGTAAGATAAAAAGGCAGTAAAAAAAAAAAAAAAAGGCAGTGGATAAGAGCGTCAAATATTGCTGCATATTTATATATAATGAGGAATGGAACAATTTACATTTCATTTATGTTACAGAGATGCCAGTGGAACAGTTAGTAGAATTATATATTGAAATTTGCCAGGAGGGTAGATTTATGTTAAGTATACTTATCACACACACACAAAAATCATGATAATAATAATAAGGAGATAGGAAGAAACTTTGAGAGGTGATGGATACGTTTATGTCCTTGATGGTGGTGATGGTTTTGTAGGTATACACATTTTCCAAGCTCATTGAGTTGTATTCATTACATATGTACATATTTAGCATGTCAATCATACCTCAATAAAATGGTTTAAAATGAAGGAAAAAAAAACTCACAAGGAGCATCTTACACAAAGTACCAATATGGCCTCCAATCCCAATGTCACATAGACTACAATAGCGTATAAGAAACTACTCTTCAGGATAGTAATTGTGATGATAACCTTTTTGCTCTGTCACCAGGCCTAAATGTAAAGGCTTAAATATTTCTAATACCTCCTCTAAAGGCCAGCCCCTTAATTGCTGTCCTGGTTCTTCCCTAAAGCCCCTACAATTCTCTTTGTTAGTGTCCAGCTGATTGAGTTACAGAGGAGCTGGCCAGATTTATCATCACAATTGTTCTCCCTATAATCACATTTGGACCAAAATCTGACTAGAGTGAAAGTGTGTGAATTGAGACCCTTTTGTTAATAATGAGGAATGCTTTGGGCATTTCTAGTTTGAAAAAGAAATGCTAACCATTGATTGCCAAGAAATAAAAGGGGTTGCATAATATGAGAGTGGTAAATAATGGCTGTGATGGTGTTAGCAATGGACAACACTCAGAAAAATGGTGCTTGAACCTAAAAGGCCTAGGATGAGCAGCCATGTAGGGACAGGTAGGAACTAGAAACACACAATCCTGGGTCTCTGGGTCAGGCTTAATGGTCTAGCATCAGCAACATCAATGGGACAGGTCAAGGCAGGGAATCAAACACTCACAGATCAGAATAACCATACCACTGAGGAAATGGAGTCTAAAAGGCACTGAGGCACAAGACCTGATCCAAAATTTTCAAAGGGAAAGGAAGGGAAGAGAATAAAGGATGGAAAGAGAAGGGAAGAAAGAGGAGAGGGAAAGAAAAGAGAAGAAAAGAATTGAAACTACAAAGACTGGCTGGTAGCTTGAGCATCAGAGAGCTGCTTGTTTCTTATTTAACCTGTTTCCTCCTTTGTAAAATGGGAGTGGTGTTGATGACTACTTCAGAGGATTGCTGTGGGAGAATTAAATAACATAGGTAAAGTACCTGGCAGATAGGCACATCAGATGCTGGTTTTCTGCCTTCCTCAATGACAAGTATTGCTCCAGCAGCTGCCTGGAGATCTTACACTGCTATTTTTGTTGAGGCAGCCAGGCCAACCTGTTGGGACTACCCAGAGAGAGAATAAATTGTAATTTTAGAGAAGACTTAACCCAGATAAGGAATTGGCTGCACTGGCTCCAAAAAACCTAACAATCTGCCTCTGTGGCACTTGGCTCTTCTCAGCTAACACGACTTACCCCTCCCCTGGCATTTCACTTGTACCACAGACTAGTAGGGGAAATGCTATCCTTACTTAGAGCCATCTTAAGAATCTCTGGATAAATAGCTTAGAAGTTCAACTTTAAGTTATCCTGCTAATGATCATGCTTTTTTTTAATTAACATATAATGTATTATTTGTTTCGGGGTACAGGTCTGTGATTCATCAGTCTTACACAATTCACAGTGCTCACCATAGCACATACCCTCCCCAGTGTCCATCACCCAGCCACCCCACCTCCCCACCCCCCACCACTCCAGCAACCCTCAGTTTGTTTCCTGAGATTAAGAGCCTCTTATGGTTTGTCTCCCTCTCTGGTTTCATCTTGTCTCATTTTTCCCTCCCTTCCCTTATGATCCTCTGTCTTCTTTCTCAAATTCCTCACATCAGTGAGATCATATAATACTTGTCTTTCTCTGACTGACTTATTTCGCTTAGCATAATACCCTCTAGTTCCATCCACGTCATTGCAAATGGCAAGATTTCATTTTTTTGATGGCTGCAAATTATTCCATCGTATATATACCACATCTTTATCCATTCAAATGATCATGCTTTAATCTTACATACAGTGCCCTCTGAATGTGTCCCAGTTTTACTCTTCTTAGCCTTGGCTTCATAGGGTCATAGATGAACCAGTAATTTTATTAACTTTTTTGATACTCATACTTCTTTCAGAGTTTTCTCCAGGCTACAACCTTGATCTATTGATATTCATACCATGTCATCTTACTCCTTCATCATGGCTGATTGGACCAGTGGCAAACACTTGCCCAAGACTGGCCAATTACATTTCCTCTTCTATGCATTTGGAATCTAGACACTAAAAAGTTACCATACTTTGTAGCAAGCCAGGCAGAGAGGTCATACAGAGCAAAAACTGCCAATTAGGGGAAGTGAGAACCAATTGCAATAAATGAGTAGAAAAGATCAATCCGCTCTGAGAAAGGATGAAAAATCTGCCTAGAGAAAGAGATGAGGGCCGGTGTGCCTCCAGAAACAAAGCAAGGACAGAGAGAGTGGATGACTGATTTTCCAGATCTCTTGAGGCTTGGCTGTAATTCCAGCATTTTATTTATGGGTAATTTTCCTATGACCACACAATGTGCTCCCTTGTTCTTAAGTTATATGAATGTATCTCTTTTATTGTTATTGTTTTTCAAGACACCAGGCCCAGAAACCTATCTTTTAATCAGTCTTGGGGTACAGTGTCTCTTGTCAGGGTTTCCTGTCTTAACTCCACCTCCGAACCACCTTCAACAGCTTCCTTCCAAAGGCAGCCACTGCCCTCCAGGTGAGAGGTTTGCATCTGTCTCCAGACCCTTTATTACAGAAACTGCCCACCTCCTAGATTTACTACTGTTGTCTGCTCTATCAGTCATTCTCTTAATAAGGCTATGGATGATGGAGGGTGGGATCACATTTTCAAAACAAAATAGAAACTTCTGAGTTTTCAGGATATAGAAAGAAAGGATATATAAACACACACATACACATACACTGTAATTTTCCTGTTTATGAGGGAAATGTTGAAAATTCCAAGACAGTGGCTTTAGTTCTAATTCTAGTTCTGCTGCACCCAAAATAATGTGACTTTGAGCAATCATGGCCTAGCAAAAATTCAGCTTCTTAATCTTAAAAACAGGGATATTACCTGTTTTACCATGATTTTACTAGAAGAATTAAATGAGAAAATGAATATAAAAATATTCTGTGAACCATTCTGTGCTACACAAAAATAAGGCACCATCATTTTCTCAATAAGAAATATACTTAAAGACCAAAGATACTATTTAAGTATCTCAAATAGTAATACCAGTAAGCTCAGAGGCTTACATTTTTTATTGAGATATAAATGACATATAACACTGTATAAGTTTAAGGTGTACAACCTATGAATTTGATATATTTATATGATGCAATGTGATCATCACCGGAGTGTTAGCTAACACCTGTATCACATCACATAACTACCATTTCCTTTTTGTGGTAAGGCAATTAAGATCTAGTCTCCCAGCAACTTTGAAGTTTATAATACATTATTGCTGACTATAATCACCATGCTGTGCCTTAGGTCTCCAGAACTGATTTATCTTCTAGTTGCAAGTTTATACTCTTAAATGACATCTCTCCATCCCCTTACATCCTAGCTCCTGGTAACCACCATTCCACTCTCTGTTTCTGAGTATGGGTTTCTAAAATTCTACATAAAAGTGAGACCATACAGTATTTGTCTTTTTCTGTCTGGCTTATCTCACTTAGCATAATACCCTCAAGTTCCATCCCTGTTGTCACAAATGGCAAGATTTCCTCCTTTCTTGTTAAATAATATTCCATTGTATGTATTAGAGAATCAATCTGTAGATTCCTTAAGGGCACCACATTTACTTTGCAAACAGCAGAGACTCCCTCTCCCTTCACCTTCACAAAACAGCATCTTCAATTATATATCAGCCGCTGCTATTTTGCAGTTTACACTGAAATGAAGAGTAGGGAGAGAAACTGAGCTTCTTTACTGATACGTAATAGTCATGAACCAAACTATGTAAAAAAAAATATTTATGAAGTTTCATTAGGCGATGATCTCTATGACCTGTTCAGTTATTCACGCATTAATTCAAAAAGAATTTTTTAGTGGCTTAAAGTGATCTCAACTCCATAATAGGCATAATAAGGAAAAGAAGGAAATGATCCAGTTCTTTTCCTTAGAGAGCTTTTGCTCAGAGTGAAAAAACAAGATGAATTCACTTTAATTCAGCATTCATTCAAATATTCATCACTCATACATTCAATCATTCAATCAACTAACACTAATTAAGATTCTATTCTGTGCTAAGAGTAAACTGGTACGTGCACCCCGATGTTTAAAGCAGCAACTTCCACAATAGCCAAACTATGGAAAGAGCCAAGATGTCCATCAACAGATGAATGGATAAAGAAGAGGTGGTGTATATATACAATGGAATATTATGCAGCCATCAAAAGGAAGGAGATCTTGCCATTTGCTACAACGTGGATGGAACTGGAGGGTATTATGCTGAGTGAAATAAGCCAATCAGAGAAAGATATGTATCATATGATCTCACTGATATGAGGAATTCTTAATCTCAGGAAACAAACTGAGGGTTGCTGGAGTGGTGGGAGGGATGGGGTGGCTGGGTGATAGACATTGGGGAAGGTATGTGCTCTGGTAAGCGCTGTGAATTGTGCAAGACTGTTGAATCTCAGATCTGTACCTCTGAAACAAATAATACATTACATGTTAAAAAAGAAAAAGGAAAAATGAAGGGGGCGGAAATCGGAGGGGCAGATGAACCATGAGAGACTATGGACTCTGAGAAACAAACTGAGGTTTTAGAGGGTAGGGAGGTCGGGGGATGGGTTAGCCCAGTGTCCGTTATTAAGGACGGCACGTACTGAATGGAGCACTGGGTGTTATACGCAAACAATGAATCATGGAACATTACATCAAAAACTAATGATGGTGATTAACATAACATAATAAAGTTAAAAAAAAATTTAAAAAAAGAGAGTAAACTGCTTCAGCTAAAGTGATTTCTTAAAAACATCCCAGTTCCTATTCTCAAACAGCTAATAGTCTAGTCAGAGACAGGTAAAGAAATAATTACAATTTCTTCTTTTCTTCCTTGTTCCTTTCTTTCTCCTTCCTTCTCTCTCCCTTTTTTCCCCTTTCTTCTTCATCTTCCTTCCTTTCATTTTTCAATCACTATTTATAGTACCTCTACTATTGGACAAGCACTGAGCTCTGTGCTTGTGATCAACAGGACAGACAAATGAAAGTATAGGCTGTGATAACCTCCAAGATGGTCCTAAGGATCCTTACCTCCTGGCATTCACACCCTTCCACACTTTTCTGTGAAACCAATAGGATATCATGGAAATGATGGTTTGTGACTCTCAAAAATGGATCTTAAAGGAATTTCCATTTTTATCTTGCTTTCTTGGATCACTTGCTCTGAAGCCAGCTGCTGTTTGGTAAAGATACTCAAGCAGCCCTATGGATAGGGCCACACAGCAAGATACTCTGGCCTCTTGACAACAACCAGCAATAATTGGCCAGGTATGTGAGTGAGCTACCTTTGAAGCAGATCTTTCAGACCCCCTGAAACCTTTAGATGACTGCAGCCCCACCTGACATCTTGACGGCAACCTCGTGAAAGACCCTAAACCAGATATGCAGGGAAAATACAGACCTTAGATATATAATTACACGTGTGAGCAGTAGATACATTATGAGATATATCATTGTGGAAATAGGAACAGAGTGCACACACAGAAGCATGTTACCCAACCCAGCTCAGCAAAATTGGGAGAATGCATCATCGAAGGAGGCTGAGTTAGGTTTGATAACTGACTTAGTGTCCATCACATAGTGGGACCCATGTATATAAAGGTATACAGTTGTAAGGAAACTTGGCAGCATGCAGCTTATAAGAATGACCACTGTTTTTGAAAGGAGAGAAAATAAAATGCTCTCTAGGCATTAAGCAATAAAATCTACATATTATGAATTGGGGTTGAGATATTCAAAATGAACTTTTTTTTTTAAAGATTTTATTTATTTATTTGACAGAGAGACACAGTAAGAGACGGAACACAAGCAGGGGGAGTGGGAGAGGGAGAAGCAGGCCCCCCCACCGAGCAGGGAGCCCGATGCGGGGCTCGATCCCAGGACCCTGGGATCATGACCCAAGCCAAAGGCAGACGTTTAATGACTGAGCCACCCAGGCGCCCCTTAAAATGAACTTTTTAAAGAAAGAATGACTCCCATGGGGGCCTGGGTGGCTCAGTTGGTTGGGGGACTGCCTTCGGCTCAGGTCATGATCCTGGAGTCCCGGGATCG
>NC_138379.1:27168132-27185888 GCF_054177405.1 Leptonychotes weddellii
GTCTGCTTCTCCCTCTGACCCTCCTCCCTTCATGCTCTCTCTATCTCATTCTCTCTCAAATAAATAAATAAAATCTTTAAAAAAATAAAAATAAAAATAAAATAAAAAAAGAAAGAAAGAATGACTCCCATATCTATGACAAGACTAAGAATATTAGCATATGTAAAGAAATAAAGACGTCAGTGCCTATCTAAGTCTTGTCTACAGGGTGGGGAGGGGAAGATATTATCGGGCTACCACAAGTACCCTGTCCACCTCAACAGTATAGCCCAATAGTGGAGACAGTGGAGACAATGGTGGATGCAGCAGGCTATCCAAACTTGAAGTTACAAAGCACATAAGAAGCATATAACTTACTCCCCTCACTTTGATTCCTGGGCTCTTTTTTTTTATTAACATATAATGATTCCTGTGCTCTTAAAAGAGTAATGTGTTTGTATAGTCTGTCTACTCCCAATGGAGAGTTAGAGATCTCACTGTAATTTAGTAAACTGGCATTCTGGCTTTATACATCAGGTCATTGTGACTGTGGGTAGGAACAGCACTGAGAACAGATTTCTGGACCTACAAGGATGTAAACCAGATTATGGCCACCTTAGACACCTGATTGGGTAGTGAGCTGGTCTTCTAAATACATTCTCATTTTTTTCCAAGGCTGGTAGCAAAAAGCATGAACTCTGGAACCAACATTACTTGGATTTAAATCTAAGCTGTATGAAATTAGGGCAAGTTACTTAATCACTCTGTGCCTCAGTGTGTAAGCCACTCTGTGCCTGTGTGTAAAATGGTGACTGTAGTTAGTGGTACAGACCTCAGAGGGTTGTTATGAGGACTGAATAAGTTAATAACCTACATAAAAGGCTCAATATGTTATCTGGTTCCACATTTTTCTATCCAAACTTTCTACAGTGGAAATTCCAGTAATTGCAAGTAGCTCAATTCACTTCTACAGTACAAATGGGAAAAATAGAAGACAAATGATGAGAGGCCACATATGGAGGACCTTGGAACTTAGACCTAATTCTATAGGCAATTAAGGTCATTGAAAGATTAAACACTGAGGATTGATGATTAGTGTGTACCATAAAAAGCACATCATTATAGCAGGTAAAGGATGATTTACAAGGTGTAAAAAACTGAAGGCAGGGAAAGTAATTAGGTAACCGTGGCCAGTTACATGAGATGGCAGTGGGGATTGAAAAAGGGTACAGATTTGAAAGCCATTTAGAAAACAGTCATGGTGGTCAATTAATAGGGGGTTGAGGACAGCTCTTTGTCCAAGCTGGGTTTAAATACAAGCTATTCTTCATAGGACCATATGCTAGTTATTTACTCACTCTGTGCCTCAGTTTACTATAAGGACAGTAACAGTACTTACCTCACAAGATTATATGACTATTAAGGTTTCATTAAAATGTAAAGTGTGGATTATAAGGCCATAGGCCTCACAGAGTTGGTATGATAAAGTGCTTAGAACAGTGTGTGGTACACATCTTATGGGAACAAGATGAGCCTAGGACACATCTTTGGTCATTGCCTTGTGTGAGTAGGTGAGTGGTAATATAAATAGATAAGGAAGGAAAAAAAATAAGAGCAAATATTTCAAGATGACTTTGAGGTGCCTTAGGCTGTTCAAGTATATAAGTTTAGCATATATATGTAGGTGTGGGGTGTGTGTGTGTGTGTGTGATGCTCACTAATGTCACACTGTGAAAAATCTTTTGCATATACTATCTTATTTCAGAAGTGGTAACTACTATGGAAATAGTAATTACTATAAATAATACAGTTTACAGATGATGTGAAGACCTTAATCAAGCAATATAGTATCAACTTTGTAAGATTGTTATAATGCTTGAATAAGAGAGTATATATAAAATATTTGCACAGTGGTGTGGTGTACAGTAAGAACTCAGAAAATGTTCATTATTAACACTCTTACTATGGTTGTGTTGTTACTAATGTGCTTTGCCTAAGGTTAGACAGCTATTGGATAGCAAGACTGGGATTCTAATCTAGGATCATTCAATTGCAAAGCAAAGGCTTATAGGCACTGTTAGTGTGTAGGTCTGTGGTCCCTACAATGCAGATGGCTAGGAACCAAGTCCTCTGAAGGATACACACGGACTGAACCATACAAAGACCTTGAAGTCTTAACAGTTTTAGTTGGACAATCTGGTTGAAAAGAAAAGAAGTATTCAGTGTGGGATGAAGATAGCCTTGACTAGAACAATGAATCATAAACTAGATTTTAAAATTCAACTGGGTGAGGGGAGTTGGAAGAGTGCCTTAGGCAGGAAAATCAGGGTGAGCAGAGTCCTAAGGTGTGAAGGAATAGGAGACATACAGATTGATACAGAGAAGCTGTGCTAGAAAGTGTCAGATCTCCAAACAGATTGGCAGACCAGTTGGATGCTAACCTAACTATTCAAATGCTCTACAATTAAGCCCAAGCATTGCCTCTCGGTTTGATTTGTAATGAAACTTTAGTTGTCAAAAGGAAAGCAACCAGAGCTGTGTTTGCTTGGCGCTGCTTGCAGGAGTTACACTCGTAAGAATTCGTGGGAGGTGCACATGGAACTCCCCACCCACTGGGGTTGATAATCCGAGCTAATTGTACACATTTCCAAAGCCTCCCGTGTGAGAAGGAAAAATAAAAATGTTCTCTCAACATTTTTGAAGTTCATAAATGTGGCAAATGTTCAATAACTATATTTAACTCCTGTTGCATATTCGCTGGCTCTTAAAATATATTAAACCAACAATTTCACGCACTTGCACATGACACACTTCCCTGCTCCTTTGTCTTCCACCTTTCTAGGTGACCACCCATGTCTACCACTGTTTTGAGGATCTGGCTCAAAGTTTACTTTTTCTAAAAGTTGTCCCTGATGAAGCATGCCTCCCATTGAACTCTTCCTTCCTTTGCTTAGCATTTTGGTATTGGAGGTGAGCGAGGTCCTGGGGGGGCTAGCTTGGGAAATGGAAAAATTGCAGGAAAAGATGCAGAGTGTCGAACACACACAAGGCAGAAACTCAGAGATAACGTCAGAATCTGCTCCCCTTTTATTTGCTCCCACTGAACCTTATACATTGCTCTAGGCTCTTGCCCCTGAAACTAGGGTCTTTGTACCAAAATCATCATAAATACCTAGGTGCTTGTAAGAAATTCAGACTCTTAAGTTCCATTCCAGACCAACTGAATCAAAATCTTCATTTGTACAAGATGCCCCAGGTGACCTTTATGCACATTAAAATTCTAGAACCACTGTGCTAACATAGACTTACCACACGGCATTACAGTTGTTTGTTTCCCTGTGTGTCTCTCCCTACACTGAGTTCCTCCAAGGATGAACTGCATTTTATGGATCCCTGTAGCCTAGTACCTAGCCCAGTTTCCAGTAAGAGGCAGAAGTAAATAGCTACCACATATTCCATGCTTCTTATTTGCCAGGTGCTGATATAATATACTTCCCATCATTTAATCTTTACAACAGTCCTATGAGAAGGTCACTGTTATTTCCATTTTGCAGATAAAGAAATCCGTGCTCAGAGACTATAAGTAACTCATGTAAGGTCACAGAAATAGAAAGCAATTGAACTGGAATTCAGATGAAGCTCTATCATACAACACAAGACCTGCTCTTAACCACTATTTTATACCACTCCCCTAGATGCTAAACAGGTATTTATGGAATTACACAGAATTTTCTGTGCACAATAACAGCTGAGTCTTTGCTTTTTCCTGTCATGAAGCTAAGGACTAGGGCTGCAGTTTTAATTTGCCATGCAGTTTCCAAAGTGCAGAAACATCATGTCTGCCTTCACAGAAATGGCCTGTAACTATACTAGGAATTCTGCACCCCCCACCCTTCTCCTCTTGGAAGATCTGCAAGTGTTAGTAAGCCCTGCAGACAAGCAATCCGTCAGGCAGAAGGCAGCCCAGAGCCCTTAAATAAAACATTCGCACAGCCTTCCGCGGAGAGCATGGAGACAAATACCGCGGATGTGAAAGGTGTCGCTGGGATTACCAATGACGTTCTAATGGCTGCTCAGGCAATCTCCGTGCCTCCTGCGCTCTGAGTCACCCGCTCCCTTTGGAGCCTGCGCTCACGTCATTAAGGGACTGAGAGCTATTCACACATCACTGACTAAAGGCAAGCTTGAGCCCGGCCTCCACCCCACTGGCCCTCTCCAAAGGACGAAGGTCACCGACAGGAGGCCCTGGAGCTTTTTATCATGGCCACAATGAAGAGAGAAGGAAGACAAAGCTTTCTCTCTTACTCCCATCCATTCGTCTAGCTGTACTTTTGCAAATGCAAACTTTCCTCTTGTTCCAGAATATGTTGGAAACTTTGCAGGGAACAAGCAGAATCTTGAGGAGGGCAATATACTTTTGACAGTTATTCTAAAAAAACGTTCCGATGTTATTTTAATTCCATAGACATTTCATTATTAATCAACCCTGGAGCTTTCAGTTTCTAGATTACATACACACATTTCCTTTTTTAGATTCTTTGTGTGACTGCTTGGTTGAATTTATTGTAATTTCATTTGTTTGTTCTTGCCAAAGTGAGAGCAATTTAAAAAACTAGGAAGTTTAAGTGTAATATATCCGGCCACCACATTTTCCACTACCCTAAATCCTTTGGAATAAAACATCACTTTGTTTTCCCACTATGCACCTCTCCCTGAAATAAAGTCACATGTGTGCTGTGGTCATTCTGTCAATATCTGTGACACGTAGATATTTCCAAGTCAACTTTCAGGGAGTCACAACTTGGCAAATCTAAAAAGTACTATATGTAGCTGCAATTTGTAAATGATTTGAGAACAAAGATCTAATCTCAAAAAGCAGAATGGAGTAGCGTACTTTGGGGTAGGGGAAACAGGTAACAACTACAAAATTATTTTTTCCTGAATAAACCAGAATCTGTTTGATGGCCACTTTTATCCTTTCTCAGAAACAATCTAGTGATTTATATAAGTTTGAATTCTTCAAGGTTAATTACAGGTTTTACCCTAGAAGATAATTTTCCTGGTTGGCAGAAAATAAAACTATTCATTATATAAAGCAAATGGGTTGACAATACATTTTAGCTCAATTTACTTTCTATGCTAATATCAAAATATGTAAAATTAAGCATTTAGTCAATAAAGAAAATATCATGCTGGAATTATTAACTCAGTTACCAAAATGACTTTTAAAAAAAAGGAAACAATTTTTTTCTAGATATCTTGAGCTCTGATATCCAGTTTGAAAGTGGAATTCTCAGCATTGATTGCATTGTTCAAGCAAAGAATACCATGGAGTCAAGAAAAAAAAGCAACATGTTTCCCATTTCTGTTAAAATAAGAGCCAAGTTTAATATGGACACATTTTCCCTAGATGTGATCCATAGAATATCTCCTTTGGGAGATGTTATTTGTAGAAAATAAGACATCTTTTTGAACAAATACAATTTTAATTTATAAAAGAACTTTTACAAAGGCATAACTGGATCAACTCTGCTTATGATCATGGGGACATGATCAATTTATTTAAGGAATTTGGAGAATCTGGCTTGTTGAAGAGCCATAGGGCATCTTTTATTAATTATATGCATTATGATTTTTGGTCCTTAGGTTTGTTCAGAAAACACATATATACCCAGATTGTAAATTTTAATTCTTTTAGAGTTATGTATATTACAGAGGGTCACCAGAATTTATGTTCCATTCTGTTTTCCCCAGTGATTGATAGGTCCTGAGAATAATGTCATGTTAATATGCAGCTTCAGACTGTTCTGAAGTCAACTTGAGGGTGATGCCCAAGCTGTTAGAGTGGGTATGAGAGAGGAATTTTGTACAACTCATTGGTTGACAATAAACTGATTTGAGAGTTCCTTGGAAATCCATGAGGACGATGGGAAAATGAAGTATCAACAAAGTCATATTGACATGCAACACTAAGGCACAGCTACTTGAAACCCAGGATACTTGTCCTCTCTGAAGACCTGAGAAAGAAATCACCACCAAGTACTTACAGTGTGTTGACACTGTTCTAGACTCTTATCCCCATAAACTTATTAAATCCTTTCAATAACCCTGTAAGGAAGAAATTACTATTCCCATGTTCCTTGTGAGTTTAGAAAGGTAATTCACAAGTCATAAGTAGTAAATATCTCAAACCTATTTTGAGGAATGTGCATATGTGTGTGGTTTTGTGTGTGTAAATGGACATGGGGAGGCTGTTTATAGAACTTCCTGGGAGCCCCTTAAAATGTTTCTCTTGATAAGAAACCAGCTTTATTACAGTAGTTGCCTAGAGTATTTTAAAAACTTATTTTAAATACATTAGCTCAGGAGAAAAATTTTCTAGCTGCTCCACTGTTAAAAAAATAATAACTGAGGGGTACCTGGGTGGCTTAGTTGGTTGAGTATCTGACTCTTAATTTCAACTCAGGTCTTATCTCAGGGTTGTGAGCTCAAGCCCCACGTTGGGCTTCACACTGGGCATGGAGCCTACATAAAATAATAATAATAATAACTGAAATTTATCTTCAATCTATTTTATCACTTGCCATCTTTTCTACATGTTTTATATCTATTCTTTTAAATAGGGAAGAGGAAGTACCTGGGTAAGGGAATGCACCTATAGCTAGTCAGAGTCCCAGTAAAAAAAATATTAGATGGAGAAGTCGATAATAACTGAGGCTTTGTAATAAGGCAAACCTAGGTTCTATTTAACTCTGCCCTCATATGTTAGTGATCCTGCCAAAGGTTATTAACCTCTCTGAGCATCAGTATCCTCATTTATAAAATGAGCAAAAACATAATACTTAGTCATGGAATGATTATAAGAATAAACTGAGAGGGCGCCTGGGTGGCTTAGTTGGTTAAGCGACTGCCTTCGGCTCAGGTCATGATCCTGGAGTCCCGGGATCGAGTCCCACATCAGGCTCCCTGCTCAGCAGGGAGTCTGCTTCTCCCTCTGACCCTCCTCCCTCTCATGCTCTCTGTCTCTCATTCTCTCTCTCGCAAATAAATAAAATCTTAAAAAAAAAAGAATAAACAGAAAATGTTGCTTGATACATGTCAATTCCCTTCTTTATTGCTTGGTGGGTTTTGTTTGTTTTTGTTTGTTTGCTTTTGTTTGTTTGTTTGTTTTGGATCCAGTGGCTGCCAGTTCCCAGGACCAGACCTAAGAAATGGCTTTCAGGGAAACCCTAACAGATCCACACCCCACTCTACCTTAGCTGAGCTCCAAGTCAAAATTCTCCCCCAAGAGAGCAGAAAGCCCTGGGAATTTAGAGGTTCATAATATATGTTCTAATTTCTGGTGACCTCTTGAATTTTATATAAAGGTCCTTTAAATGGCTTGATAAATTTTGGAGATTAAATGATTGGAAATAATTTTGTCAATGATTTAACTCTTTACCAGATGAGATGGGAATATTAACCCTCTTTTTTATGTTATAATTGTAATTATTATAATTATTATTATTAAAGGTAAGTGGGCAATAATAGAAAACACATTTTTAAAATTAATTTGTCCTCACAATCTGAAAAAGATGAGAACCCATTCATGGTCTAAAGGGAAAATCTTACATATCTGATGATAGAGTGTCATAGATGCTTCAAGCATCAGTTCTTCATTGTTTAGTTCCACATTACAGATTGATATTTTGGGCTAGCACAAGAGCGTTTATTTATCTCTTAAATATGCTAAGATCTTATCATTACTGCCCTAATATATGGCCATGCTCGTGGGTCAGAGAGGCTATGGAAATAAAAACTACAAATAAAGTAAGAATCATTCCATTTTCCTAAGTAACACCATGAGTTCCTGAAACATAGAGGACATTTTTCATTCATTCTTCCATTCAGTCATTTAAGAAATAAGAAGATCCTTCCATGTTCCAGGCCTTGGACTGGGGATTCTAAGAAAAGCAGATCCCTGACCTCAGTGAGCTAACATTCTGGAGAGGCTCTCTGATTAGAGTTTCTCAAAAAATGGCACTATTGACATCTTGGGCCAGGTGATTCTTTGTTATAGGGACTGTGCTGTGCACTCTAGTGTATTTATCCCTGGCCTCTATCACTAGTGCCAGTGGTACCTCCCTTCCCAGTTTGACAACCCAAAACATCCCCAGACATTGACAAATGTCCCCTAAGAGGAGACTGGGGACAAAATTGCACCTGGGTGAGGACCACCGCTCTAGAACCACATACCAATAAGTAACTGACATCTGTGAAAGCTCTCTATACTATTCTTGGTCCAAGTCATACAAATTTCCTGGTTCCAAAATGAATGCTAGGCTATTTTTGGTTTCCTGGAAAAGTTTATGATACAACATTTTCATAGAATTCAAATAAGGTCACACGCGCACAGTTATGAAATTCAAACCTTTCCCAAGCAACTAATTATTTTCAGAGGGAAAAAAAAAGAGTATTAAATTCAATTGCTTGGGAGGCTTTGATATCTATCAGATACATTAATGAACACAGTTTAAAGGGCACTGTTGTATACAATATTGCTTTTGCAGGAGGCATCATAGAAAAGCAAGTATCTTGTGACCATTGGAGAAAATCTTTTGCCCACCCATATAATTCTATAATGATCCATATATATCTTTTACCTGGGTTCCAGAAGTTTCACACAACTTAACATGTGTTATCAGTCACCTGAAACTAAAACAAACAAAACCAGAACAGAACACCTTTGGAAAATTCCTCCATCGTTTAGGATCATTTGTGTGCGAGGTATATAAAGTGGGTTTTCTCTCAAATGTCAACTCACATCAATTGGTAGTGGCTGCCTGGAGTGCTGGGTTCAGAAAAGTTCTAAGACCACACCCATTAGCAGGAAAGAATGTCATGTTTGATTAGTGATGTCTAGTCTGTCCACTGAATAGAAAATTGTATATACCTGCTTTTTGCCATCCTTGATCCAGATACTTTTTCCATGATGGTGCCCATTATTTACATAAACTGGTTAACTCCTTACCTGATTTCTATGAATAGAGTTGCTGTATCCAGTTGTATCTAACTCTTCAATATTATAGATGTTATCTTACTTGTTTCTACTGAAAAATTTATGACTGTGTTTTTCTTTCTAATATGTTATATGAGGATCAAGTAAAACTAAAGCTCATATCTCAAGAAAATTATTAAGGGTAAGTTAAGGCTTCTCTCAGGAACTATTGACCTTTACTAGGTTTTTCATTTTAGAGACTGGTATAACCTAAGGATATAGATATATGCTATTTTTTTTAAATATTTTATTTATTTATTTGACAGAGAGAGACACAGTGAAAGAGGGAACGCAAGCAGGGGGAGTGGGGGAGGGAGAAGCAGGCTTCCTGCTGAGCAGAGAACCTGACATGGACATGGGGGCTCGATCCCAGGATCCTGAGATCATGACCTGAGCTGAAGGCAGACGCTTAACGACTGAGCCACCCAGGCGCCCCTAGATATATGCTATTAATATAATTTCTAGGTTCTTCTAGGTTAGCAGTGTTTTATTGAAGTCTTTATAACCTCCCTCCATTTAAATACTTACCTACTAATTTATTCATTTAGTAAATATTTAAGGTCATCATTGTACAATTAAGATGCCATATGATTGAATCAGATATGAACTCTTCCCACAAGAACCTTAAAATCTGGGTGAAGAGATAAGAAATGCAGACATTGTAAGGTTAGAAAAGATAAAATGATAAATACCACTGCAGAAATTTTATTTTTTTAAATTACAGGAAGACCTGAAAAGTTGAGATTCATTTCCAGGTGGGAAATCAGCAAAGAGATTGCCTTTGAGTGTGCCCTAAGGTATTGGTAAGATTATACTGGCAGAGATAGATGGAGGACATAGTAGCAAAGAAGACATTAGTAAAAGGACAAAAGGGGATAGTTCTAGGGCATAGATAAAAAATAGCAAGCGGCTCTGTTTGAATGGAACACAGTATTAAAAAGGAAATAGCAGGAGATAAATTTGGAAAGACAGAGTAGACTCAGATCTACCCTGAATCGAAAATCAGAGTAGATACACATGATGAAATTCCAATTATACTTAATTGGAAGAGAGAGTTGGGTCATAACCCCCTTCTTTTTGTATTCATGTCTCATGAACACAATTCAGCTGTTAGAAGAATGGGCTGTTTGCCCGTTTGCCAAAGGAAACCAAGAATCCTCCACTATGCTGACAACAGTATTATTTTTATAAACTGGGAGTGGCCTTAAGAAAAGAATGGATTCTTTTAGCTAATTACCAGAGACATTATTTTTAAATATACTATATAAAAATAGAAATCATTCTGTTTGGCATTTATTCTTTCATTTCAAATGCAGACTTAAATGTTAAATAACTCTATACAACAGGACAGTTTTTCAGCTAGCTGGGGGGACATGCAGTCTGTCCTTAAAAAATGGTAGAACCCATTTGGATATTCTTCAGGGAATATACTGGAGTAATTTTACAACTAAAACAGCTAGAAGATAAAATGGTAATAATTACCATTATTGAGAGCCTACTACAGACATTGTATAAATTATTTAATTATTCATTCTATAAATTTTACTGGAATAGCTAATATATAGAATATGTGGTGCTAAGCACTGGGATAGAATGGCTGGAAAACACAAAGAGCATAGATTCCACTAAGTGAGTTAATCGAATTATCAGAACAATAATATATAATTACAAATTAACAGAGCTATAAAGGGACAATAACATCCTCAGAAAACACATTAAAAATGAATCTGACATAGGCTGTGAGGTAAAGAAAGGCTGAATCATGAAGGTCAGTAAATGAAAGTAGAATGGGCAAAGGGAAAAGCATTCTGATCAAAGGAAACACCAAAGCTCTGAGGCAGTAAAGAGCATGGCATGTTTGAAGAATTCAAGGAAAGCCTGTGAGTTGGAAAAAAAGAGAGGGAGGAAGAAGAGTGCATGACGAGAGAGAGGTAAGGTGAGCCAAGGTATGGGTTTGGGTATAAATCTATTAACAAAGAAAAAACAGTGAAAGTTCTAGAGTTTGGGGAGTTTAGAAGAAGGGAATCTGATCTGATTTTCATTATAAGCACATTACTTTCGCTGTAATGTGGAAATAGAGAAAAAGAAGGCAAAGATATAGGTGTGAATTCTCCTTTCAAGGCTGTTATAGGAACCTGGGCAAGAGCTGAGGTCTACAGTAAGGAGGGTGTAAGAGACATTAAGGGAGGCGCACCTGGGTGGCTCAATTGGTTAAGCGACTGCCTTCGGCTCAGGTCATGATCCTGGAGTCCCATGATCGAGTCCCGCATCGGGCTCCCTGTTCGGCGGGGGGTCTGCTGCTCCCTCTGACCCTCCCCCCTCGCATGTGCTCTCTCTCTCCTTCTCTCTCTCTCAAATGAATAAATAAAATCTTTAAAAAATAAATAAATAAAAAAAAATAAAGCCTTGAGATTTTTAAAAATTAATATGGTGAGTTATGGGTTTTAATGTGCAGACCTCTGGGATCTCAATTACTTATCTAAATTCTTGAACAGACAAAAACTTTCTTTAGAATAAAAAGTGTGTGTTGGTGGGGAGAGGGTCTCTCCTATTTTCCTGGATCTACTTTTATGTGTAAGAAGGACTTACCACTGCTTCTTCACTCATATACAATGTTGCAATAATTCCTTTTATGCACAACTCTTTAGTCATATTTAGGATTTTATATAGGAGTCATATCATAGTCAATTTATTTTCTTTTTTTAATTATTGAAGTATAATTGACATACAATGTTATATTAGTTTCAGGTGTACAACATATTGATTCAACAATTCTATATATTACTCTTTGTTAATTTCTGATTGCATACTCTGATGTGTGCTTGAAGATTAGTAACCTGTATGGTTGCTGGTTGTCAAGGGTAAGGTGGTCTTTTTATGTTAAACATTCAGTTGTACAAAGCAACATTTAGTAGTAAAACTATAACATTAACTGTCTAATAGTATTACTACAAGAATTAAATTGTTTAAAATAGTGAAGCAGTAAGCTGGAAAACAGAGACAGAGGGTGAGGAGAAGAAAGCATGATGAGAGATAGATGAGACAAGGCATGGATTGGGGTATAAATCTATGAACAAAGAGAAAACAGTGAAATGTTTAGTAAGCATTCAATAAATATTGAAAATATTATAAATAAGTATTATTATTATTACTATTAGTAGGAGTAGTTATTTATAAGATCTGGGTCTTGCTGACTTCTAGGTTGTTCTCTTATTGGAACTATCTCCCCTCTCAGAAATGTCTTACTCTTTTCCTCTATCTATCCATTACTTTTTTTATTCAAAGCCCAGCTTAGGACTTACGAACTCAGAAAATTCTCTGCCAGACAAATCTCATATTTTAATTCCTTTAACAAATACATATGTATTCCTGTTCCAAGTGCTGAGTACTTCAGTCAACAAATCAGATAAAATTGTTGCTCTCATAGATCTTACAATCTAGTGAAAAACAGTCACTAGATCAATAAACATAGAAATACATAATGTCATCTGTTGTGCAGTACAAATGTTATTTAAAAAATAAACAAAGTAAAAGGTACAGTGAATTGTGGTGGGATGGGGGTGCTGTTTTATCTAAGGTAGTCAAGGGAGGTCTCTTGATTGACATTTGAGTAGACAACCAAATGAAGCTACAGGGTAAAACAAGTGGAGAGGCAGATGATGGAGTCTGCATGTTTGGTTCAAGGAACAGCAAGGTGGTAGGCATGATTAAAGTAACAAGGAAAAGAGAAAGAGGCTGGAGATGAGGTCAGGGATACAGGCAGAGCCAGATGATGGGCCAAGAAGGACATTGAAAGTTATTCTGGGTAACATGGGAAGACACTGGAATATTTTAAGATGGGAGGAATATAATCTGAGTTATGTTTTATATTTAAAATACAATCACCCCGGCTGCAGTATGGATAACAGACAATAGGAGAGAAAGGGTATAAACAAGGGCTTGTACAATATCCAGGACATGGTTTTGGATTGTCCCCAGAAGGATAGCATTGGGAGTGGTGACAGATGGCCAGATCCTAGATACATTTCAAAGATCCAGACAGATTGGTTAATAGATTAGACGCATATTAGCTGTATGGTATGAAAGAAAGGAAGACAATATTGATTGTACCATGGTTTGGGGCCTGAGCAGCCAAAAAAATTGGGTAGTAATGTACTGAGATGAGGAGATTGAGAGAGGGCAGTTTTTAGAGGGAAAAACAAGAGTTCAGCTTTAACATTAAGATGTAGATGGCTATTAGAAATGGAAGTGTAGATGCTGAAAAGGTGTCTGGATAGAAGTGACAGGAATTCAGGGGAGAAGTCAGGTCTGAAAACATAAATTTGGGAGTCATCACCCTAAAGGTAGCATTTATAGCCAAGGACTTATGTAATCAACCAGAATGAATGTGGACCAAGAAGAGGTCAGAGGAGCAAGTCCTGAGGTACTCCAGCACCTGGAGTTGGGGAAGAACAGGCACAAAGGAGACAAGTAGGAAGAGAACTAAAGAGAGCACTATCCTGGAAAACATGTTTCAAGAAGTAGGCAGCAATTAATTTTTTCAAATGCTAGTGATGACAAAAGAAATAAATAGTTTTAGGTCTGAGTGCCTCAAATTTTAAGTGTCACTTTCCTACATTATTTTTTTTTACTAGTTTATATAGAATCAATTCCAAGGCTCACATCTGGCAGCCATTGGGCCAGATTTTATCCACAAATATATTTTGTTTGGCCAGTTCAGACTTTGTTTAAAAAAAAATTAATTTCAAAGTCTTTATGGTGGTCATGTGCTCTGCAATTACTAAGGATCTTGATGTTTTGTTTAAAACAGGTATATATTCCTGGGTCTTGCAGGCATTTATGGTAATGATCACACACACACACACATACACACACACACACAGTAATTATTGTACTTAAACTTACCTCCTCATAAGGTGAATTCAAAGGTATATCCTTTGAAAATTCCCATTCTGCCTACTTCTGTGTCTATGGCAGGGAGAGTTATGGACTCCAAGAATATTCTATGTTCTAATTCTAGCACTTTGAATATGTTGCCATATCTGACAAAGGGACCTTGCTGATGTGATTAAGGTTAATTGGTGACCTTAAAATAAGGAGATTATCTTGGATTATCTAGTGGACCCAATGTAATCACATGAGCACACAAAAGCAGAAGAGGAAAGCAGAAAGAGCAATCAGAGAGCTTCAAAGTATTAGAAGAATTTGCTATTGCTGGCTTGAAGATGGAGAGGGCTACATGACAGGGAAAACGGGACTGCAGACCTACAACAACAACAACAAAAAATCTGTATTTTGGCATCAATTTGAGTGAACTTGGCAGAAGATTGTGCCCCAAAGCTCCAGAAAGGAAAGCAATCTTGCTAACACTGATTTCAGCATTTGAGACTCTGAGCAGAGAACCAGACAGACTGGACTTCTGACTTAATAGAGCTGTGAGACCATAAATGTATGCTGCTTTAAGCCACTAAGTGTGTGGTAATTTGTTACACATTAATAGAAAATTAAGGATACTAAAACAGTATCCTTAAGTAAAGTATTAATATTGAAGTATATCCATGGTTCTCCCCAGTCCATCTTTTTCCAGAAATACTTCTTAGGTCATTCTATGTGATTTTCATCCTCTAAATTCAGAACTCTTATCCGTACCATCTAAAAACATGTTTTTCTTGTTTGGCTATTTAATTCTCATGTTATTTACATTTTCATGTATGCTTTTATAACTTCTATTAAACAGACTGAAAGTTTCTTGAATACAGGGAGTAGGTCTTCTATACTCAAAATCAACTTCTGAAAATCTGATTTGGTCAGGTCACTGCACTACCTAAATTATTGCATGGCTTTCAAATGCTATTAGCATAAACAAAGTTTTCTGGATGTAACCAATAGAGATGGTAGAGCATGATCTGGGCCCCTCCTACCTATCTAGTTTCAACTAATAAGACATCATGGAACCTGCCTGCTGGATTTCCAGCCACAGTGGCCTCATCTCAGTGTCTCTTATTGGCTTTGCTTTATCCTATTCCAGGGTCTTTGCATATGTTCTGCTCCCTCTTCTTGGAACCCTCTTCCCTCCCTTCTGTGCTTGGTAGATTCCAACCACTCCTTTAGATCTTAACTCAATGATCACTACTTCCTTTCCTCATGTCTTTTACTAAGCCACTGAGCTTTTTTATGGGTTCTCAGAGTAGCACTCCTTCCTTACTATAGTTGGAATTTAATACTTGAATCTGAGGTAAACTGATTAATGTCTTGCCACCCACCAATAAATTCCAAGATGGCAGAGACCATGTCCATTTTTGTTCTCTTGTATATCCCCAGTGACTAACAGGGTGCCTGGTACATAATAGTTGTTTTAAGAAATTATTTCTTAATTAAGTGCATATATAAGTATGGTAGAATAATGTCATTCCCTCAAGATAATCACACTCTAATCCCTGAAACCTGTGAATATTAGATTATATGGCAAAGGGAAATTAAGGTTGCTTATCAGTTAACCATAAAATAAAAAGATTATCCTGGTTAGGGTTCCCTATGGCTCAGTCAGTTAAGCATCTGACTCTTGATTTTGGCTCAGGTCATGATCTCAGGGTTGTGAGATCAAGCCCTGCATTGGGCTCTGCACTGAGTGTGGAGCCTGCTCAAGATTCTCTCTCTCCATCTCCCTCTGCCACTCCCTCCACCCCCTCTCTCTGTTTCTCTCTCTACCTCTCTCTAATAGGAAAAAAAGATTATCATGGTTCATCTGGGTTGTCCCATGTAATTTCAACGGTCCTTGAAAGTAGAAGAGGGAGGCAGAAAAAAGAATCAGTCAGAGAAAGATGTCACTAGAAAAGAGTCATGTACAGAGATGCAATGTTGTTGGCTTTCAAAAATGGAAAAAAGAGGGACGGGTGCTTGGGAAGATGGTGAAGTAAGAGGACCCTGAGCTCACCCAATCCCACATTTAAAACTAGGTATCATCCACATCCAAGTCAATAAACCAAAAAGTGATCTGAAGACTGGCAGAACAAACTCCACAACTACCTATAGAGAAGCTGCATCTGAAAGATTAGGAAGGTCAAAAGGGGGAGGGAGGCTGCCCACAGGAAGGAGGGAGCTGTGCATGTGGAGAGGGCATAGAAATGGGCCCTTGCATCAGGGAGCTCACACAGGGAAAACTAATCCCCATAACATTTGGCTTTAAAAACCAAAGGGGCTGAATTCCATACAATTGTAAAACCAGTGGGACTTGGAGCCTGGAGTTTTAAAAGTCAGCCGTCTCAGCACAAGATGAGCTGAGGTGCATGATAGCTGGGTCACTGGCCTTAAAGAGACAGCCTGCACAGAAAGGCAACATAAAAATGGCAGTTTACACACAATGTTGGGGGCAAATGAGAGACATATATTTTCATACTGATTTCAGAGCATGTTTGGGGACTTCTCCAAAAACAAGGGAGCTAGAAGTTTCCTCCCTCGCTCTCAGCATAAACACAGAGCCACCTGCAGGAAGCAGTGATGCAGACACTTACTACCTAACCAGCTAGCAGTGCACCATGCCCACGAGTTCTCCTGAGGTCGGGCTCCCTGCTCAGCGGAGAGCCTGCTTTTCCCTCTCCCTCTGCCTGCCTCTCTGACTACTTGTGCTCTCTCTCTCTCTCTGTCAAATAAATAAAATCTTAAAAAAAAAAAGAGAAATCCAAATATATCACTAAATAAAATCAGCAAAACATGACAGAAAGAAAGCCAAGAAAGGATCAGAGAAAAATCTTCAGAAACAGTCGCAGAACAAATAATACAATGACAATAAATATATATATATCAATAACTACTTTGAATGTAAATGGACTGAAAGCTTCAATCAAAAGGCATAGAGTGACAGAATGGATAAAGGAAACAAAGCCCATCTATATGCTGCCTACAAGAAACTCACTTTAGACCTAATGACACCTGCAGATTGAAAGGGAAGGGATGGAGAAACATCCATCATGCTAATGGATGTTAAAAGAATGCCAGAGTAGCCATACTTATATCAAACAAAATAGACTTTAAAACCAAAGACTATAACAAGAGACCAAAAAGGACACTATTTAATAATAAAGGGGACAATCCAATAAGATATAACAATTGTAAATATTTGTGCACCCAACATAGGAGCACCAAAATACAGGGAAAAAAAAGTTATTAACAAATGTAAAGTAGCTAATCAATAACAATACAATAATAGTAGGAGACTTTAAAACCCCACTTAAACATCAATGGACAGATCATCTAAACAGAAAATCAACAAGGAAACAATAGCTTTGAATGACAGATGGAACAGATGGATTTAACAAATATATTCAGAACATTCCATCCTAAGACAGCAGAATACACATTCTTTTCAAGTGCACATGGAACATTCTCCATAATAGATCACATATTAGCCCACAAAACCAGCCTCAACAAATTCAAGAAGATCGAAGTCATACCATGCATCTTTTTTGACCACAACACTATGAAACTAGAAGTCAACCACAAGAAAAAAAATCTGGAAAGACCACAAATACATGGAGGTTAAATAACATGCTACTAAACAATGAATGGGTCAAAAAGGAAATCAAAGAAGAAATTAAAAAGTACATGGAACATATACTGCATTATTTGTTTCAGAGGTACAGATCTGAGATTCAACAGTCTTGCACAATTCACAGCACTTACCAGAGCACATACCCTCCCCAGTGTCTATCACCCAGTCACCCCCTCCCTCCCACCCCCCCCC
>NC_138379.1:27186388-27215035 GCF_054177405.1 Leptonychotes weddellii
CATGGAGCACTGGGTGTTATGCACAAACAATGAATCATGGAACACTACATCTAAAACTAATGATGTAATGTATGGGGATTAAGATAACAATAAAAAAATAAAAAAAAAAGTACATGGAAATAAATGAAAATGAAAACACAACAGTTCAAAACCTTTGGGATGTAGCAAAAGTGGTTATAAGAGGGAATTTTATAGCAGTATAGGCCTACCTCAAGAAGTCTACCTCAACAAGCAAGAAAAATGTCAAATAAATAACCTAAACTTACACCTAAAGGAGCTAGAAAAACAAGAACAAACAAAACCTAAAACCAGCAAAAGGAAGGAAATAATAAAGATTAGAGAAGAAATAAATGATATAGACTAGAAGAAACAAAACAAAACAAACAAAACAATAGAACAGATCAGTGAAACCAGGAGCTAGTGATTTGAAGAGATTAGTAAAATTGATAAACTTCTAGCCATACTTATCTAGAAAATAAGAGAAAGGGGAGAAGAAATAAGAGAGGAGAAATAAAACCAACACCACAGAAATACAAACAATTATAAAAGAATATTATGAAAAACCATATGCCAACACATTGGACAACCTAGAAGAAATAAATTCCTAGAAACATATAAACTATTGAAACTGAAACAGGAAGAAATAGAAAATTTGAACAGACTGATAACCAGCAAAGACATTGAATCAGTAATCAAAAAACTCCCAACAAACAGGCCAACACCAGATAGCTTCACAGGCAAATTCTATCAAACATTTAAAGAAGAGTTAATATCTATTCTTCTCCAACTATTCCAAAAAAATAGAAGAGGAAAGAAAACTTACAAATTCATTCTATGAGACCAGCATTATCCTGATTCCAAAACCAGATAAAGACAGGACTAAAAAAAGGAACTACAGACCAATATATCCTGATGAACATAGATGCAAAAATCCTCAATAAAGGGGCGCCTGGGTGGCTCAGTTGGTTAAGCGACTGCCTTCGGCTCAGGTCATGATCCTGGAGTCCCGGGATCGAGTCCTACGTTGGGCTCCCTGCTCAGCAGGGAGTCTGCTTCTCTCTCTGACCCTCCCCCCTCTCATGCTCTCTCTCTCTCTCTATCTCATTCTCTCTCTCAAATAAATAAATAAAATCTTTAAAAAAAAAATCCTCAATAAAATACTAGCAAACCAAATTCAACAATACATTTAAAAAAATCATTCACCAAAATCAAGTGGGATTTATTCCTGGGTTGCAAAGGTGATTCAATGTTTGCAAATCAGTCAACGTCATACATCATATCAATAAGAGAAAGGATAAGAACATATAATCATTTCAATAGGTGCAGAAAAGGTATTTGGCAAAGTACATTATTCATTCATGATAAAAACTCTCAACAAAGTAGGTTTAGAGGGAATATATCTCAACATAATAAAGGCCATACATGAAAAACCCACAGCTAACATCATCCTCAATGGGGAAAAACTTAGAACTTTCCCCCTAATGTCAGGAACAAGGCAAGAATGCCGACTCTCTCCACTTCTCTTCAAAAGAGTACTGAAAGTCCTAGCCATAGCAAGTAGACAACAAAAAGAAATAAAAAGCACACAAATTTGTAAGGAAGAAGTAAAACATTCACTATTTGCAGATAACATGATACAATATATATAGAAAACCCAAAAGACTCCACCAAAAAACTGCTAGAACTGATACACAAATTCAGTAAAGTCACAGGATACAAAATCAATGTGCAGAAATCTGCTGAATTTCTATACACCAAAAATGAAACAGCAGAAAGAGAAATTAAGAAAACAATCCCATCTACAATCACACCATAAACAAGATACCTTGGAACAAACCTAACCAAAGGAGTGAAAACTATAAAACCCTGATGAAAGAAATTGAAAACAACACAGAGAAATGGAAAGACATACCATGCTCATGGATTGGAAGAACAAATATTGTTAAAATGTCTATACTACCCAAAGAAATCTACACATTTAATGCAATCCCTATCAAAATACCACCAGCATTTTTCACAGAGGTAGAAAAAAGAATCCTAAAATTTGCAGAGAAGCACAAAAGACCCTGAATAACCCAAGCAATCTTTCAAAAGAAAAGCAAAGCTGGAGGCATCACAACTCTGGACTTCAAGTTATATTACAAAGCTGTAGTAATCAAAATGTATGGTACTGGCACAAAAATGGACACACAGATCAATAGAACAGAGTAGGAAACCCAGAAATAAACCCATAACTGTATGGTCAATTAATTTTTGACAAAGCAGGTAAGAATATCCAGTGGGAGAAGGACAGTCTCTTCAATAAATAGTGTTGGGAAAACCAGATAGCAACATGAAAAAAAAAAGTCACTGGACCACTTTCTTACACCATATACAAAAATAAATTCAAAATGAATTAAAGACCTAAATGTGAGATTAGAAACCATAAAAATCTATGAGATTTTTAGAAGAGAACAGGACACAGGCATAACGTCTTTAACAATGTACATAGCAACTTTTTTCTAGATATATCTCCTGAGGCAAGGGAAACAAAAGCAAAGTTAAACTAATGGGACTATATCAAAAGAAAAAGCTTCTGCACAGCAAAAGAAACAATCAACAAAACTAAAAGGCAACCTATAGAATGGGAGAATATATTTGCAAATGACATATTCGATAAAGGATTAGTATCCAAAATATATAAACAACTTATATAATTCAACAGCCAAAAAACAAATATTACAATTTAAAAATGGGCAGAAGACAGACATTTCTCCAAAGAAGACATCCAAAAGGCCAACAGACACATGTAAAGGTGTTTGTCATCACTTACCGTCAGAGAAACACAAATCAAAACCACAATGAGATATCACATCACACCTGTCAGAATGGCTAAAATCAACAACACAAGAAATAAGAGATATTGGCAAGGATGTGGAGAAAAAGGAACCCTTGTGCATGTTGGTGGGACTGTAAACTGGTGCAGCCACTGTGGAAAACATTATGGGGGTTTCTCAAAAAGTTAAATAGAACAACCCTATAATCCAGCAATTGCACTACTGGGTATTTACCCAAGAATATGAAAAAAGTAATTCAAAGGAATACATGCACCACTATGTTTATAGCAGCATTATTTACAACAGCCAAGAGATGGAAGCAGCCCAACTGTCCATTAACTGATCATTGGATAAAGAAGATGTGATGTATATATTCAATGGAATATTATTCAGCCATAAAAATGATTAAATTTTGCCATTTGCAACAACATGGATGGATCTAGAGAGTAAAATGCTACACAAAATAAGTCAAAGAAAGACCAATGTCATATGATTTCACTCATATGTGGAATTTAAGAAACAAAACAAACGAGCAAAGGAAAAAAAGGAGAGAGAGACAAACCAAGAAACAGGCTCTTAATTATAGAGAACAAACTGATGGTTACCAGACAGGAGGTGGGTGGAGGGAATGATGAAAATTGGTGCTGGGGATTAAGGAGTGTGCTCATGATGAGCACCGGGTGATGTATGGAAGCGCTGAATCACTACATTGTACACATGAAACTAATAGAACACTGTATGTTAACTGGAATTAAAATAAAAACTTCAAAAAAATGGAAAAATGGGGACAAGATCCAAGGAATGGGGCAGCCTCTAGAAACTATAAAATGCAAGGAAATTAATTCTTCCCTAGAGCCTTCAGAAAGAACATATCCCTGCCAATGCCTTGACTTTATGCTAGTAAGACCCATTAAGGATTTCTAACCTACAGAATTGAAAGATAATGAATTTGTGTTAAGTCCCTATATTTGTGGTAACTTGTTACAGAATCAATAGGAAACTAATACAATAACCTAGACCATTGTTTTGCTCACAGAAATTCAATACAATTCCTGATTGACTATAGCTCAAAAAATATTTATTGTATAAAACTGAATTGTTAATAATTTAGTGTACTGTGATAAGATATATCATTTAGAGCTGGAAAAAAATCTTTTAAAATATTGCCTCTAACCTCTCTCTCATAATGCAGATAAAAAAATTGAAGCTCAAGGAGGTAAGGTAATGAGCAAAAACTAGCTAGTGGGAAAGCCTCAGGGAGACCACCTATGTTGTAATACAGTGAGAGGAAAAAATAGTGAAAAGAGAGGGGAAACAGCTTTGGATAATCTGTTCTACATATGTGATCTCGAGGAATAGCAAGTAGTGCAGCATTTTTCTGCCTTGCAGACCAAAAGGCTAGGAGGTCTCTACCCATTTTTTTAAAAGAATACTCAATAACAAATACAATGACAACAGATTGGCTGCAAGAGGAAAAAAAGTACTCTGAGTAGGATTTGCCACATGGGATTAGTGACTGTCTCATTATCTGTTGCTTGAGTTAAAAAAAAATTGCTCACATTATATAAATAGATTCCCTTACTCTTTGGAACAAAATTATGTGTGTTTAGGTTGTAAAATGAAATACTGGCAAGCCAGAGAGCTAGCTCTTATGCTACTAACAAATATCAGCGGTTCCTTTTGTGTCATAATATAGTAGGCCACTGGTTCATGTCAATAGTGTGACTTGCTTTTTGCAACAGAGTTTATTTTAAATTGTACTAAGACCTAAATACATGTCTTCTGTTGTCTACCAGATCTAGAGGATTTTCAATAGATAAATAACAAGCTGGTACAAATTGAATGCACAAATAATTCATAACATCAGTGCCTCTGATGTCAGCAATGGACTTCAGTTGCAAATTGTCATGAGAAGGAAAAAGTACTGGTACTTTCAAATAGTGGACCTGCTAAAAAAAATAACAGTCATGGTGGAATATGAATATTCTAGTTTTGGTTTTTCCTTTAAATCATTAACATTTTTTTTAAAGATTTTATTTATTTATTTATTTGAGAGAGAGAGAATGAGAGAGAGCACATGAAAGGGGGGAGGGTCGGAGGGAGAAGCAGACTCCCTGCAGAGCAGGGAGCCCGACGCGGGACTCGATCCAGGGACTCTAGGATCATGACCTGAGCCGAAGGCAGTCGCCCAACCAACTGAGCCACCCAGGCGCCCCCATTAACATTTTTTAACCTAACCAACTTTAATGGAAAACATAATCCTACCATAGCATAGGTATTTGCAAACCTCATTAATATTACTAAAACTGAGTCTGGTTAATAGAAAATGCTGTGCAAGTGCAAGTCGTCATTAAAGAGGCTGTGTACACATTAGAGAAAAATGACTAATAGCAACATATTGTTCTAGGATGTCTTCCCCCAAGCAAGGCAAAAAATATCAACCAGTCAACGAGGCTTTATTTAGTACATAATCTGTTTTCAGAAGTATCCAAGCCTAGGAATGCAAGAGAAACAGGTGCTCTCCACATTTATAAAAACAACTACTTCTAATGGCTGTTTATGGAGAACTTACTATATTCCAGAAAAATTTACCTGTATTAGTCATAATCTTCATATCAACCCTGTAACGTGTAAATTTCCATTTCTATTTTACAAATGAAGAACTATTGGAAAGTTGCAGCAAAGTCTCTTACCAGAAGTGACGCAGTTAGCACATCTAGAGTCCATTCTGACTCCAAAGCAAGTGTTCGTTTCACTCACTCTACCATGTCTCCTCAGAAATGGTGCAACATATTGCCAAGAACCATAGGTTTATCGTAAAGCAAACTGCCTGCTGTCTTTGAGAATCAGTAGAGCATGTCAGTTAAACACCAACAATTCAGACTCAAATGGCTTGGGTTCAAATCCCACTTTCTCCAGTTGGGAAAGTTGCTTGATGTGCCTCAGATTTTATTTCTATGATCTCACTCATAGGATTTTTATGAGGAAACCCATATGCCACACCAGCTTCCTTATAGTGTTTTTAAGATAACATACAGGCAGCACTACCTTCTTCATTGTTTATGTATTATGGAGTAACACATAAACAGCACTTAAAATAGAGCCTGACCCATAACTGACACTCTGTGAATGTTAGTTATTATCAGTGTGAAACAAAGCATGAGGGGGTAAAATTGACAAGGCTGTTCGATAGGTAGCTTTGAGTGAATAAACCAAAAAAAATAAATAAATAAGATTGATTGAATTTTTTCCTTTCCCAAACTTCATGAAGCATAAGTCCAAGTATATAGTGGTCCTTGGAAATTAATCAGATCAGTTACTGGGCCTGTCTTCAAGAGGTTTTTAAAACTACAATTTACCACTGGGGCCAGACTAGAAAAAAATGAGCTTGTAGTTGGTCTCTGAAGATTCAGTCAAACCCCAAAATCTGCCCAACTCAAGGCCATGCTTATTCATTATCTTCAGCCTACACCTCAAATACCCTCTCCATTGACCTTCCTGGAACACTGGCTCTCATCCTCTATTCATATCCCCCAGTCAAAACTCCCACCTTGAAAATTACAAAATCCTTTCCAGTCCACATACAGAGAGCTTTTCCAGTTCTCTCCCAGCTGAATCCCTCACACTCAAATGTAGTTCTAAGGTAGTTTTCAAAATACATGTTACAGTTTTATCCCATATGCTTTTCTGTTATCAGGGCTCTTTCCCACTGTCCTTTTGCTATATAATGATTAGTCCTTCCAGACCCAGCTTAAACAGAACTATTATGCAGAGTCTTCTATGACTTGCCAAATCTCACTCCTCTGTGCTCCCTCTGTAGCTTAGACCTGTGTCTGTGCTGCTCCTGTCAAGTTGTAGAACAACTGGACTTGATTTCTTGTCACTAACAAAGTCCTTAAACATACAGTACCTGGCTCTGTAGTAGATACTCAGACCATTTCATTAATTTCTACTGCACTCGTATTCTATGCCACAAAAGTTAGAACTTGGCTTTGCATATACTACTTAACAGTATTGTTGCAGGAGCAGGACTCATAACTTGAGCAAAATCATAAACAGCAAATCAACAAATAAAGGGTGGAGTGATTTCTATCTTTCTACCTCAGTTCTCTGAGGCTCCAAACTTTCTGAGTTTGATCCTTGGATCAAGAATAAAACATAGGTTGTTTTCTTTAATTTTACAGTGAGCTCTCACTTCCAAGGAGACTTCATCTAAACTATCTGTACAATACTACAGTATCTTGTGAATATAGCAGAAATGTTAGGCAAACTGAAATTTGGTTATGACATCAGATAAATCTGCGCTAACTACCTGATGACCAATGACCTGGGATGGACTTCAATTCGTCTCTGTGTGTTAACAGCTCCTTTATCAAAGTCAAGTCTCTCGCCTAGGGCTTTTTGAATCTCCTTCAGTAGCTTAGTTATATTTTAATCTGACATATGAGAAACCAAAAAAGAATAACACATGTCATTAGAAATTCAATTGGCCTTTCAGAGCTTCCCTGGCCTCATCTAAGAGCAGCAGAGCTGAGACTTAAGGCTATGTGACCCAGGTGCCATTTTGCCCTTTTTGGTTACTTAAGAGAGAAGACCCTGCAGTGTGTATTGCTCTGTGGAAGGATAGCTAAAAATTAACCTTCCAGAATCTTTGCATGATCAAACAAGAGTAGAAACTGTTTCATATAAACCTCAAGGGATGAGAAAGCAATATTAGAGAGAAAACAAGTGCCCAGTACACTGGAATTTTCACAATCACTTCTTCCAAGTCTGAAGGGAATTGCTTTATATAAATTATGATGATTACAGACCACTGGGGGAAACTTTTCAAATTCTAACACTTCCTTCAAGCTTACCAAACAAACAAAGCATTTGCCAAAAATAGATAAATAAATAAGTACATTTTAAAAGAAATAAATAAAAGAAATGCTCTGTTAATCTGAATAAGGCCCTCTGAGCCTTACCTACAGACCAGTGTTCAAATCACAGAATATTTAGCCATGCAGGTGAATTAGAAATTCTAGAGCCTTAACTTGAAGCAAACCTTGGAAACACCATTTTGAAGCATCTTCAAGGGTTCTTAGCAGGCTCCAACCCAATGCATTTCAAACATTTTTCCCTGTGTCCCTGTGAATGTGGAGAAAAGGGAAAGCCTGGATTGTAAGGTCTCATCCTGTCTCCGCAACTCTTCAATCAAGAGTGTACTGCTTTTATATGTATCACATATTCAAATTCCATGAAATGTTTCTCTTGAAGAAAGAATTCTAGGGCTTTAGGGAAAAACAAAGCAACTTGAAAACCTCTGCCAGAAGGAAAAATTAAAGAGAGAGCTTAAAATGGAAGCAGGTTCTGGTGTCCCTTAGCTACACCAGGTCTGTTAGGAGCAGGAAGGGGTGGGAAAGTGGTAAAATGATCCTTCAGAGAAAAGGCAGCAGAGCAGGAAAGTAAAAAGAAAATGAACTCACCACCACACTACCCTCACTGCACACAAGTTGCCCCTGGCAGCAGCTCAGAAGGGTCTCACACTTTGCTAAATGTTGTAAGTAACCAGCCGGGCTTGTTATGCCCACTTAATAGCAGTACTTTAAGAAAGTGTTGTCATTTCCTTGTCAGACTCATTTCTCTACCCTCTATTATCTTTTCAAAATCGTATTACAAAATATTATGAGTTTCCTGTATCAGACACTTTGGGTCTTAGTCACTCAATTATTAAAATTGTATGATTTTTTAAATTGCCATTATGTGTGAGCTGTCTTTACCAAAGCAACAAAGCAATTGAGTTAACCCAAATGGTGCTATGATTGCAGGATCAGAACATGGAAAATTATAGTGTTGGAGAGAAAAAAAAAAAACAGCTATTTCACATCATTGCCAATAAAATCCTGGGAAACTCACCATGACACCATTATGCTCAGCAGAGCAGAGCAAATGCTCAAAACATATTACCATGCTGAGTAATAGGAAAACAATGCCATTTAGGGCTGTTTGTTCTATACCAAGTTGCTCGTCTATAGTAAACGTGGCCCTCTGGTAATGTGATGTGCTCCACATTCCACAACAAGAGCAATTCTGACCACTGTCAGCCATTTCTCACTGCACCTGTGCTCATCACCCCAAAGTCTCCATGTACCTTGCATCACAGCAGCTGACATCCAGGATTGGGTCTTTTCAGTGGACAGTCATGAGCAAAACTCCACAGAGACTGGGTTGTGAAGGATTCTTCCACAGGTCAGTCTGGCTCTATGATATCAGCTCACTGAGCTTGATGAGCTACTGACAAGGTGCACCTGAAAAGGATGGCGACTAATCAGGTGCCTGCCCAACCAGAGTTTTTTAAAGAAGCCAAGCAAGATTCCCATTTCCCAGTACAGGTAATGAACCGGGTCCTATCTCCTTCATTTCTTTAGGGTTCTATCTCCTTCATTTCTTCAACATAGATAGCTGGGCTTACTTAAAACCAACTTGCAAATTCAGCCTAATTCCAACCTCTACGGTCAATCTCTCTTTTTTTTTTTTTTAAGATTTTATTTATTTTTTTGACAGAAAGAGAGATCACAAGTAGGTAGACAGGCAGGCAGAGGGAGGGGGAGAAGCAGTCTCCCTGCAGAGTACAGAGCCCGATGCAGGGGCTCAAGCCCAGGGTGCTGGGATCATGACCTGAGTCGAAGGCAGACGCTTAACCAACTGAGCCACCCAGGTGCCCCTCTAAGGTCACTCTTGATGCTTGTCAGAGAAAATAACCTACAATGACCCAGACAAGGAGGTTAAACTCAAATGCCCAAAGGGACACATGGATAAAAAATGGAGACAGATAATAACTATCATAGTAGGGGATAGTAGAAACTATAGTAAACCTGAGAGTCTATGCTCATCAGAAGGCTACAGCACAGTGCAGCTCCAACAGACTCTTCCAGAACAAACACAAGACCAGCTTTGCCAAAGCTTCCAGTTTGTTTTTGAAGATATCAGAAGTACAGATTTTTTATATAAAATAGAACTTTTTAAGTGGGCAAATTTTTTTTGTTTTTTTTTAAACAAAACATGTTTGCCCACTGTGTTAGTTTCTTATTGCTACTGTAAGAAATTATCACAAATGCAGTGGTTTAAAACAACACAAATGTATTATCTTAAGTTCTCTAGGTCAGCAGTCCAAAATATGTCCCAATGGGCTAAAGTCAAATTGTTGGCTGGGCTGTACTCCTTCTGGAGGCACTAGGAGACTGGGTTTTCTTGCCATTTTTTGTGTCTAAAGGCTGCCTAAATTCCTTGTCTAATGGTTCTTACCTTCATCCTCAAGTCCAGCAATTTAGCATCTTCTAATCTCTCTCTGACTCTGATACTCTTGTTTTCTTCTCATAAGGACCCATGTGATTACACTGGGTCTGACTGGATAATCTAGGATAATCTCCCTGTCTCAAGATCCTTCACTCCATCATATCAGCAGAGTCCCTTTTGCCGTGTAAGTTAATATATTCACAGGTTTGGGGGGTTAGGGCATGGTCATCTCAGGGAGTCATGATTCTGCCTACCGCACCTCCAGTTTGCAATAGTCTGGGCAACTTAAAGAGTTCAGAGTTTTGGCCTCACATTGGCCTTGTGCTGGTTCTTGTGCCCTGTACAACACACCTTCCTACCCTTAAAACATCACCAAGCTTTAAAAGTCATATGATATTCTTTTTTTTTTTTAAGATTTATTTATTTGCGAGAGAGAGGGCATGTGCACACAAGTGGGGGGAGGGGCAGAGGGAGAGAGAGAGAAATCCTCAAGTAGACTCCTCGCTGAGCATGGGTCTCAGTGCAGGGCTCGAGGTGGGGCTGGATAGCAGGACCCTGAGATCATGACCTGAGCCAAAATGAAGAGTCAGACGCTCAACCAACTGAGCCACCCAGGTGCCCCTAAGGTCATACAATGATATTCTTGATCTAGACTGTGCACTTGAGCTCACTTGATGTGGAATGATTGTTCCCAGACTTCAACTTTTTACTACTGTGGCTTTTCCACACTGCCTGGATCATCTCCAGGGATGTCTGCTGCTGTCTCTACTAAATAAATCCCAGTCCCAGGAATTGTAGCTTCATTCTTTGGGTTTTGAAGCCAGTTACTCTCATCTTCAAACCTATGAAATTACAAATACCTTGGGAAGAATTATACCCTTTTATTTTGTAAACATTTATCAAACATCATTTGAGAGTAAGAATAGAACCTAAGATGGATTCCTGGGCTTGATAGGGAACCTCAAGAATAAAGGAATGGGATACTCAGGGGCGGCTGCTCTAAGGATACAGCTTTCATTGCCTTCATCAGTAAAAATTGACTTAGCCAGGCTCAGATTTTGACTCCATTTATTGAACAGAAAGTATTCCAACAATGTACTCAAGTTCAGGGATGTATCTCTTCTACCAAATGCAACATCTCCCAGCACCTCCCTGCTTATAGCAAAAGCCCCCCCTGTCTCCTTCTCTTAGGGGAAATTGGGGAACGCAGTAGCCAAACAAGGACCAGATTCCTGCAGGAGCAGAGAAAAGAGAATGAATATTGCTGACATTGGGTTATGTCTTCCCTTTACAGTGGTAATGAGTTTACCAAAACTTGAAGCTCAAGGCCATAGGGTTTATTTCAAGGAGTTTTAGATTTCCAGGCTGATCAAGGCCATGGCAGAATTTAATTTTGCTTTGTGATAGGCAGTGGGTCATCCTCCCTGGCAGAACAAGAGACTGGAACCCAACCAGAGGCTCCTGCCGCCACATCTTTCTTAGTCCCTCCCCTATCCCTGGCCCTTCTTCCTCCTTCCTCTCTCCTAATTCTCTTCTCTGGGAACTTCTTCCTGTCTTCCTGTGGGATAGGAGTAGCCACATAAAGGGAGTATTTGTATTTTCTCCATTTGAGAGTTAGTTTTGTTAGATGAACTTTGACCTGGAGTTTCTCACCCAGAACATCCCTGTGCTTTCCCTAAAGAGCCTATGGGACCCTATGAATAATCTGTATTGGATCCAGCCCATGTCCACAAATAGCAGAGACTGCACACAGAAGTCCAGACTGCTGGATCCTGTGCTGTATCTGTCTTAAAGACATGTTTGACAGCATTGCTTCACTAACCTGTCAACATGTAAAAAATCAAGACATTTCACTGTAAAATTCAGATAATCAGACTCTCTTAAAGCAATCAGGTGATCTGGCATCACTGGACCTACATTCCTGCAGGCTGTATACTTCGAGCACTAAGTAGTGGCAGACCTTCTAAACAGGCACAGTCCCTCCCATTTGACCCAACTATCTGACTAGCCCAGTAGGCATTTGAGTTTATAACCCATGCAGTATAATGTAGGGGCTAAATGTATGTCATTGGGCAGGACTAGGTCCGATTCCTCACTCTGTGTGTAACAGACCTCTGAGGCCATTACTAAAGCTGCTGGTAAGATAGCACATCCCATTTCCACACAGTAGGAAACTCTAAATTCTTTTATTGCGTTTGAATATTCTTGCCCTGAGGATTCTAAAAACAAGCTGACCATTGATTGGTGCTTTAAGATTTCCTTGTCATCTACAGATTAGTGATTTGAAACGACTTCTCTTCCCAATTATCCTTATTACATCTGGCCCACCTCCAATGTTCCATGATGTAGCATTGTGAGTGGGCTGTTGCTTTTTCGGTTTAATACTTGCAAACTCATAGTGTGGCCAAGATGGTCATTTAGTGCTGAAGGATACAATAACAGGGCCAGGTCACCTCACCTACACCATTCCTGGTGTGAGCTTCCTGGGATATGGATTCCATTTCGGACACCAGCATATGCTCAATATCATTTTCAACACAGTCCTAAGGTTGGGCAGGAAACTTATCAGTGCCAGATACGTATTTAAAATTAAAAAATAAAATGTTCTCAAGAAACTGTTCATTGGGCCATTTTATTTTCAGGATGCACAGGAAATGTTTGTCTTACCAATTTGAAATAAATGTAATTGACCTTTTAAACACAGAACCTGGTGATTTGGAGAAAAGAGAAACCGCTCAGCTTAATTCTCTCAGAATGAATAACAATGGCGACTCTTCTATAAGACCTTCACCTAATAAAAGCAGAATGTCCCTTCTAATAGTTATTAAAAGACCAGATATACAGTGATATGAAGATGAAGAATTAGTAGCAGGAGTCCAGTTACCATATCCCAGAGTGAGACCATGAGAGGAGCATGACATTGCTAGGCAACGCTGTGCAGTTAAACAAGTTTTCACTGGCTCAGTGTGGTATAGTAGGTAGGAAGCAAGATTCAAGAAAAGCAAAGGGGAAAAGGATGCAATTATTTATTTTAATCTGGTGGGGAATGGAGGAAACAAAGGCAGATATACAAGTTAGTCCCAGCCAAATTTTCAGGATATGAAATGTGAATTCTAGAAAACCTTAAACATCCATTGAATTAAAGATGATTTTTAAAAATTGGGATTGGAGGTATTAGCCAGGTACTGTGCTTTACATACATTAGATTATGGTAAGAGTAATTATACCATTGTACAATGAGGAATAAGATTCAGGGAGGTGATTCACATGCCCAGGATTTGAGAACTAGAAACAGAATAAACCAGGCTTTGAATACATTCTATGTGATTCCAAAGCTCATGCTTTCCCCATTATTATTCCATGCTGGGTTCCTTTATTTAAGAATAACACTTACATGTGACTCCTTAGCTTTTCTAGCCTTCAAGATTTTCAACATAGCAACATATTTTGCCCAGGAAAATGCATTAGTGTGAATAGTCAGTTATTCATCCATCCATCCATCCATCCATCCATCCATCCATTCATTAAACAAATGCAACCTTCTCTCTCCCAAGCACTGTTTTAAATGCAGGAGATAAAATGGTGAAAAAAAAAAATGAGTCCCCTGCTTGCTTATGTTGAAAAGCTCTGAGGGACTAACAATAAATGAATGCAAAATGTAGATTATATTATCTTAGGAGGAGATATATGCTATAAAGAAAAATAAAGCAGGGCAAGTGGGACGGGGTAGGTTGGGTTAAACAGGCTGATGGAGTCAGCTTTTCTGAGATGTTATCAATCTACATTCTATGACTAAAAAAGACTATTTAGCTTAATTTTTCTGCTATTACTGTTTTGATTATTTATATATTCATTTATTCATTCAGTTTTCTGTTTCTGTACTTCTACTCTGAGGAATTATGAGAATATATTTCCTTTCTAACTTCGTGCCTTGACTTGCTAATGCATTACTCTCCCTAAATGAATATACTAAAACTAGGATTTCAAATGCTTTGAGAAGACCTGCTCCACTTCAGTCATCACCTCCTAATTGGTGCCCTGCTTCCACTTTTACCCACTACTGTCCATTCCCCACACAGCAGTCATGATCATTTAAACATGCAAATCAAATCATAACATCCTCCTGCAGGAAACCTCCTGATGATGTCCCATAGAACTTAGAAGAAAATCTGCCTTCCTGAATGTAGGACCATGATCTGGCTTCTACCACTTCTCCAACCTCATCTGTACAACCTTTTCCCTGTGTCTTCTATTCTATTATTACGCATTGCTATGATTAGGGATTTCATTGCAACAATGGCACATTATTGAGCTCAGTATCCGAATCAATAATCTTAAACATCCTTTCAAAATATTTTTTTCTTTCTTCTCTAAAGAACAAAGAAACCCCTACAGAATAAAATTCTAGCTGTTTTGACTGAAATTCAGAATTTTACATTTACAACTCTTTTCACCTTCCTCCCCTTTTCCAGCCACTCAAACTAACATGTGATATGTGACCTATTCACACCTCCCAATACTCCCCTTTATTCTTTTATTTCCACCTCTGAAATGATTAATCACTCTTCTGCCTCTCCCATTGCCAATTATCTATACCTTATCTAAACTTTTAATACCTGGCTCAGCTATCATCTCCTCCAATAAAATCCTCTTTGATTCTCCCAAAGGAGCCGAAGCGCTTCCTCATCTCTCACATGCTACATCTCAGTTTCCAATTTCTACTGCAATTTTCTATATTTGTCTTATTTTTTCTACCAGTTCATAAGTTCCTTGCATCAGGCAGGGTAAATGATAGCTCTTGTGCTAAACAATCCTATAATTTCAGTGGCTTAACAAAATGAAGGTGTGTGTGTGTGTGTGTGTGAGAGAGAGAGAGAGAGAGAGAGATACCACAATCTAGTGTACTTAGTAAGGATAGGGCAGAGGAAGGGAGGTGGGGAAGGAGACTCTGCTCTTCTCAGCCATTTGGATTCAGACTGTTCCTTCCCTCTGGTGGCAGTGTCCTTTCCTGAGGCCTTGGAATCCTGTACTTGATCCTCTGAATCTCACTGGAAGACAGGGAAGAGAGAGCATAGAGAAGCTATACTCTAGACAGCCTTGTTCTAGAGGTGACACATCACTTCTCAGTTTCCATTCATGACCAGTGGTTGCATGGCTTCACCTAAGTACAGGTGAGCTAAGAAGATAAGTTAGCAGTGTGTACAGAAAGAAGTGGAAGTTTGTTTAGTGAACACCTAGCCAATTTCTGCCACAGGCCCCAATTACAGATTCAGTCAGACCTACTGTAGTGCCTTGAACATTGAATATACCCAATATTTACCCCCCATGAAAAGTAAAGGTTAATATGGTGAGAGAAGTTGGCAATGAAGCTTTCTTTCCATATCCTCTAGCCTTGCTTCTCTTGTCAGCTTCAGATTCCCCATCCTTCCATGTGGATAAAGTTTGTATTATAGCTTTCTGGTTTATTATGCCCTCCTGTTATAGGCATGGAGTCAGCACCATACACAAATATTCCCTGAACCAGATCTTTTCCTTGTGCCCTCCTGTGGTGCCTGAGATATATATATATATATATTGGTGTCAATCACTTGTGTTATGATATCTAGAGCCAACATCACACAGATTATATTTCTGTGAATTAGTAAAATGTGATGAAATTGAAAATTAATTTAAAAATCAACCTAAAAATATTTATAACAACTAAATACTACTAACTTACCCTTTGGTAAAGAAGATATCATGAATGGGGTACCTGGGTAGCTCAATTTGTTAAGTGTCTGACTTGGTTTTGGCTCAGGTCATGGTCTCAGCATCATGGGATCGAGCCCCACATGGGGCTCCATGCTGGGCTTGGAGCCTGCTTGGGATTCTCTCTCTCTCCTTCTCCCTCTGCCCCTCCCCCTGCCCCCACTTGCATCATGCTCTCTCTCTCTCTCTAAAAAAAAAAAAGAGAGGAAGAAGAAGAAGAAATCATGAAGGAAATTTAAAACAATTTGAGCAGAATGGTAACAAAGGTATTACGTGTCATTATTTGTGGAATATAGCTAAGGCAGTACCTAGAGGAAAAGAGATAACTTTAAATATTTTAATCAAGAAAGAAGAAATAGGACAGAAAGGAAAGAAATACAGATGTTAAAAGAGACAGTCCATGGGGTGCCTGGGTGGCTCAGTCAGTTAAGTGCCTGCCTTCAGCTCAGGTCATGATCCCAGGGTCCTAGGATCAAGCCCTGCATCAGGCTCCCTGCTCAATGGGGAGTCTGCTTCTCCTTCTTCCTCTGCCCTGCTTGTGCTCTCTCTCACTCTCCCTCCCTCTAAAATAAATAAATAAAATCTTAAAAAAAAAAAAAGGGACAGTCCATGATACTTAAAGGGAGCCACAATAGACAACACTTTCAAATCAACATGTGTAAGGGTCCCATAAGCTACATGGACACTATGGAAAGTATGTACACTATGGAAAATAGCTGGGTATAAACTACCTTGCTCAAAAGGGCTACCAGCCAAGGTAAAGTGTCCTCCAGCAAGATGCTATAGGATGTATTTCTGAGAGGTAAGGTGGGAAGGGTCAAAAACATGCCATAGCAGAGCAAGTATCCTCAGCCAGGACCTAGGGCATTAGGAAAAGCCCTTCAGAGCTTCTGAAAGATTACAGAGAGATATCTCATGAGAGAGCCAACATTTAAGGCCCTTGCTTCCTATAAGAAACCACCAGCCAGTAGAGTGTTAAAACATCATACAACTGAAAGCTTTTGGGGCAACCTAGGTGGCTCAGTTGGTTGAGCAATGAACTTCTGGTTTCAGCTCAGGTCATGATCTCAATGTCATGGGATGGATCCACGTGGGGCTGTGTGTTCAGTGTGAAGTCGGTTGAAGATTCTCTCTCTCTCCCTCTGCCCCTCCCCCCCACTTGCTCTCTTTTTCTCTGTCTCTCTCTCAGAGACAGAGAGTGAGAGAGAGAAAGCTCACAAGCAGGGGGTAGGGGTATAAGGAGTAGCAGACCTCCGCTGAGCAGGGAGCTCAGATCCATGGGGCTCCATCCCAGGACCCTGGGATCATAACCTGAGCTGAAGGCAGACGCTTAACTGACTGAGCCACCCAGGAGCCCAACTGAATGAATGAAATCTTTAAAAAAAATAAGTGAAAAGGTTTTGTTTTGGTTTCTAACTTTTTCTCTAATCTCTCCCTCCCAATGCCAATACCAGAGACACTAGATTAAAATAGTGAGGAGGGAGAAGTAAAAAAGCAACTGATACTCCTCCCCACCCAGGCTGTGGCCTGAAAGGCTACCAAGAAGGTGAACACTAGATGAAAGTGAAACTGAACTGTTAAACTACTCTAAACAAGACTGGACTTTTTTATATGTGAAAGTAACCAAGAAACAATGGGAGCTGCCAGAGATGTTACTAAAGGATGGGAAAGGGGGACACAGTAGAGAATGTTTGAAGGAAACAATAGAGAAAATAACAATAAAACTGCTTCATGCTTATATCCTGCAAAAATCAGACTGTTCAGTAAACCAGTTTTTATTAAAGACAAATGATCTAAGCATTCAACTCAAGAGCTAGAAAAAATATTGCAAAGGAGTAAACCCAAAGAGATAAAAAGGAAGTAATAAAAATGTTAGAAATCAATGAAATAAAGAACAAGACGGGGAAAAAGATATTGTTAACTAAACCAAGAGTGGGTTCTTTAAAAAGAATAATAAAATAGGGGAAAAAAAACCTGACAAATTTGTGGGAGCAAAGATGCAAATAAACAATTTTTAAAAAGAAATAACTATGAAAAATGACAGAGATTTTTAAAGTTATGTAAAACACTATGAACAAATGAACAACCATACTGAATTACATATAAAAATATAAATGAAATTACTAAATGTCCTGGAAAAGATACAAAATGTCAAAATAGGCATATGATGAAACAGAACTCTTGAATATATCAAACTCATTAAAGAAATTATGATAACAATAATTTTTAAAACTTCCTCTTCCACAATCCCCCCCAAAACATTTTAGACCAAGATAGTTGTGTGGGTGAGTTAAGCAAACTTTAAAGAAACAGATAAACTGCCATATACTTAAGTTGTTCCAGAAAATGTAAAAGCAATAAAAGTTATCCAACTCATTTTGAAAGGTTATAGTATAACCTCTATATTTAAACCAGAGTAAATTATAATAAATAGAAAATTTGGGTCAACCTTATTTATAAATATGGTATGAAAATTCTGTATTAGCTAACTAAATTCAATAGCATATTTCAAATAAATAAGACAAGCAGCATTCATTTCAGAAATTCTTGGATGGCTAAATATCAACCAAGAATGTAATTTTCTGTATGGCTAAATATCAACCAAGAATGTAATTTACTATGCACTTAAGAAGATAATTCTTATGGTCAATTTAATAGATACAGAAAAAGCATTTGATAAAAGTAATGCATTTTATTTTAATTTTTAAAAAACTCTTAGAAAACAAGAAATAGGAAAAAAAAACTGTTAACTTGATAAAAATTATGATAATAATAATAGCCTGCCAAAAAATTAGAGCAAACATCATTCATATTGTAAAATTTTAAATTTATATCTTTTGAGGCTGGGAGAAAAAAAGAGTATGTACTATCATTTCAGCTGTTTAACATGGTATTAGAGGTCCTGACTAACATAGTAAAATGACAGGGAGAGGGGTGGGACAGGAATTAGAAAGGAGAATACAAAGTTGTTACCATTTTTTAAAGACTTAACAAATAATATATGAAAAAACAAGAAAATCAAAAGACAAACCATTAGAACTAATAAGATTTGACCAAAGTAGCCAGAGACAAAATCAGTTCCCCAAATCAGTAATATCCATCTTTGTCAGTAATAACCACCAAATAAGATGGCAATAAAAAAACCAAACATGTCTAGGAATTAAACTAATAAAAAAATTTTAAACTTTTTATAAATGACTTCTCCTGCCTCTCCCCAAAAACCTTGAATACATAGAGAAATAATCTTCATTCATGGAGATAACAGCACTGTAAACATGTTAACTCCACCAAATGATATATAAATTTAATGTAGTTCCAATCTAAATAACACTGAGAAATGCAACAAATTTATTCTAAAATTTTTAATGAAGAATAAACATCAATGAATAGACCAATAATTGGTAAGTCATAGTAATCAACAGTGTGGTCCTGGTAGAGAATTAACAAATAAAACAATGGAATGTGGTAGAAATCCTAGACACAGATCCCTTACTAAAAGAATCTACTATATGATAGAGGTGGCATCAAAGATCAGTGGAGAAAATATGAATTATTTATAAAATGGTGTCAAGAAAAAATAAGTCATATTTCCCACCTCAAACATTACATAAAAATTAAACTCCAAATCAATTAAGGACCTAAATGACAAAGACAAAATTATAAAATGATAGAAGTTGAGATAGGAGATTAATTTTTGTTACTTTAGGATTAGAGAAGGATTTCTTTAAAAAGACTCCAAGTTACAGGCTATCAGCAGAAAACCTGATGAAATTACATAAAAATTAAAGATTTTTGTTTAATGAACATCATTGTCAAAGTTAACAGATGGGTGACAGACTGAGAGAAGATATTTGCAATATCAAAATCTGACAAGAGATTAACATCCAAAAAATACAAAGAACTCCAGAAAATCAGCATGAAAACCACAAGAAACAATGCTTAAATGATCAAAAATTGAATCTATAGAGTTCATAGAAGGTGATACAAAATGATTAAGATTAACTGAACAGGCATTCAATCTCACCAGCACTCAGAAAAATCCTGAAAGCAGTAATGATATACCAATTTTTACCCAAAAGACTGATACAAGTTAGAAAGATGGGTACGTAAAGTGTTTCTGAGAACATCACAAATAAGAAGCATTCTCACTTTGCTAAAGGGTATGAAACAAGACAGAGGATCATAGGGGAAGGGAGGGAAAAATAAAACAAGATGAAACCAGAGAGGGAGACAAACCATAAGAGACTCTTAATCTCAGGAAACAAACTGAGGGTTGCTGGAGTGGTGGGGGGTGGGGGGGATGGGGTGGCTGGGTGATGGACATTGGGGAGGGTATGTGCTATGGTGAGCACTGTGAATTGTGTAAGACTGATGAATCACAGATCTGTACCCCTGAAACAAATAATACATTATATGTTAATTTTAAAAAAACGAAGTCCCAATAAATAAATAAATAAATAAATAAATAAATAAAGGGTATATTCACTATGAAAAGCTAGGCCAGATAAATTTCCACACCAAGTTCATGAGCAGACATATCCAAATTGGGTAACAATATAATCCTACTCTATATTTAGACTAAAAAAACTGATATTTTGAACAGTCCTAATGACCATAACAGTTCAGCTCTGTGGTCACAAATATTGAGTTCATTCTCCATTCTATAAAATAACCTCAAGCAAAACAATTTTATAGTCTCATCTAATCATGACATCAGTCTCTATCTCAGTCAGAATAGGATAGGTTTGTTGCAGTAATAAACATTTCCCAAGTCTTGGATTATAACAGCAACATTTATTTTTCATTTGTGCTGTTTGTATACTCTATGGCATGATGGCTCTGATCATAGTAATCACTCTGACTCTAGAACCCAGGCTGACAGAACTGGAATTATCTGGAACATTGCCAGTCACAGAGACAGAGACAGAGCACATGCTACACGTCTCCACCTGGAAGTGACATGTGTCACTTCTGCTTACATTTCATCAATCACAGTAACATACATAACTAAGTCTAAACTCAACATAGTGGAGAAGAATAATCCTCCATAAGAAGGTCAATTAATATTGAGGAACAGCCATAGTCTACTATAGTGGATGTTCATTGCAGCACTGTTTATAATAGTCAAGAGTTTGAGTTTGTCTATGTGTCTACCAAGAAGGGGAATGAATGAATAAAATGGAACATGTTGCTTCATGTAGTCTTCAGAACTGATGCAGGTTTCTCCCACTATCTAAAAGTAGAGTGTTCCTATGAAATCTTTTGTAAGCCAAAATAGCATAAAGCAAAGAAGCAATTATCATTTCATAAAGGCAAAATCCTCTTCAGATTTCTTTCAGTGAAAAGAGGTACTGATGTAGGTTTTTATGTAAAAGCAGAGTGGTATAAAGTAAACTTTCAGATAGCAGGAGAAACCTGTAATACATTTCACTATATCAAGAAAAATAGATATATCTAAGTATGAGGTTCAAATTTTATTTTTTTATTTTTTTTCCTGGAAATCTTTCTTTATTTTTTTTTATTTTATTATGTTATGTTAGTCACCATACAATACATCATTGGTTTTTGATGTGGTGATCCACGATCCATTGTTTTCATATAACATCCAGTGCTCCAAGCAGTACATGCCCTCCTTAATACCCATCACCGGGCTAGGTTCAAATTTTAAAAAGAAATAGTCAGAAATTAAATTTATAACACAATACAATGTTTGTGTTTTTAAAAATATTATTAATGAAACAACAAAATATGTTTTTCAAGGACAAACATATATCCAAATAAACACATGTGAGATCAATTGGAAGGAAATACAATACACACATTAGATTGGAATGGGTATCTATGAGGAATAGGGAAAGCAAGTGGATATTGAGTGACTCATATAAAAATAACAAAAAATCAAATAAAATAATAAATAATAATAATAAATAATACTTTACAATAATTGATGATAGTGTACCATGCACTGAATATGTCAACTCAATTTTGTTCAATAAGGTGTTCATTAAGAAAGACTTCTAGGTCCCCTTTCAAATACAAATATATGACTTGAGAAAGATAATTTCACATATATATATACATTCCCCACAATAAATTATCAGATGTGTTCTTGTCTCCATCAGACTCTTAAGGAAATGAGACAAGTGAAGTGTAGGATTCTTTTTTTTTTTTTTCACAGGAAATAGGAGTGTCATAAAATGCCTGGTATGGGGAAGGTATTTAATAAATGGTATCAGTTTTTATTCAGACAGTGCTTTGTTATATATGTTATCTTATTTAATCATCAAAGTAAAGGATTTTAACTACAATTGCATATATGAAGAAACTAATAAAGAGAAGTGGTAAGTGAATTGCCCAAGTTTACACTGACATTTAAGAAGTCAAGTTATAACAGAAATTCCCAACTTGTGAATACTCTTTTATCTCAGTATTAATTGACAAATAAAAGTGAAGATGTTTGAAGGGTAGATCATGATGATATACATATGCACTGTGAAAGGATTCCTCCCACCTAGCTAATTAACACATCCATGTTACACAGCTATCACTTCATATATGTATGAATACATATTTGGTAAGAACATTTAAGTTCTACTCTGTTAGCAAACTTCAATTATACAATACATTGTTGTTGACTATAGTCATCTATCAAAATCCTACTGGCACTTTTTACAGAAATAGAAAATACAATCCTAAAATTGGTATGGAACTATAGGAGATTCCAAATAGACAAAGCAATCCTGAGAAAGAAGAACAAAGCTGGAGGAATCAGACTTCCTGATTTCAAACTATATTACAAAGCCATAGTAATAAAAACAGTATGATATTGGCAAAAAAAAAAACAACAGACATAGATCATTGGAACAGAATAGAGAGTACAGAAATTAACCCACACATGTATGGTCAGTTAATTTATGACAAAGGATATAAGAAAATACAATGCAGAAAGGACAGTCTTTTCAGTAACTAGTGTTGGGAAAACTAGACAGCCACATGTAAAAGAATACAACTGAACCCCTACCTTATACCATACAGAAACATCAACTCAAAATGTAGTAAAGCCTTAAATGTAAGACCTGAAATTGTAAAACTCCTAGAAGAAGACATAGGGGGTTAGCTCCTTGACATTGGTGTGGGCAGTGAATTTTTAGATTTGATGCCAAAAGCAAAGGCAACAAAAGCAAAAATCAATGTGTAGGATTACACCATACCAACTTTTTGGAAGTTTTACAATTCATTTTTGTGAATTTTTATCTAGCCCTCATTTGACTCTTAATAGTCAGTATGACACAAGAAAAAAAGAATTCTTTACAGCTCTAAGGAGTATGTGGTTTGAGTCTGGGATTACAGGAGCCTATAAAAAGCCCTTAACCCTCAGCTTTTTGCATAGTTACATCAAGGACAGTACAACTATAGCTAGTAAATTAGACTGGATGGACAAAGAAACAACTTCTAGAACTTTTCTTTTTCTACACCATGTAAACATTGCCTGAAAATACAGTTTGTTCTGGTGCAACTTCTCACGAGCACGGTAAAGGCAACATGGTTAAGTACTTCTCATACCTCAACTACTACCACACCTTAACAGGGGAAAAAAGTGTACACTGCAAACCTTTCAAAGCATGCTGGCAAATTTTCCAATAAGTAAGGAAATGTTTTGTTTCAATATACAGTAGATATCTTCAAGGCAACATCTATGTTAAGATGTTAGATTAAGTGGGCCAGACACAACATTATGGAATGGCATATAATTTGTAAGGAATAAAAGAAAAAAGATATTACATAATGTCAAGCTGGGAAAGATTAGGTGTTTACTGGAGCATGATAGAACCTTGAATTATGAATATGTAAGAGAGTGAGGTCAAGGCAGTAAACAATTCTACTCAACTAGCCACTACTTGCTGAGGAGCAACCAAAACACTAGATGCAATTTAATCCCTTTAAATGTGCCACCAAAATCTCTACTGGAGATCACTCCACTAGATCCATCAGGAGTCAGAAAACTACAGCCTGTGGTCTGTTTTGTAAGGCCCACAAGTTGAGGAGGTTTTTTTATATTTTTAAAGGGGTTGTTATGAAGAAAAAGATGGAATAGAAAGAAGAGGGGAGGAAAGAAAAGTGACATGGAATTTTCTCACAAATATGATTCACAAATTATAAAATATTTGGTACTTAATCCTTTACTAAAAAAGTTTGTCGACCTCTGATCAAGATCAATGAAAGAGTGCAAGAAATAGAATGTTGGCAAGAAATAGCATGAAAACCCCAGAAGACTAACACAATTGTACAGTATTGTTTGCCCAAAAAGCAAGGTTCAAAAACCTGTAGCAAGCTAATGTACTTGTTTACTAAGCAAGCTGGTTGACTTTTGAGCTACAACAACAAAGTTCAGTCATTGTCACAGAGCCAGTATGGCTTACAACAGCTAGCATATTCGCTATTTTGGCTATTTAACATCAAGTTTGCTGATTTTGAAATAAAGGACAGTAGCAAGGCTCTTGCTATTCACTTTGTAATGTCCTTTTTCATATTGGTAGATTCTGACTCCTCAGAAGCAAGGGACACATCAGCTTCTTCTAAAAAGGTTTCAGTAGTGGTGGCTATATTTCCTTTAATTGTTTGTCCTTCTAGCTACTGCTGTTTTGTGCTCCATCTCTATCCTTTGCTACTGGAAACACAGATAGTTGTGAAGACACAATCCTTGTTGACACAGACATAAGGCCGTTGATCCCATGATTGGTAAAATTCAACCAGACTTAGATATTTCTACTTCAGACAATAACTGATTAAGATTCTTTAGTTGAAACATTATATGAATAAAACTTGAGTTGAATAATTCCACTGTAGATAAATGGGTATAAGAGAAATATATAACAGTATGATCACCTTTTCTACATGAGTTTTATTGAGGACATTGCCATTCAGCTGGTTGGGTCTTGGCCTTGACCGAATGCAGGAGGGCACCACCACCTTTCTGGGGAGAGAGAATGGCAAGGGAGAGAGACTTGGTACCCTGGGGTTACCCCAGACTCCACCTCCCCACCCCAGCTGTGTGATGCTGGACAAGCCCCTCTCCCTAGCCAAGTCTCAATTTCTTCACTTCTGTCTATAAATGTGCAGAATGATGACCCTGGAGACTGTTACGGAGCTAAGTTAATCCAATAATAAACACTAAACAAGTGTTCGGTGTTACTACCTTTAGGTTGTCTGCCCAGAGCTGGTAGAAAAAAAAATTATTATTATTATTATTGAGTATTATTTTATATTGAGTGTCTCCTTTTAGGATTTTTTTATGAGGACACTTGAGAAAATGTCTTAGAGTTTGGCACCTGGTATGCTTTTATTATGTAGGCAATGTGTACATGAGAACTGATCGTTCTGTGTATCAATTTATTGCCTCTTAGTTCTAAATTCATTCTTCATGGCTTGTTATACAAAAATGTACCTGGGCCCTTGAAACATGTTTCCTTGGCCAACTAGCATATTTTTAAGCTTTGTCAGCAGAGGGTGTAGGAGTGACATTGCAGGAGGAAGGGTTTTGCTTTCTGGTTCTTCTGTGTTATCTCAGCTGACTCCTGAAGACCACATGACTTCCTCAGTGCTCAGCTCCTATAGAGTAGGCAGCTTCTTCAGCACCAAACTCTTGCAGCATGTAGTTTCTCCAGCGCATGGCAACTAGGACACACTGGCCAGCAACTTCCCCCCTGCATCCTTTTCAAGCTGTGGCTGGTGAGACATGATCCCATGTATAGTTTTCCTGGGCACTCCAGAGGACAGATTTCTGGCAACTTCCAAAGCGCACACTGTCAGCACCACAGTGACTTCTCTACAATCCAGAGAGCTGCAACTATGCCCTCTCCACAAGGCCTGGATCTCATTCCCGAGGAGAAAGGAGGAGGTATCTTCCTTAGGTACTCTATCTCAGCCCTGGGAGTAGTGGCTGTTCCTTATATATGTTATTCCTATGTTCTTTGAAAGTTATTTTTATTTCTTACTACCCCAATGTCCTGTTACTTCAACCTCCAGATAGAGCTGATAATTCTTTTTTTTTTAAATATTTTATTTATTTATTTGACAGAGAGAGAGACAGCGAGAGAGGGAACACAAGTGAGGGGAGTGGGAGAGGGAGAAGCAGGCCTCCCGCGGAGCAGGGAGCCCGATGCGGGGCTCGATCCCAGGACCCTGGGATCATGACCTGAGCTGAAGGCAGACGGTTAACGACTGAGCCACCCAGGCGCCCCAGTAATTCTTTATCTTAAACTTTCCCTGTTAAAATTACTGGGTGGTTTCTATCTCTCTTCATTAGACCTAGATTAATTCACCTCTTGTTTCTTTGTTTGGCTACATTTATTTAGAAAACTAAGAGTTAAATTGTGTATATACCCACTTACATACATCCACATACACACTTCCGTAATTTTCTTGTATACATCATTATATATTCTATAACCTTTAGAGAAAAGAATTGTTTTTAAAATATTATTAATTGAGTGCTTACTCTAACACATTTAAACAAATACATCTGAGAAGTTCTGTTAAGTATAAATAATAATGATTACAAATAAGTACAAACAATTAATTATAAGCATATTAATATGTGTTTAGTTTTGACCACCCATCCCTGAAGATTTGATCATCCAGGAATGACTATTTCAAGATTTTAGTACTGCTTCCAGGGCTGCCACATTGCAGAGCTGGCTCTTGTGCCTTGAAGTCTGGTTTTATTCAAGTCTTCTGACTCATTGCCGAGGCTCTTTCTAACACTGAGCTCACATATGCTCTTACCACCAGCTTTGGGCTAGTGGCACCTGCTATGGCTGCCTTGCCTACATCCTTCTCATCTGCATGAGCAGTTCTGTTTCTTGCAGGAAACCCTGCCACTTAGGCAGGAAAAGAAATGGATTTCTCCAAGGATGCTGGGAGAAAAGCCATCACCAAGGAATAAAACAAACCCTCTTCTATGGTGTTTCTTGTTTCTCCTTGTAATATATCTCCTGGCTACAACAAAGGAGCCAGCTCTCAAAACAACACTTTTTCCTTTCCTTTCCTTTCCTTTTTTTTTTTTTTTTCTGCTATTGACTCTAGGAAAGGGAGTGCCAGGCAACTTCTAATATCACCAAGTTCAGCAGTAGCATAGTTGGAAGATCTAAATCTTGTGTCTGAGGGAAGGCATCAGAGGACTGGGATAGTCCTCAATACATCTACATCTAAGTCATCAATTTAAAACCAAGTGCTAACTGGGTATTTACCCCAAAGACACAGATGTAGTGAAAAGAAGGGCCATATGCACTTCAATGTTCAGAGCAGCAATGTCCGCAATAGCCAAACTGTGGAAAGAGCCGAGATGCCCTTCAACAGATGAATGGATAAAGAAGATGTGGTGCATATATACGATGGAATACTACTCAGCTATCAGAAAGGATGAATACCAACTTTTACATCAACATGGATGGGACTGGAGGAGATTATGCTAAGTGAAATAAGTCAAGCAGAGAAAGTCAATTATCATATGGTTTCACTTATTTGTGGAACATAAGGACTAGCATGGAGGACATTAGGAGAAGGAAGGGAAAAATGGGGGGTGGGAATCGGAGGGAGAGATGAACTATGAGACACTATGGACTCTGAGAAACAAACAGGGTTTTGGAGGGGAAGTGGGATGGGGGATTGGTTAGCCCAATGATGGGTATTAAGAAGGGCACGTACTGCATGGAGCACCGGGTGTTATACGAAAACAATGGATCGTGGATCACCACATTAAAAACTAATGATGTAATGTATGGTGACTAACATAACATAATAAAATTTAAAAAAAAATAAAGGACAAAATAAATAAATAAATAAAACCAAGTGCTAGCTCATAATCAAGCACAAGGATATACATCTCAGCATTTTTAAATAGCAAAAAAGTGAAAATAGTTTAAATGTCCTATACTAGTCAATTATTCAAATAAATCATGGTTTCCCTCCACAATACACTGGCATACCATCATTAAGAATGAGGTCACAGAATAATATTGGATGACACAAAGAAATTATCCTCATGTATTATTAGATTAAAACAAAAGCAGTAAATACAAATTTTATTTTTAAAAACACATATATCTACAGATACACACATGTACTCAGACCACCCATACAGGTGAATCAAAAAAAAAAAAATGTGGACAGTTGTTTTCTCTGGGTAATAGAACTATGAGTGATTTGTACTACCTTGCTTGTGCTTTTCTGAAGTATTCAAACTCTCTTTAATAAATTTGCATTCTTTCCATAATTAGAAAAAAAAACATACTTTTTTTTTTTTTAAAGATTTTATTTATTTATTTGAGACAGAGAGAATAAGAGACAGAGAGCATGAGAGGGAGGAGGGTCAGAGGGAGAAGCAGGCTCCCTGCCGAGCAGGGAGCCCGATGCGGGACTCGATCCCGGGACTCCAGGATCATGACCTGAGCCGAAGGCAGTCGCTTAACCAGCTGAGCCACCCAGGCGCCCCGAAAAAAAACATACTTTTAAAAAAGACACAGAAATGGTTGAATTAAGTCAAAATTTCCAAATTCCAGGAAAACCATAATCCCTGTATGGTTATGGAATAGAAATGCATTCTTTTTTTTTTTTTTTTGTATTTTTTTTTATTCTTATGTTAATCCCCATACATTACATCATTAGTTCTAGATGAAGTGTTCCATGATTCATTGTTTGTGCATAACACCCAGTGCTCCATGCAGAACGTGCCCTCCTCAATACCCACCACCAGGCCAACCCATCCTCCCACCCCCCTCCCCTCTAGAACCCTCAGTTTGTTTTTCAG
>NC_138379.1:27215535-27315871 GCF_054177405.1 Leptonychotes weddellii
ATTCTTCCCCTCCCGCTACCTTCTTCTTCTTCTTTTTTTTTTTTCTTAACATATATTGCATTATTTGTTTCAGAGGTACAGATCTGAGATTCAACAGTCTTGCACAATTCACAGCGCTTACCAGAGCACATACCCTCCCCAGTGTCTATCACCCAGTCACCCCATGGAATAGAAATGCATTCTTGCTTTGCTTTCTTGGTATTCATTTAAAAAGCACCACTTCCTGATCAAAATCGGTTGCTGATCTAATGGAAGCAAAAAGCAATTCTTTAGAATCAAGGGTTTTAATAAGTTAGTTTTAGTTGATCAGTTATTCAACAATATAAGTCCCTAAGAGTACAGTCAGCATGGAGATGGTTTTAGCCACCAGATACATGGATAGGTTAGATAAATGATGATAATAATGAAGATATAAGATAGATGATAGATAGATAGGTAGATGATAGATAGATAGATAGATAGATAGATAGATAGATAAATGCCCAAAAACATATTTATCATGGGCTTGACAAACAGTGAATTAATTTTTTTAAAACATCATCTCCTCCATGGAGGCAGTATTGCATTTACCTAACTTGAGATTTTCCTTATCAGTAAAAGGGAGATAAAAATAGCCAAGGAAACGAGTGAATGAATACTAATACACATAAACAAAATACAAAAGCATTTAAATTTCTCATTGTAGAAATTTGTGTTTTGAGTTTAAGAAGATGTACATCATTCTCTGTCTTTTACTATTGCTATTTGATTGTCTACTTGCCTAGAAACTAATCTTAACTGAGCACCTATTATAAAAATGTCAGATATTCAGTTAAGCATATTCAGTTAAGATACTCAGTTACAATTATATACATATGTAATAAGTATTATTATGTATTATTGTTATTACTATTGTTTTTACTATTTATTGTTATTGTTACTGCTACCAATTATATATATAATATATAATCACATGCATACATACATATATAATAATAATATTATTGTTGTTATTACTGCTACTACTTTCACCATTTGTAAATGTTTACAATATGCCAGGTATGTTGGGTCACCTGGGTGGTTCAGTCGGTTAAGCATCCGACTCTTGATTTTGACTCAGGTCATGATCTCAGGGTCATGAGATCGGGCTGTGTGCTGGCCATAGACACGGCTTAAGATTCCTTCTCTTCCTCTCCCTTTGCCTCCCCCCGCCCTCTAAAAAAATATGCCAGGTATTTTGATAAGCCTTTAATCTATATCATCTTATTTAGTTTTCTCAACTTTCCTGTGAGGTAGGCATTATTATTTTTGGAAGAGGAAACAGGATCAAAGAGATTGAGTGACTTGCTGAATGTCACACAGTAAGTATCTGAAGCAGTATTCTTGATTTCCAGGTCTGTTCTCTTTCCACTATCCTTAGCTACTGATTTTCATATGGCACAGTGTTTTGGGGTGGACTTGGAGATACTCAAACTATGCACTTAAGTCTCTTAAGCCCAAGGATATGAGGATCATTTGCAGAAATGAGTTGCCAAGAACTCTATCAACATTGAACCAACAAAAGAATTAAAGGGAAAGATGGGGTGGGAAATATAATCAGACTGTACTCTTACTTACCAGATCCATAGGAGCTAGGGAAAGATAGTGTGGTTTTGTAATCATTTTGGAGTCCAGCACTGGTAGCATATTTAGGCATATCTAGGCATAAATTGCTTTGTGAAGTCAGAAGTCTCTTAAAGAGATTGTAGACAGTCCTTTCTGTCCAAAGCAGTAAACAGAGTAAACATCATTACTGAGTGAAAACTGTGAATGCAGTTTGAATTCACCAATTCCAGTTGTAAATTTCCTTTTTAATATCTGCATAAAACAGGGAAATCACTGAATTAACAGATAGAAAACTAGAATTCTAGGACCAGTCCTATATATTGCTGCAACCCCCTTGCTGTTCATATTCCTCCCTTCTCAAGTGGTACTATGTAGATTTATTCTATTTACTTTATGGAATTTTTATAAGATTCCATTGACTCATTGAGCTTGGAAACATTTTAAAGTATTAGACATTGTGGGATATATGTTAATTTGGAAGATTTTTTTAATTACAAGTAATTTCTTCAGTAGGGATCAACTTTTCAAATAACTTTTGAGTGTTCCTTTTCTTATTACAAAAATAATACATCTTCAGTGTCCAAAGTGTCAAAGTTATAGGAAAAATAATTATAAGTCCCCTATGTAGTGGCAGGCTGGAATTGCCTTGTTCCAATTTGTGAAAGTCAACTGTGGGGCGCCTGGGTGGTGCCTCAGTCGTTAAGCGTCTGCCTTCGGCTCAGGTCATGATCCCAGGGTCCTGGGATCGAATCCCGCATTGGGCTCCCTGCTCAGCGGGAAGCCTGCTTCTCCCTCTCCCACTCTCCCGCTTGTGCTCCTGCTCTCGCTATCTCTCTCTCTGTCAAATAAATTAAAAAAAAAAAATCTTTAAAAAAAAAAAAAAAAGAAAGTCAACTGTGTGCTTCTTTTCCCAATTACATGTTCACAGATATTGTGCTGGTAGCTTGAAATCAACCATGGTGAGATTATTTACACCATGGTAATGGGCATATGTTAAAAGCAGAGCTTTCTTTCCTGAAGAACCAATTGTTAAACATTTATCAGCATACCACTGCCCATAATCCTAGGGTTTTGTCAATTTGGTGAATCTTAAATCAGATTGCTATCCTTGTCGTAAGTAAAAGAATTAAGAGAAATTCAAAAGAAGAACCAGATAGTCTGTCTTCAGACTTTAATGTGTCATCATCCAACAGAGAAGGTGAAGAGTATCTGAATAAACAATGAGAAAATATGCTTTATGAGCCCTTAAAGGCCTTCATTGGCTTAGGTCCTTTGCATTAGTTGGGTATGTGAAAAGCTTACATAACCTGAGTGGTTTTCCACCTTCCTTCCTTCTTTCCTTCCTCCCTGCCTCCCTCCTTCCCTCCCTCCCTCTCATCCTTCCTTTCTCTCCATCCCTCCCTCCCTTTCTTTCTATCTTTCTTTCTTTCTTTCTTCTTTCTTTCTTCTTTCTTACTTTCTTTCTTCCTTTCAAGATCTTCCCTTCTTTCTTAAAGAATTTTAACTATAAATGCCAACAGTTAGAGGTCTTTAGGGCTTTTGCCTATGCCCAAGTTGTTTCATTAGTGTCTCATTCTTAATGAGAGCATTTCTGATCTTGGCATTGATGGCTAAGAAGTAAGGTTATTAGCCTTTTCTTCGACATTTGAGTTCCCTGTTCAAGCTCCAAATTATGTTTTGTTCCAAGACACTATTTCAGTGGCAAATAGGACCTGGAGTGCCACCCCAGCTTGCCTTTTATCCCCTTATTTTATGGAACTATTTTCATAGCTGTCACCACCCCCAGAACATCAGGAACTAATTTTCCAGGGATTTCAGAAGTTCAATGAGAACATTTGAAACATAAGACTTATTTTCTCCATACTTACCCATGTTCAGTCCATATACACAAAACTTTAAAATGACATTTTGTCCACCAGAGGGCACTCATATTGTTCCAAGTATAGAGCTAAGAATTAAGAGGATTTAAAGAGAAATCTTAGAGTCAGAAATGAAATAACCCCCAGGACTAAAGTCTTCACTAAATGCCAAACAGAAGAACAAAAATAAATGTTTAAATTCCATTTTATTTCCTCTTTTCCAACCCCCTCCCTCCACCCACACACACGCACAACACACAACACAAAATCTTCTCAAGTATATTTGTTAATTCACAAAAAGGGGGGAAAAAAAGAAGAAGAAGGGCTCAGGGTGAAAGTCTGTGTTCCACATTTTCAAACTGCCAGCTCTGGAAGAGGGTATATATAAATTTTTTTAATGTGGGAGTGTTGGAAGTGTGGAGGAATATCAAGAACTTGGCTTTCATAATATTACCTCCTTGGCGCTTTAAGATGGTACATCTCAAGTTGTTTTCCATCGTGGAGCCGATGAGCTGCATGCTTCAGATGAAAGGGCTCCTGCTCTTGTCTTGGAACTTTACACTTCTCAGACACTAGAAAAACCAGAGGCTGCCACAAGACTGTGGTCTAGAGTGTTGACAGCCTCAGCCACAAGTTATTCCAACTTCTCACAAAAGCAAAATAAACTTGTGATTTCTGAGACATTGTGTAGCTCATTAGTGGTTTCAACTAAGTGCTGTTTATTGATCTTAAAGTCTCTCTCTCTCCTCAATGCAAGTAGACTTTCACCTATGTCTCCATCTTTTCCAAACATTCCAGCATTATGAATCCACTAGTTAGACCCTAGTAATTGCTCAATTTAAGCCAGTAGATTTGAAGTAAGGATTCTACCTCATTCCAGTTATGTTACCAAGTCCAACATTGGCTTCGTCCATTTTTGTTTCTCTACAGGGGCACTTTTATGCACACCTTTCAAAATTAGACCAATAAAAAGATCCATTAAATTATCTCTGCTTCAGAATTGCTCACCAAAGAAAAGTCTCAATTTCTTCTCAATTTTAAAAAGTTCTCAGTTAAACCAGCTTAGAATGATCTAAAAATCTAGCTATTTAGTATCTAGGTAGTACAAACACAAACCAGAAATACTTCACAAAAGGAAGAAAAAACAAAATAATTTAAGGGTTTTTTTGTCCATTTGGAATATCGATGGCAAAGTAATTATCAGAGAATTGCTAAATGAACATTCACAAGCTTGATTTTCATAGCAGTGACCCAAAGTTGTCAGGTACTGTAAAGCTCTGAAAAAAATTGGCCCTTTGGTACTGCCAAGACTGAAAGCAAAACTGGCCACCTTGCCCAATTCACAAGTGAGTTCAGTTTGTTCTCAGAAGAGCTTAACCCATCTTGCTGACTTGGTCTCAATTCAGGTGGGAAAGCAATAATGCGAAATGAAGGGAGCAGAAGTAGGTGAATATCCATTTAAGTCTTCCCTTGAGGGGAAAAGGTAGTTTATTAGGTTGGGATAGACCTTATATAATTGCCTGGTATTAGGGAATCAGACGGTTTGTTGTTAAATGGTACCCATTGAGCTTAGATGGTCCATTTTGGAAGTATGCAGTTTACTGATCAGAAGTCTTCAAAAATAATGTACATTATTACAAAGGCTTTCAACTGAGTAGGATGAAGCTGAAGAGAATTAATTCTCTTTCCAATACATGAGATAAGATACAGAAAGAATTCCATAATTCAGGTTTAATATGAGAAATACAGTAGATATAAAAGTTATTATTTCATAGATATAGAGAATGGAAATAGCAACAAGATTAAGAAAAATGTAAAAGGGCCATGATTTATACTGAATTGTGTTTCAGTTTTTTTTTTTTCTTTGCTAGTTCTTCTCATGAATGTGGCAAGTGACAATTGCTTTGAGAGTATAAATTTTTGTGGGTACATCAACTTCAAGTTTGGAAAGATTTACTGAAGACAAGGAGTTATCATAAGACACGCTGTAACTTCACTGTAAAAAAAAAAAAAGCTGAGTAGGCATCCATTTACTAAACAATAGTAATGATAGTAAGAAAATAGTACCACATCCATATCCATTGCCTTTTTTTTTATCTTTCCAGTGACCTAGTTAGCATCTACTCCTTCTGTCAGATGTCAGTCCAATTATGAATTCCTTGGGGAGACCTTTAAACAATCTGATTAGATCAAATACCCTCTTCTCCTGCCCCCCCTCCAGTTCCATGATAAGCTTTCAAAGTACCATGCCTCTCTCCTTACAAGAGTTAGCAAAACTGCAACTTTATATTTGTGTATTTCTTTGACAAATGTTTATTTTTTGCTCCTCAAAATGTAAGCTTCTCGAAAACAGACTGTGGCTAGTTTTGCTCTCCATTGAGTCAGCAACATCTAATACAGTGGCTGGCATGCAGGAGGTCCTCAATGCCTACTTGTTTATTTCTTGAATTATGAATGAATGATCAGTTAAGGCAACCATGAAATTGATGCCATATTACAAAATAGTAGACTCAGAAAATCCAGGTAGCAAAGTCAAGATAACATGGCCATTTAGTAACAGAGCTAGGTGGGACTTAATTTCTCATCCTACGTTCTTTTTCCAATGTGTTCTTTAACAATAACATACACATTTAGTTTTCATCACTGATAGTTAGAGCATCTAACAGAGGAGAAAATCACGACCTAAAAAGGAGAATTAAATTGCATGAGGCCTGTGTCAGGGCTTATATTAGTTTGGTAGTTTGCTTGGGTTGTCATAACAAATAATACAGACTGGGTGGCTTAAATGGAAATTCATTTTCTCACAGTTCTGAACAAAAAAAGTTCAAGATTAAGGTATCAGCAGGATTTGTTTCCTCTTAACCTTTCTGCTTGGCTTGCAGATGGCCTTCTTGTCCCTGTGTCTTCATATGTTTTTTTAGCTCTGAGTATATTGGTGTCAAAGACAGAGAACCTTGAATATAGCAAAAGTGACTCATCACATGTCAGGGAGTCTCAATGAGATTAACAGATGACTCCTCATCAAAGTTATGAAGGCCAGTAGGCAGTGGGATGACATATCAAACTGCTAAAAAAAAAAAAAATTAAAAGAATTATAAGGAAATGCTATGAGAAACTGTATGCCAATAAAATTAGATAACCTAGATAAAATGGACAAATCCCTAGAAAGACACAAGCTACCAAAAATCCTCCCCATAACCTTTAAGCTGTTATGTCCTTATCCTAACAGCCTCATCTATCATCATGCCCCCTTTAATTTATTATATTTCAATTACTCTGGCTCTCATTCAGTTCCTGGCATCAGGGAGTATACAATGTTCTACAATTTTGACTTGTTGATTGTTCCCTTTTATCTTTCAGGACCCATTTAAATGCTATTTCCACAAAGACTCTTGAGCCCCTTATAATTAGTAAGTAACTACTCATTAAAATAATGCTAACTGTTTTACAAAGAAGATTTCTTTCACAATATCTTTTCCTCAAATACTTGGTAGGCTTCTAATCTAGTTCCAATCAGTTCCATGTTCCAGTAACCATATCCAAAATTTTTACCTAGGTAAAATTCTCAAGGCTGATTTAGGTTTTAGCTTCCAGATTCCCAGGGCAATCTGTCTCAAATTAATAGCAGATATCTTGAGGCCAGCTGAAATCAAAGACTTGGGTGGGAAGGTCATATACCTTTAATCTGATCTTTAGTCCAAGGCTCTCTGTAAATTAGCCACTGTCATTCAAAACCTCTTTAGATTTCATCTGTTATGGTTTGGGGTCTCTTTCTAAAAGCAGGATTTTTTAGAGGATCCAAAATTTGAGATTTTCAATATTTTTTTACTTTCTGAAAACTGTCCAGTTTTTTTCTGGATTTATCTTTATTTTTCTGGTAACATCTTGGTGAAAGATGGAAGTGAAAGCCAATTTACATGATCATTCTGAATCTTTCCAACTACATAATTTAGAACAGTGTTTCTCAGCTTCAGCATCGTTGACATTTTACAACAGATAATTATTTTATTGCAGCAATCTATCCTACACATTATTATTTAGCAGCATCCCTGGCCTCTACCCATTTAAAGACAGTAACACCACCCTTATTTCCAGTTGTGACAAACAAAAATGTCTCTAGACATTGCCAGATGTCCTGTGGGATGCAAAATCACCCCAGGTTAAGAACTGAAACTACAGACTCATTAGGTCCATCTTCTGCCTTCAAATTATCAGAAGCAATACCTTTACCAAATTTTTGCTCAAATTTATAGCATGGGTCTCCATTTTTCCAACCTCTTAGAGTTTTCTGGCTTCCTAACACATCACTGAGAGGTCAACGTCACCTATTTTAAATATTTGTCATAGATAGCACTGCATTTCAAGTTTCAGGATTAGTTTCCATATTAGTTACCATAATTCTAGCTTCAGAATAAACAAATACCCACATTACTGTGGCTAAGCCCAATATAAATTCATTTCTTACATATAGCAGTCCAATTCTGGCATTTGGTGGGTGGCCTTCTATGTGGGGTTTCAGAAACCCAAGCTGCTTTCCATGTGTGGTTCTGCCGTTTTCAACACATAGCTTCAAGAGTCACCGTACTCATGTGTTTCAAGCCATAAGGAAAAAGATTATGGAGCATTATATAAATGGGATTTCATAGACTAGTTTGGGATATAAAAAAATAGGTTTTATTATCAGTGTTCAGTGTCTGCTAATTTTACTCATCCTTGTGTATCCTGTCATTGTACCCTGTACTTTCTCTTCATGCTATTTATTACATCTATAATAAAGTAATTATTTGAGCAACTATTGGTTTATTATCCATCTTACCTCAAGGACAGTATGCTCCATAAAGACCAGAACTATATCCGTCTTGTTTGAAGTTTGTTCAGTTCCCAAAATCTAGAAGAATTTTTGGCATTTAGTAGTTTCTAAATAAAGATTTATTAAATAGATGAATAAAAGAATTAATAAATGGATGAATGAATAAATGAAATATATGATCCTTGATTTGGACATGGCCTAGTAAATCTTTACAATAGCATATTATTCTTTGCCAGACACAGATCCAGGCATTGGTCAACAAGAGATAATGACTGGCTGACCTAGCAGAACAGAGGAATATCCTAATGATGGAGGGTGAGGATGGGGATGCAAGCAAGCAAAAACTAGAATTCAATGCAGTAGCCTAGAGCTTTCTCCCCTGAATTCATTATCTCATGCTTATCCTGCTTAATTAGAGTACTTCAACTGGTTCTGCTCTCCTCCCTATGGTGAGGAGAAAAGAGTATTATGTAGTCTTCAGAGCCTGGCTCTTACTAATTTTATTGGTTCCTGATGCACCTTCTGCCTAATTGTGATAGTTAATTTTATGTGTCAACTTGACTGGGTCACAGTGCCTAGAAATGTGATCACACATGATTCTGGATAGTTCCATGATGGTGTTTTTTGTTTGTTTGTTTGTTTGTTTTTTATGTTCAGTTAGCCAGCATATAGTACATCATTAGTTTTTGATGCAGTGTTCAATGATTCGTTAGTTGCGTATAACACACAGTGCTCATCATAACACGTGCCCTCCTTAATACCCATCACCCAGTTACCCCATCCCCCCACCCCCTCCCTTCTGTAATCCTCAGTTTGGTTACCAGAGTCCAGAGTGTTTCATGGTTTGTCTCCCTCTCTGATTTCTTCCCGTTCAGTTTTCCCTCCCGCCATTTGCATTGATATGGATGGAACTGGAGGGGATTATACTAAGTGAAATAAGTCAAGCAGAGAAAGACAATTATCATATGGTTTCACTCATATGTTGAACATGATGGTGTTTTTGGATGAAATTAAAATTTAAATTGGTGACTTTATGGTGGGCAAAACGCTCTCCATTACGTGGGCGGGCTTCATCCAATCAGGTGAAGACCTGAATAAAACCAAAGACTGACTACTCCTGAGCAAGAGGGAGTTCTGCCACAGACAGCCTTCAGACTTGAACTCCTTGGCTCTTCTTTGGGTCTTCAGCCTGTCAGCACAGCCTGCATATTTTGGACTGACCAGCATCCATAATCATGTGAGCCAATTACTTAAGAGAAATCTTCCTCTAGATATAGATTTAGATATAGATCTATAGAATAGATATACAGATATAGAGTAGATATAGATGTATGCTGTGTTTTTCTGGAGAGCCCTAATACACTGCTCATGTACATATATTGATTCCAGACTTCACTCCAGGTAACAGGATCACCCTTATACTTTACCTGAATACCTACTTTCAAAGAGTTTGCATGGAGTTGTATTCATGTCTAAAATAGAAAGAGATCTTTAAATCTGTAGGAATTAGATTCCACTTATATATTCCCATATTTATTTATTTCACTTGGTTTTAAGCCCCTTGAGGGCAAATACTGTATCATTTCCATCTTTATCCCTTGTATTCAGCCCATAATAAAAGATTTTTTTTAAGTGTGTTAATTAAAGAAATGAATGAATACGTGAATGGCTCAATGCTTATCTGCTAAAACATAGGGCTTCATCACAAACCATTCCTCTCATCTGGCTCAAAGCAAGGGAAATCCTGATATGACCCCACTCAAATATCACCTTTATTCACTTTCCCACATTTTTTATTACCTTCAGTATACTGTGGTTGTAGAAAAGTCTTTGAATGTGTCTCCTTAGAGAAAAATTTAGCCCCCCATCAAAAATATAGGGCTTGCACTTCTTTTTTCCTCCTGTTGTAACACTGTGGAGAGTCAAATGGTAAATACCACATAGAGTTTACCAGCATGGGCTGACCTGAGTTTAACTTCTAGCTCTGCCACTTATGAGTCATATGACCATTCAAGTTTTAGCTTCCTCATCTGTAAAATGGGGATAATAATAATACCTACATTATAATGCTGTAGTGTTAATTAAATGGGATCAAGCATATAAAGCATTTATCAAAATACCTGGCCATAACAACAGTACAACAAACATGAACTATTAATAGCTGTTATTGTGTCCTGGAAAGGTACCAAGGTCAAAGTCAGCACATCAGTCCAAACAGTCTTTAATTAAAAGATAAACTAGTAATAAAAACAGCACTGTAATGGCAAATCAGAAGAAACTGAGGAAGCTGAGGAATCTGAAAAATTGGGATCTGAGTAAAGTAGGCAAGTGGAAGATGGTATAAATGAGTTCTGAAAACAGTCCTTTTGTCTGAGGGACCTGACATTTATCTCTAGGGTGACTTTATTTTAGCAAACTGGTTTATCTAAAAAGACCAGAGCTAGATAGACAGTGATAGTCCCGCAAACACTTACAAGAGGTAATTGGGATGGCTGGGTTCAGAGATATTATGTGTTAATGTTAATTCCAAACCCTACACATCCCCATGTATCCCTGTGTATATTAAGACCCAGAGCTTCCTTGCCTTGCATACTCTCAGTATCTTATCAAACTATTAATGATACAAGTTCATTTCACTGACTGATTATTATATACATGTCAGTCAGGGTCCCATCAGGAAACAGATGATATACTCAAACTTGGAAAATTAAAGCAAGTTTAATAAAAGCATTCTTTCTGGCTTTGCACTCAGTGTAGAGTCTGCTTGAGATTCTCTCTCCCTCTACCTCTGCCCCTCCCATTCATGCTCTTTCTCTCTTTCTAAAATAAATAAATAAATCTTAAAAAAAAAAAAAAAAGGATTCTTGCCCAAGTTGTGGAGAGTATAGAGCATACAGAAAAAACACATGGGATAGTGTACTATCCCAAAGTAACTGACAGAGGATCACCATTACCATCCCCAGACCTGAAGGGACAAGATGGGACAGCCAATTAGGGAACCTGAGGAGACAGAGAGGAGGGTGGAGGACAACCAACAGAGCTATGACCTTCACTTGAGAGAAACACCCAACCTGAGCATATTAAGGAAACTGGAGTGATAATACTAGTGTAATGACCTCATTCTACTCTTTGTCTCCTGCTAATGGTCCAACCAAACCCAAGCAGAAGCCAGAGGACAAGAGAGCCCAAGATCATCTCTGGGATTCAGAGAAGGATGGAAAAGGATAGAGAGTCAATCTGGAGGGTCCACAAACATCAGATACCCAGCACATTGCCCTATCTTCCTAAACATCTGGCACTCCTCCAGAAGGGACTAACTTCATATGGCTGCTCCAAGATAAAGCTAACAGTCTACTTTAATAGACTTATCTACCTCACAAACCTATACCCCAACTCTCGCCCATCAGGGTGAAATTCTTTTGCATCTGGTACAGTGCCATTTGGGCCTTCCTTTTCCCAACTAGAGCACCAGTGGGTCCATGCCCCCAGGCCTTGGGACAGGCATTGACATGTCAGAATTGCCTGGACATTTCCATGTTGCCACCCAAGCGGCTCTATGCTGAGACCTCCATGCTGAGACCTCCATGATACAATAAAATATGGTAAGATGTACTTGGCACTGAACAGTGACTGATTTCAGTGGAATCTTCCTTTGATGAGTTAGGCACATCAAGAATCTGCAGGGTCTCAGGTCAGGATTCTGAGTGTCAATAGTCATTGCACAAAACTATATAAAATATAATTCTGGTTTTATTTTACGAGGTTGATTATTTGCATCCTGGATAAATAGCACTTCACTGCATGTTCCATGTTAACAGCGTCTGACATTTAAAAAAAGTTTTTTGATAGTTTTGTAAACCAGCCTTGAAATTCCTAGTTCTCAGTACTGGCCAGAACCCAAATGGAAACTGAGAACAAAGAAAAGAAACTGTTTTTATAAGTCAGAGGCGGCAGCATCAGAAATCACGAGAGAGGTTGGAAAACATTTTCAGACTGGTTTTACAACGGTTGTTAGCCTGGTTAATTGATATTACCACCCAAATTTACCTTGACTGAGCTTTGAAAACTTTTGAAGTTCACCTTCCTAAATGAATACAATTCTAAACTCCATGAAGAATGCTGTTACTCCTCCCCAATAATAAACTGAATTGAAATTTTATACCATGCTGGAAATCCTAAAGTCAAGTTTGAAGAATCACCTTGAAGCCATTAATTACAAGATAATGTTCAAACCAAAGAAAAGACTCATCTATATAGATGAATAAAAGAACTCACAGGGTGACCTAACACTAAATTATTTCCTTGGGACCATTGTGGAGGCAACGTGTCTTGGGTGGCAAGTCTGGCAATAGACAAAATGCACCTATTTTCAGTCACGTGTGCTCCAGGTGCCTTTATAACTACCATGGGTCTCCCAGGGCCTTCACTCAGGCCTCCTGATCACTCAATTCTCTCCTAATTTAAACATTCCAAGGCAGGAAGGCTTGCTTCCTTATCTGGTTGGATAAGAAAGCTTAAATACTTCCTATTTCCCTTTCCAGATAATATGCTAAAAACTGTTTGGTGTTTTAACCCCAATTTGTGGCTTTTAAGAGAATCAGCCATGATGGAAAGGCCTGGATAAGGAATCAGGGGAGTTTAGGTTCTGGTTTTAATCCTGCCACTAATAGCTATTGTGACCTTGGCATTACCACTTTATCTCTCTGTTTCTTCTTCTGCAATATGAGGGTGTTGCATTATGTCAGTGACTTCCATGCTATTTTTTAGTCTTTGTTCAAATGAAATCTTACATGGAAGCTCAATATACAAAGCAGAAAAAGAGCTGCTTTGGCTCGAAGGGGAAGTGATTTCTATCAATCCTGTGCACCTGACCATTACACTTCCCTATATCTCTTAAATTCACTTGGCATTCAGAGTATAATCTTTGGCCCATGCATTCAGCTCATGATCCCTGAAGTTCTTATTAAACTCTACAGAGGGGAGGTGGGTAGGGGGATGGATGAAATAGAAGCCTACAATTATCTTGATGAACACTGAGTAATATATGGAAGTGTTGAATCACTATATTGTACACCTGAAACTAATATAACACTGTATGTTCACTATGCTGGAATTAATATTAAAAAACAAAACAGAACTCTACAATGGTATTGTAATAGTGTTGTATGATGACAGATGCTAGCTACACTTGTGGTAAACATAGCATAATGTATAAACTTGTAGAATCACTATGTTGTACACCTGAAACTAATGTAACATTGTGTGTCAACTCTACTGCAATTAAGAAATAAATTTAAAACAAACAAAAATACCTCCAATAAATTTTGAATAGAAAAAAAAAAAAGACTAACTCTGGGACCCACCCCTACAATCTACTAAATTAGCCTGTCTAGCTAGAGGTGGGGCTCAGCAATCTTTAAACCAGCATCTCAGGTGAATCTCATGAACATGAAAATTTGAGCACAGCAAAGCACATTGAAAAGCCCAGGGCCAGGTATTTCTGGAGTCTTTTTCTACTTCAACACTCTAACATTCGTTGTTAATATTTAAGTCTGACAAATCCACACTCTCACATTCGTTGTTACTATTTAAGTCTGACAAATCCCTTTGAAATCTGATGAAAGCAATAAATCTCTGAGAAAAGTGCAAACATACACATACACACACACACATGCACACACATACACACAAAGACACATACATGAAATTTGCCCAGAATTTTAGCAAGTTTAAATACCCAGTTATGGGGGCACCTGGGTGGCTCAGTCGGTTAAGCAACTGATTCTTGATTTCAGCTCAGGTCGTGATCTCAGGGTCATGAGATTGAGCCCCACCACAGGCTCCGTGATGGCCATGGAGCCTGCTTAAGATTCTCTCTCTCCATCTCCCTCTGCCTCTCCCCTCCATTCCCCCACCCCACTTGCTCACTCTCTTTCTCTAAAAAAAAAAAAAAAAAACAGTTATGTACCTCCCTGATGTCCATCCATGGACTCTATGGGCCCATAGTTAAAACCCCTCTGATATCTATGATATAACAGTGATATTTCAGGGCGAATGTGGTGATTTATTAGAGAAGGAGCCCTTCTGGGATTAAATCAAACTCTCTTGACTGCTGGATATTGCACTAAATCAAAGGCTCCTCCAAATTACGACCTCTAAACCAATTTTCAACTTGTTCAAAATATTTGATTTTTTTTTTTTTGGCTTTTCTTATTCACCAGGATAGTGTCATCCTGAATTTTCCTCAAATACTTCATTACAGGTATGGGGATGAAATTGCTAAACTTCAGTAAACCAGCTGACACTTCCCAAGATTCTTGCTATAAGGACTGTCCAGTTCCTAATTGGTTTGCTTCTCAAATTGTATGCATAGACATCCTTGCCATGGAACAAGAGGGTCATGTCTTCCAACAGGAATGATGTGGCCACCTCATTGCTGGAAGCCCATTCTTTTCAGAGGACCAAGGATGAGCTTGGAACTAGTTTTCAATCTGCCAAACAATAAAACTGTGTGGTGGCGCCAAGCACCCCTATAAAGGGCTGTTCCATAAATATTCATGGACCATGACAAGGAACAGGATGGTCCCTCCCCAAAAGTCTGCCTCCATTTTTCACAATGCCACCCAGATATGCCATGTGGAGTGTGGCAACTCAAACATACAACCCAGGCAAGGCTCTGTACCACCTACATGATTTCTTTGTGCTTTTTTCCCCTAAATTTCTCTTGCAATTTGAGAGATTTTGGCTTTCATTCTGCTGTTGGCCCAATAGCAAAAGCCCCTCTCCAAATCCACTCCCCCACCTATGTATTCCCAGTCAATAGGGAACCACTTAACTACATGAACATTAATTTGAAATTCGCTTTTCATCCCAGCACTAATAGGAGAGGAGGAATGTGTTTGTGTTTGCAAGTTTTCCATATGGGTTAAGTAAAGATTGTTTGCTCAAGTTTGAAGCTTGGAAGAGAAAGAAAAAAACAAGGCCCATGTCTCATCTTGTCCTTTGGCGGTAGGCAGAAGAGCCATTGTTCCCAGTGCAGCTGAAACCTGTGGGCTGAGAAACCACTGGAGTCTCTTCTCTGAGGTTTCTAAAAAAGTTCCCCACAGACTTATCATTGTCAGCAACCGTGGCGGGCTGTTTTGTTTGGCCTTTCATTCCTTATTTATTGCTAAAACAAATGGCAATGACAGCTGAGAATGGAAAGAGTGGTGAGAAGGAGTGAAATATAGGAATGAGGCATTGATATAAACAAGAGAAGTTGCTAAAAAGGGAAAGGAGTCCCTTGTCCTCTAAAAGCTCAAAGTGCCTTTCATCATCTGACAAGACTGGACCAAAAGCAAAATTATTTTTAAAGGTAAACAGATATGGTGGTGGGTATTGAGGAGGGCACGTTCTGCATGGAGCACTGGGTGTTATGCACAAACAATGAATCATGGAACACTTCATCTAGAACTAATGATGTAATGTATGGGGATTAACATAAGAATAAAAAAAATAAATAAAGGTAAACAGATAAAAAAATTACTAATCCAGAATGCCAGGGTGTACCCCTACCTCCTCCCACAAAGAAAATGTTGCCTTTACTTCTTTGGAGTTAAAACAAGGCCTAGAACAATGGGGAAAACTATGTTTGAGGGCAAAAATTATGATATATAATATTGAAGCAAGAGCTAGAAGGATTCTGAAAATATAATCCCACCTTTCATAATCTCAAAATAAAAAAAAAAAAACTCTTTTGAAACTAAGAGTTTCCTCTACTCCTTAGCTGAGCCATGGCCAAACTAAGGATGCTGCTATTGATCAGGGGCTTATTAGGGATTCTGGGTTTTTGATCTTGGCTTATGTCTTTAGTGGGACATGTGGTATCTTCCATATTTCTCCTTACAGTATAGCTTTCATAACAAGTCAGCAGTCTCTATTCTGAAAGCAGTTTTGTCCCATCAGTAAAAAGAAATGGAAATGTAGAATGAAAAGCTTCAATGTCTCCCCATCACCGAAACAATAGAATCCAGCTAACTTCTACTGTGGCCAATACAAGAGCCATATGGTCTACGTGGACCACTACAATCTGCCCCTTGCTACTGTTCCAGATCCAAATCCTAATATTTTGCCTCTTAAACTTTATGTTACAACAATTTCAAAAACTTCAATTTCCTCCAAATGACTGTGCTACTTTAGGCCTCTATGGGTTTTCCTATGATATTCTAACTCTCTGGGTGGCCCTCTCCCCTTACTCATTCTTTTGCTCATACCTCATCCTACCTCTCAATACAGAACTCAGGTGTCATCACATCTAGGAAGTCATTCTTAGCACCCCAAACTACTCCCTCATGTGGAATTAGGCACCTGGGCATAGTATCCTCAAGAGAATTACCATATTTTATTGAAACTACTTATTTTTGTGTTTATCTCCTCTATTAAATCATGTGTTTCTCAAGGAGAAAGATGATGTCTTATTTAGTGTCCTCACTGCCAAGCAAAAAGTAAACACCTAATTGAATTTAATCAAAGAAAGAGAACATAGTATGGAATACAGGGAGAAACACTGAACTTAAATTATAAGGACATGATAGGCAAGCCTGTCTTGCCTCCTCAACTCACCAGGTGAAGCTGACATTATTGTTGTTGACATCTTCTATCTTTCCCAGTTGCCAGTTCCTTAGTAAACTTTTGGCATGGTCTGTGTAGCCTAGCTCTACATGCCCAATGCCCTCTGAGCCCCAATTCTGAGTCTCTGCTTGAATCTTTCAATGTGAACAAATTCATTTTCCAATCTCCTCATCCACTCAGGAACAGCCAGAAGCTGACATCTAGGGAAACACTGACCCAAGACCAGATGGAACCCATACTCCCTTTACCTATCAGTCCATTATTCCTGTCGTGATTATTCAGATGACCATCCTAAATTTGAATTTCCTATAACAAGAATGAAAGAGATCTGTGTGCGGTGGTTTCACTTATTTGACTGAATCTTATTCATTTCTCTTTTTTAAGAACCCAGAATTTTTCCTGAAACATAGGATACGGGGGATGAATAGGAATTAATTAATTAAACATAACTTCTATGGTCACTTTCAAGGCTATGATTAGGTGTTTTGTAGCAGAGATTGATAATTGTTTACCAAAATGTGTGCTTCACCCTTCATAATGTCAAGTCATTGCTGGGAAGAGGCTTCTTAGGCAGAGACTATATTTCCCAGAACTGTTTACATCTATTGTGGCCATGTGACCATATCTTACCAATAAAATGGAAGTAAAAGAAATGAATGTCTTCTCTGATCCAAGGCTTTAAAGAAGCATTTATAAGTTCTCCATGCTCTTTTATTCCTGCTGGTTCAACGCAGAGGACAAATGGGCCCAGGAGCAAAGATTGGCAAACTTCTCTGAAAAGGAAGAGATAGTAAATATTTTATGCTTTGTTGTCATATGATCTCTGTTAGAACTACTCCACTCTGCCTTCATAGCACCAAAGAAGCCATGAGCAACACATAAACATTTGAAGACGGGTTCTGATAAAACTTTATTTAGAAAATAAGTGGAAAGTCCACAGGACATAATTTTCCAACCCCTGCCTTAGATGATAGCAGAAACTGAGAAAAAGGTTGAATCCTCAAATCCAACATGGAGAAAAATCAGCAACACAGACCAGGATCACCAGTCTTCACTCATTATATGAGTATAACAGCTAACTTCTATTTTGTTAGGCCACTGAGATTTTAGAGCTTATTTATTAAATAAGTTAGGATGGCCTTTACTAACATAATTCTAGTACAAAATAAAAGAATTGAGAATTAAATATGTAAAATTTAAGAGCCACCAAGATGAGCTTAAGTCAGAGCCACAAGATTTTATTCTGCTGCTCGCCAGCTTCCTGATATATGATGGTTCCTAGAATCAGTTATTCATTCTTATGCTTTTCTTCCTACTCTCCTGTCCTCTATCTCATACTTTAGCAGATGGCCATATAAAAAAGAAGTAAAATATGATATATTTTACTCCATAAGCCTGCTTCAATACTGTACTGGCTACACTTAACTCTGTACATACATATTATTTCTTTAAACTTTGTAGCAAGCTGTCATAGATAACCTGGTTAAGGAAAAGAGCCACCATGTGCCACACACAAATGTATTGCTGTCTTCTATGGCCAAAGCTGTAAAAAGCAAAAGGCCTGGTGCCTTCCTTTGTGTTATTGTCCATTAGAGGGCCCTAAAGCAATACAGCTTGAACCTAATGTGGCCCAGAGTGTAGTAAAATTCTTGTTTAACTTCTAATTACAAAGCTATCTCAGTCTATGCATCAAACATGTGTCCAAAGTTTGGGAGTGGGGTGATTAGGAAGGATGGAGAGATGGTGGGGGGAGGGGAATGGAGTGGTTAACACTTTCGCCAGGAACAAGTTCAAGACACAGGCTCACTCTAAACTCATAATCTTTTCTGTCCTCTGGCAATTAAAACTGTAAGGGTATGTATTTTAGCATGTTTTCAGTTGTAAGTAATAACAAATTCAAAATGCACATCAACCATATTTAAATGGCAAAAGGAATTTATTGTCCCATTTAAGTGAAAAAAGTAGGATGGGGTTTAGGAATGGTTTGATCAGGGCTCTGGCTCTATTTCCTTAAAATTCACTTGTCTCTTCCTCCCCACATTTGATAGCTGTCTCCAAACGTCTTCCCTTGTGGCTATAGTGGCCTCAGACCTTATAACTGTACATTGTATCTTTCAAAATAAGAAAGGAACCCTATCCTCTTGCTAATCACAGATAAAATAATTCCATATTCTGACTTGACTAATCTGGTCAGGTAAATGGCATGTGTTCATTGGCTTAGACCTGTGGTTATTGCTAACACCTGACATAATTGCTATGCCAAAGGGAATGAAAGCATGCTGATTGGCTTTTGCTAATCAGGGCCCAACCAATCTGAATAGTAACCATGTAATAGGAGAGGAGTGGAGCAGACCTTCAAGGGCAATCACAATGTCCAGTACACTAAGTCAAGGTCAGCATGTCTGGCCGCTCTCCTACAGTCTCTCCAAAGACATGTTTCACGTCTTCATATAGGTAGATCCCATGCTACCATACCCTACAAACAACTCACTAGACCTTGCTTTGCTGCCTTGTGAGTAAGAAATTATCCCTATTTCACTGCTGAGGGAATTGAGAACGTTTAAATCAAATCACCCCTTAAGATATTACAGCTAATAAGCAGAACAACCAGGGTAGAGACACAGCTCCACCTGATTCAATTCCATGTTCTCATGCCCCACCATGATGTCTCCCACCCTGATACAAAGATAAGCCAAAGTTAGAAGAAGTTATCACCCCAGCCTGGCATGCCATGTTAGGAAAGTTCCCATCTGAACAGTGAGATCTGTTTTGCTTTTATATATATATATATATATAACATTTTCTATAAGTGCAGAATCCACAGTTTGAGTCTAGAAAGAATACATTCTGGGTCCCTGCAATCATCTCAGTGTCTAAGTATAATCGTGCATTGAATAGAAAGTGTTTATATGTGGATGTAGGGGTGCACATGGATATGTGTTCTATTTCCTGGTTATCTTAAAATCTCAACAATAGATGGCCTGCATGGTTCTCTTTAATTGTGAAAAAACCCCACAAGTCTATGGCACGTGGCTAGGCTCCCTCCAGAAATTCTCCAATATGTCCCATAAAATCATCCTGGCGTTGTTACAAAGCGATGACACCTGCCTGTCTAACTTGTTATTTCCAAGTTAGTACCTAAACATACACTGCTTAATACAGTCCTTGGAGAAGGTATCTTAAAACCTTCTTCACTTTTTAACTCCATCATCCTCAAAGGTCTGCGCAGTTGCAAGGTATGTTCAGATTATGCAAGTACTGAATACGGCTAAGTGCAAGATATGAGAGTGAGATCACCTTTTTTTTTTTTTAAGATTTTATTTATTTATTTTACAGAGAGAGAGACAGCGAGAAAGGCAACACAAGCAGGGGGAGTGGGAGAGGGAGAAGCAGGCTCCCTGGCGAGCAGGGAGCCCGATGTGGGGCTCGATCCCAGCATCCTGGGATTATGACCTGAGCCGAAGGCAGACGCTTAACGACTGAGCCACCCAGGCACCCCGAGAGTGAGATCACCTTAAATTTACTACTCAGCTTGCCTACTTAACAGCCATCACTTTGGGCAGTTTATTAACCTCTCTAGATCTCCATTTCTCTTATCTGTAAAACAGAGATGATAATAATAATAATAATAAATTCCATATGATTGTGATGAACACAATGTCTGGCATATTGAAAACATTAAAAAATGTCCACTGCTACTACAATTATTATAAATATTAATGTTTATTTGTATCACCCTTTTGATTATTAATTAGAATTAGCATTTTACTCAAATGACCAAGTTCATTCTATTTCCTTACTGTTGGATATCAGTTGCATATAATTTCCATCTACTTAATATACTGTCTTTGGGAATCTAACCTTTAATTTAGATAAAGGTCTGTTTTCCTCTTTCATATAAAAGGAAAATAAACAAACAGATACAAAACATATTTTTTTAATATCTTGGATATTTACTTTCTGATTTATGCTATCCAGCACTGTGCTTAAAGTTTTTCTTCCATTTCTTTTTTTGTTAGCTAAAGTAGCAGATCTTCTTACAATTTCCTTTAGTAATTACTTTTGGTACTTACCAGGTCTAAGCAACTAAAACACAGGCCCTATAAAGAAAATGTCATCTCTACACAGTCAATAGACCCAGGTTTCAATGGGCTTAACCTGAAGCTCTGGTCTGCCCAGCACTTCAGTGTTACATCCCAAGGGACCTGGAGCTAATGAAACATGTTGCACTCCTAATATCTACTTAAGCAAATTGAATGTGGCCATCCAAGAAAATTACTCCGTTGTCATAGTAACTCTTTTACTACTATAGGTCAAGAAGAACAGGGGAAAAAAAAAAAAAACTGGCAGCAAACTTTACAACCTAAAATAAAGTTGTGGGAATGAGGAATTTAGTTTAATATGGAGGAAAACACCTGAAATACAATGAGTTCCCCATAATATGCTCTCACTCAGCATGCTTACACATAAGTTTGGGGGTATCTCAGCAATAGATTCACAGAATGTGAAATATGGAAGAGCTCTTAGGAAATCTAATCTGAGCCCCTCATTTTACAAATAAAAAAACAAGCCCAGAGAGGTAGGACAACTCACACAAGTTAGCATACTAAATTATTGACCCACACCGAAGTAGAAACAAGGTCTCCTGCTTTCCTGCCCAGGGTTCTTTTATCATTCTATCCCTGGGATTTAAGGGTATAAAGGAACCATCCAAAAGACCTTTTGGAATCTTTGCTATTATCTTGATATAATTTTAAAAATTATAAAGGATTGACTCAGTGCAGAAGAGGAAGAGAGGTTAGTCTTAAACTGATTCCAGGACTGGCCAGTTATTGAATAGTTGGGAAGATTTCATTCATCATACATCAATTACACATTGACACTGTATGAGGTACTTTGATGACTCCCAGAGATCACAGATGATATAGTCAAATCAGTTAGGCCACTCGTAGTTCTGTAAAAGTAGAACACTTTTATGTTTATGCTGAGAGTCAAGAGTCTGAAAATCTCCACTTTCAAGGGATTTATTCTCCATTTCACAAACCTTAGAACATATGGCAAAGTTATGGTACTAACAAGCAACAGATATGCCCTGGTTTTAATTCTATGATGCTATCAATACCAAGAAAGAGTAGAAATTGCAAAATAAGTAAAAGAGAAGTATCTTAATGTTATCATCAACGAAAAGGTAATACTAGCTGGTTAAAAAACGAGGACCTAGGAAATTAAGCCAGTACATAGCAGGAAACCAGTAACATGGAAAAGGACATTTCTAAGATGTGTATGTAGGTTAACATCACTGCATCATGTCTATCTTGACCTAATGCCAGTCCATTTGTTGGCCAGACCAAAAACAGGTGCTTTGGTCTTATCCTTTAATGGTGCGCCTTGCCTTTCTAATTGCACTTCTCCTCAGCTAGGAGGAATCTCTGGATTCCAACTGCTGACAGAGGAAAGAAGTCTTGGTACCCCATTCTCAGGCCAGCGTTTCCTAAGACCAATGGCAATCTGATATTGAGACTTAAACCCAGAAGGACTTGCAAGAGTTGAGAGGCAGCCTATTTGTTGATGATTATAAAAGGAAGTGATTAAAGGATAAGGATACCCCATAGAGAGTTGGAAACATCACACCAAGTGAAAGTATGACTCTGCTATGGTACTCTGTAGTGGATTCCATTTCTGTAATCAGACTATCACCTGGGCAAAAATAAATGTTCCTTGGGTGGATGGATAGGTAGATAGCTAGAAAAGAACAAAGCCATGGTTACAAGTGATAGTGTTAATAACTTCTTTTTTTTTTTTTAACTTTTTTTTTTTTAAGATTTATTTGTCAGAGAGAGAGAGAGAGAGAGAGCACAAGCAGAGGGAGTGGGAGAGGGAGAAGCAGGCTCCCCGCGGAGCAGGGAGCCCGATGCGGGACTCGATCCCAGGACCCTGGGATCATGACCTGAGCCGAAGGCAGACGCTTAACGACTGAGCCACCCAGGCGTCCCGATAGTGTTAATAACTTCTAAAACAAGGATAACTTATGGGTACATTCATGTAGTCAGTCGCTCATAGAACCAGTATTTGTTGTAGAGTTACTACGTACTGGATTCTGTTCTAGGTGTTAAAGTTACAGCACAATCTTCTTCCCAGTGACTCTTCAAAGAAACCCTAAGAGCACACAAATACCTAATCTACTGTCCTTACTCAGTCACCTTTTTGTAAGCCAAGAACCTACAATATTTCATTGACCACACCAACTGACTTACGGATCCAACCAGACAGCAAAATTCAATTCAAGTTGGCAAACACTAAGTTGAGTATGCAGCATGTACTAGCAACCATGTGTAATTTCCAGATGAATAAGACACCTTTGCCACTCTCATGGACTTTACTATTGTGTAAAGAAATAATATAATATGAACACACACACACACACACACACACACACGTATAAGAGGCAGAATAGTAATGTCATCAGAGAGCTACAAAGAAAATGTTCTCAGAACTCAGAGGAGTTAAAAACATCCTGTGAAGGAATTGGAAAATGCTTTATAAATTAGTTTTTGGTTTTGTTTTTGTTTTTTATTATTATTATTAATTATTTATTTATTTATTTATTTATTTATTTATTTTTGTGGGTGTTTTTGCTTTTAAAGGGAGGAATTGGCAAGACAGAGATGGCCAGAAAGAGCATTCCAGGTAAAGAAAAGCAGCAGGAAACTGGTTTATGTTTAAAGGCCAGTAAACCTTTCTGCCTTCGATGCTTTTTTAGGAAAGATGGCCTGGGATAAGGCATTTCCGTACCCTTCTTAATGATTTTCCAGCTCGACAATTTTGATGCTGAGTATTTTAGAGGTGGCAAGACCTACTTGAGAATTTGATAAAATAATAGTTCTGCCCCCAAAAGAAATATACCTGAATCCCCAGGTAAGAAGTCCCAAGTTAGGCTCTTTCCCAATTCCTTCAAAAACTCCAGCTGTCACCTTTCCAGGAAAAGCCATTTCAGCTAACTTTCCACCAGACCCCAGGCCTGACTATTTCTACTAGACGCTGATGTGACTGGCTTTGACTGGAACTGGGAATGGACCCTCCATTTGTTCTCCTGTAATTAATGCAGTCAGACTGCTTAGTTTGGTGGTGCAGCACAAACTGCACTGGAGGGCACTGACCCACCCCCTCCTTGGGAAGGCTCCCCAGTGAATGACAACAGTGCCACACTGGCCAGAGGAATCCAAGAATTAGTACGTGCTACACGGCAGCAGCTTGCAAGTATAAAATTGCTCCATGGCTCTTTACACATTTGAATTGGCTCAAAATCAAATGTGTATTCACAAACATGTCCCCAACATATACAAACATTTATACATCTTGATGACAATCATTTGAATTCAGTATTCAGACTCCACCAACACGGCACTTTTCTGCTGCTTACCAGAGATCACACACAGACTTGGGCCTTACCTAACTAATAATATGAGCAGATTATTCTCATTTTAGTGTTTTGCCAGCAAACCAGTTAGACTCCACCAGAAGACCTAGTTAAGAGATTGTAAACTATTGTTCAATGGGGCATGTTTGGCCCATAGATTTATTTTATTTAGTGCATAACTTTTTTTTTTTAATCTTGGATTGTTCTTAACATTTTGAAATATGGAAATTCCACATAAAAATTCAGATTGCTGAGGACTTCTTAAAGAATCTGGAGATCTGGGATGTGTGGGTGGCTCAGTCTGTTAAGCATCTGCCTTTGGCTCGGGTCATGATCCCAGGGTGCTGGGATCTAGTCCCTCATCGGGCTCCCTGCTCGGCGGGAAGCCTGCTTCTCCCTCTGCCTGCCGCTCCCCCTGCTTGTGCTCCCTCTCTCTCTCAAATAAGTAAATAAAATATTTTTAAAAAATTAAAGAATCTGGAGATCTGATAATAATGAGCATAATTTTACATAGCAACAATCAGTTTAAGATGAATTACGACTGCCCGCTTTAGACATCACATGGACTTTGCAGTTTGCCCCAAATTGTTTTATATCCAAACTACTTAAAAAATTTGTATTAAGTGCCTGGCCCCTGAACACATTTGAGTTTGTGATCCCTAATCTAGATACTACAATTGATTAGGACAGTGTAATATAGTACTTAGGAGTACAAGCTATGTAATGAATTAGGCCTAGCTGAGTTTAAAACTTTACCATCTTCTGGCTGAATGAAATGAGTTATTAATTCCCAAGATGCTCAATTTTCTCATCAGTAAAAGGTTGATGATGTCTATCTTATGGGGTCTCTGAGTAAGGACAAAATTAGATTGTGCTTTGCACAATGCTCAGTATGTCATCACTTGGCAATAGTAGTTGAGGTATATTGAATTGCTTTTCGTTAATAATAATTTTTCCTCCCTGGAGAAGGATCATACTTTTTTTGCCCTTTGAAGGTGGGCTTGGTCATGTGACTGGTTTTGGCCAATGAAATGTGAGCAGAAGTAAGGTATATCACTTGCAGGGGAGGCCAGTTTGTACTTTATCACTTACTGCACCACTGCAACTGATGATGGTCCCGTTAGTGGCCCATCTAATTCTTGAGTCCCGGAATGAGCTCAAGGACAATGTGAAGGAGAGCCTCTAGCTGACTCTTGACAAACAAGGAGAGTGAAGGAGAAAGAAATCATTTTTGCTTTAAGCTACTGAGATTTCAGGTGTTTGTTACTGCAGCATAACATAGCCCATCCTGATACTGTAGTGATAATAATAATAATTATTATTATTATCATCACTATCATTATCATAATTATGGCCCTGCCCACGTCTCCCTTTCCTATATTTTGAGGTCTCCTGGCAAAAAGACCAGGAGACACAGAATGTGTGCTCTTTTCTTTGTGGTCAGCTGCAAGATCTTCCTCCTCCCTATTCCATCACCCACTCTGGATCCCCTTACTGCCTTCTCATAGCCCCCAACACTTTCGGTGTTGACCAGAGAATAGGACAAACTTCATAGAATCAAATGATAATAACATAATGTTAATGCCAAGATATTGCACATCTAAAAAGGTTGAAGTCCACAGTAATATTCAACCATGCAAACTGCACTCACACATTCAGACACTGACCTTGAACAACTAATCCTTAGCAAATCCACATCCATTAGTTTTACACAGTTGTATTTGGTGGGAGCAGTGAGTGAGTTGATGTTTTTCAAAACAAGGTGATGAAAGCCCACTGTTTACTGTACTAATGTGGGTTCCTCTCTGCTCAGAATTTTCAGAATTTTAATAATAACCAACGTCAATGTTTAATTTAAAGCTAGAGCACACTGGTTAAGAAACTGCTAAAAATAATCTGCTTCATATTGATGGCTTTGGCTTTGTTGACTCATAAAATGTCAGGGTGGAAGAAAAATAACTAACGGAAGCTTCAGCTGTGATTGTACCTTTAATTATTGATGCTCCATTCTTAGTCTTCAGGCCCACAGCTAAGATCCGACATGCTGGAAGAGAGGCCACGTGATGAACTAAGCATGGAGTGGCTCACTCTGGATTCTGTCCACAGGACTCCCAAACTTAAGAGCTTACAGTAAAAACAGTGCAATCCAAATATCAACTGGTTTCATAGCATCTTTTAAACTGAATGGTAAAAGGAGAGGGAGGGCATGAGTGCCAGATCTGGGAAGTAGAGAGAAACGAAGAGATGCCTATGTCCTAACACAACCAAATGTGAAGATCTGTGCTTGTGAATCTACAAGATTGGTTTCCAGATTCTTCTCATTTACAGCAAAGACTTCAGAATCACCCAGGAGATTCTGGAGAATCTCCTTCAGAATCTTCAGAATCACCCAGGAGACCCATCATCACTGTTGAGATGGAACTGTTTATTGGGGTTGAGGACCAGCCAAACTGAGTTCTAGTGCTGGTTTTGCCTTATGTAAATGATATATATGTGAGCTACTCAATCTCATAGGGTGTCTCCCTCCCTATATACCTCATGTAACTAAAAATCCTTACTGACCTTCAACTACCATTTACTGAGGCCAGACATTGTGTTAGGCGTTTTACATACATTAAATTATTCCATTCTATACTCACATAAGGGACTAATGTTTTTATCTTTGTCCCCAGATAATGCTAGTCAATTCTGTGAATCCTGGACTCGTAACTTATAAAGTGAAAAGTCAGAATTGATTTCTAAAAATCACAAATGGAGACATGACATAGGCTTTCCAGGAGGTATCAACATGCAGGTGAATCACGAATTGCTCATGACAATGGGAATAAGTCAGCATTCAAAGTATTTTTTTTTGTCTCCAGTTCCTTTTTCTAAAATTTATCAATTTCTGACATTTTCACGCAGCAAGAATATACAGTCAAAGGAAACCTATGCACTCACCACCCCCCACGGGATCTGATTCAATGGTTTGCAGCTTTGAGGTACAGCAGGCAGACAGAGCCTTTGGACATTTCAAGAGCAGTTAGAGAAGCGCCTGCCACAAGATGTGCCTCTCAACTCTGCTGGCCTAACAACCCAAACCCAGACCCACCATGGGGTGGGAAGGCATCACAAGCTGCTCCATTGTGCTTCTAGAAAGCCAGAATAGAGAGGGTGGTTCTGAATAACAAAACTCGGACCAGCCTCAGAAATATTTTCGTGTGACACCAATGTCAGCTGCATATGGAATTGCTTCTCCCAAAGCAGAAAGGAGTTTGCTCTGAACCAGCCACACTCTAGGCTCAGACACATTCGTTCCATTCATCATCCATCCAATCAACTTTTTCTGAGAGCCAACTTATACCACCTGATTGGAGGCCTATGCCCTATACAGCAAAATGGAGAAATGGGGGAAGTATCAGTAACTAACGTGGTACCGGGTGCTTAATCCTATATGAACACAGAAGAAAGGAAACGAAGATAGATTATGGGAAAAAAGAGATCCAGAGGAGTTTCCCAGATCAGATTGCCAGATTTGGAAAATAAAAATAGAAGGTTCCAGTTAAATTTGAATTTCAGACATACAACAAATATTTTTCTTTTAAATATAAGCATTCGGGGACAATATGAGACACACTTATGCTTTAAAACAATATTTGTTCTGTGTCTTAAATTCAAATTTAGCTGGTCTCCTGTATTATATTTGGCAATGTTCTTCCCAGAGGAAGTTGCCTGGCTTTGTCTTACTTTGGGAAAATGTTGGCGGTGTTTTACCCATAGACTGGATTCATTAAGGATGAGGTAGAGGTGCTTCCTGACTGTACATAGGACTGAACTGCCAGACTCTGTCCCTCCATCCTTGCACCCGCCGGTGCCATTTAACCTTAACCTTCAGATTCAAACCCACCCATGTTCTGATCCTATTCCTCTTAATCAGAAGAGTCAGTAGGACAGGTGACTTAACATCAGTGACCTTGCTACTGGTCCTGCTCAGTACCTGGCATGACCAAAATAAGATTTGTGAGATATACGAATGACTGAGGGTCTGAGTTATTACCACCTGGAGTTTTTCTTTAATTTTTGTGCCCAAGCTCAGAAAAAGGACTCCTGCTAGAATCGGGCACATGAATAAATACTTAATAAACTTTGATGTTTAATTCAGCATCATGAAGAAATAGACCAGAAGGTAAAAGCTTTGGCCCCAAATTTGCATTCTTACACAACTTCTCCCACTCCCTAACCCTTGGTTTACTCATCTGTAAAATTACTGGGTCAAAATATATAGCTGATCTGTCTCCTTAGCCCCTTTTAAGTCATCTGAACTGTTTTGCCTATGTGTATATCCACGGCCAGCCCTAGGTATTAAAAAAATTCATAAAGCTGTTCAATTTCCCTTTTAGGGAGGCCAAGATTTAATGTGTTAAGATAATATTGAGCAATAACTCATTGGGAAATTATTTTTGCTAAACTTAGACCGTGTTTTAATTTCATAATTCAACACAAATCCTTCCAAATTTCTAATCCTGGGACCAGTTTCAAATCCTTGGAATTTCTCTATCTTTATAATGCCCCAAATAATAAGCCAAGCCTTTTAACAAAAAATATATATATTTATGCATAGTCTTGGTATAAATGCTGCCTCTTTAGCCTAGCTATTTTAAAAGGCAAACATTTTTCTCTAAATAAACACCATTTTTTCTCCGTTAATTTTCTCCAGTTTCTTTTTTTATGTATTAGAACTAACAGGCAAATTATGGCTGAAGTTTTCCTCTCAAAATGTATTCAATTAAATTAGTGGTACTTGACCTTAACTGCACTTTAAGAAACACCTGGGGAGATTTTAAAATGACTGAGGCCAGGGTCTCACCTTAGATAAATTAAATCAAAATCCTGGGGTGGGGAGAGGAAACCCTGACTTGTCTGTGATTCTAATGTGCAGCCAGGATTGAGATCTACTGAATTAAGACACCAAAGTTGTTTCCATGGCATTAGGACTATATTATCCTTGCAAGATACGTGAGCTGAATAGTAGATCATTTGGTCTGGGAGTATTATGGAGAGATGGATTTGTGGGGGGATGGATTAACATCGAGCTGACTCTAAGGGTCTAAGGCCACAGAGGACATTTAGCCATCATGATCACTGGGTGGAGATGAATGTTCACTGAGAGGCCTCTGGGGTTTAGGAAGAATACAATTCTAAAACCACTACACCTGCAATACCACCTGAGCATGTAAGAGAAGAACTTGACATCTCCTCCCATGGACTAGATTACAAACGCCCCTTCAAAAACTTCTTTCTGGGGTGCCTTCATCTCAGGTGAGGATCTAGGGGTCCTGAGATCGAGCCCTGCCTTGGGCTCCTTGCTCAGTAGGGAGTCTGCTTCTCCCTCTCCCTCTGCCCTTCCCCTCTGTTCATGCTCTCAAGGCAGGAGTGGAGGAGGAAAAGGCAGGAGTGAGTGGAGGAGGAAAAGGCAGGAGTGAGTGGAGGAGGAAAAGGCAGGAGTGGAGGAGGAAAAGGCAGGAGTGAGTGGAAGAGGAAAAGGCAGGAGTGGAGGAAGAAAAGGCAGGAGTGGAGGAGGAAAAGGCAGGAGTGAGTGGAGGAGGAAAAAAAGGCAGGAGTGGAGGAGGAAAAGGCAGGAGTGGAGGACGAAAAGGCAGGAGTAGAGGACGAAAAGGCAGGAGTGGAGGAGGAAAAGGTCTCATTCTGGGGTCATTCAGAGTTAACAGTTATTGAGCACTTACAGTGTTCCAGCTTGAGTTTCTCTTCATTTTCGCATCTTCGTCTAATCCTTGTTGGAATCCTCTGCAGAGTGACCAATATATCCTCACCTGGCATTTGAGGACCCTGAGGCTTAGAGAGGTAAAAGCACGTACAACGTCACACACCTCATAACCAGCATAATCTATGTACACCCTGACGGCTACTTCCTCTACGATCAATATCCCCAACCTTTGGTGGAAAGTGATACCTCTCTCTGGGCTTCCACAGCACTCAGTTTCCCTTTTAAGCACATGTCTTGTTCTGCTTCCTGTGGTAATTTGTGAACCTCTATACATCTTTACTCTGTGAAGGTACTGACTATATCCTGTTTATTTATGTTTCCAACGTGCCAGCACAATATTTGCTATGGGACATGGGCAATAAATAACAGGTGAGAGCTAAATGCATTTGGGAGTGAAGGAGTGTATGCTTAAATAGCTGACAATTTCATTTAGCAATTTATGGTCTGAAGTGCCAAGGAAGCTTCTGAGTAAAGGATTTGGTATCTGAAAACTCTTGTTTTAAAATTACAAGTTGGATTAATCAAAGATATCCACTGCAGAGGAAGGGGCTGAGGCACCAACCAAGCAGCCTGTGCTGGAACTGGGTTTTAAAGGCCCTAAATTTGGGGAAGATATAATACTATCAGCTGTCCAAAGCAGGATCAGTCCAGAAATTGCAAGGTGGTTTTGTCTCACGTATCTCACCCACTGCAAATGGTAATGATTGCTGGAGGAGCTTGACTGGGAATGATCTGAGACTGCATCCAGGCTCAGAAGGAACAGAGTACCAAGTTTGATTAGCAATGCCTACCCTGGGTAAGGGAAGGGGAGGGAAGGTCACAGCCATGCCACACAGTTATTACCTCTGAGCTTATTCACACTGACATTTCTTAATTAGGGACTTCTTGGCGTTTGATTCATTGCCAAACACAAATGCTGAATCCTAAGATCCAGTGGACTAGAGTTGGAATAGGGAAGCCAGAGATAGCATAAAGAGGGAGGAGGGAGAGCAGGCCTGGGAACATCCACAAATACCGTCTTGTGGGGTCAGAGCTATTGAGAATCAGACGAGGTATCCAAGTGTGTATGACTGACTTAATGTGTCAGGAATCAGGGTGGGCAGAAATCATGGGGTAAAAAGGACCACAGGTCCACTATAATACAAATCCCAGCCGAGCCAGGTGGAACACAACCACACCTCTGCATCTCAGACTTGCATATCCCAGAGCCCACCTCAGAACTGTGAATTCAATGCCTCACATGGAGAAGCATGGTAGCGTCAATGAGGACATAATGAAATTAGTCCAGTTAGCTTTAGTGGGTGTAAATAGATTAGATCCTGTGGAGAGCTAGGCTGATATTCATTTAAATTAATTCCAGATGAGAAAATAGAAGTGACAGAAAACAACACAATGCTCTTATTGCAAAACTCAGTCTTGTGTTATCCTTTAGAGACACATAAATGTTATTAAATAAATATAAGAATAGAAAGTCAGTGCCAGAATTCAAATAATTTGCTATCACGTGGCTTGAGATCACAATAATTAATATTTTGAATACATACAAGTTAGCTCATGAAATGCGCTTCATTTGAAACTTCTCAAAACTAACATTTTTAAGAAGAGTAATTTTGCTTTAATTGGAATTGTTACCTCAAAACATTTTAAGACTTGTTCTTGAAGAGGAAATACAATTCATTTCAAAGATATTGGTGAAATGAGCATATTTTCATTACTAGGTTGGAAACCCTTATATAAATAAGCATGTAAGTGTAGGGCTACCAGTCAAGGTAGAAATTGCTTGTTACCCTGTCCTTGGTGTGGACACTAACCAGAGTTTAGATGTTATGATTCTCCATTGTAACCAAAGGAGTTAAAAATTCTGGCTTTCTTGTGATACAAATAAAGATAAGTTGTTCCTTTCTTATGGTTCCAATCATCCTAGTAAATGTGTCCTCCTTCTAAACTGTAGATGATTTATCAAAAAGTTTCCACATTTTCACACAATAGGACTGTGCAGAGTCACAGGCAGCCAAGGAAAGGAGCTGGATTATGAGAGAAAGGAGAGGGGAAGATAAGACAGAGGGAAGAAAAGTGGGTGGGTGGTGCTGGGGCGTTCAGTAGGGCTAGATTCCTTACCTGTGCCTGTGTGCTGTGTGCCTCCTAAGCAATTGTTTCTTTCTGTAACTTATTTTCTTTAAGATTTTATTTATTTATTTGACAGACAGAGAGAGAGAGAATAGCAGAAAGAGAGGGAAATCAGACTCCCCACTGAGCAGGGAGCCTGATACGGGACTCGATCCCAGGACCCTGGGATCATGACATAAGCCAAAGGCAGACGCTTAACCGACTGAGCCACCCAGGCGTCCCAACTTTCTGTAACTTTTTTTTTTTAAAGATTTTATTTATTTATTTGACAGAGAGAGACACAGCGAGAGAGGGAACACAAGCAGGGGGAGTGGGAGAGGGAGAAGCAGGCTCCCGGCTGAGCAGAGAGCCCGATATGGGGCTCGATCCCAGGACCCTGGGATCACGACCTGAGCTGAAGGCAGTCGCTTAACCAACTGAGCCACCCAGGCGCCCTCTGTAACTTTAAAATAAACATTTTTTCTGTTGGAAAAATGAGACCTGTTTATTGTATGAAAATTTGTAATAAAAATATAGGAAGGTAAAGAAAACTGCAATCATGTACCCATATATGGTTATTGAATAACTTAGGCATATAACTTTCCAGTCTTTAAATGTATATAATACATACAGTATGTATAATAAATCATATTGTATATACTGACTTTTAACCTACTTTTAATTTGAAGTGTATTGTAAATATCTTTCTGTGTCAACAAATATTTAATATACCAGGTTCTCAGTGTCTGGATATTACTCCACTGAGTTAATTTACCACAAATTACTTAACTATGCAATCACTAGCATTTAGTTATACCAATTTTCACTATTATAATTGCTATAATAAATGTCTCATAGCAAAATCTTTGTGCAGGTGCATGATTATTTTATTAGAATACATTTTTTTTAAGTGGATCATCTGTTTCAAAGGGTAGGTGTTTTTTTCTTTTTTATGTTTTTTACCATTTTATTTATTTATTTATTTCCTTTCAAGATTTTATTCAAATTTAAGTTAATTAACATATAGTGTATTATTAGTTTCAGGGGTAGAATTTAGTGATTCATCACTTGTATATAACACTCAGTGCTCATCCCAACAAGTGCCCTCCTTAATACCCATCACCCATTTACTCCATCCCCCACCCACCTCCCTTCCAGCAACCCTTAGTTTGTTCCCGACAAGTAAGAGTCTCTTATGGCTTAAAGTGTGGAAAGAGCCAAGATGTCCATCAACAGATGAATGGATAAAGAAGATGTGGTATATATATACAATGGAATATTATGCAGCCATCAAAAGGAACGAAATCTTGCCATTTGCAACGACGTGGATGGAACTGGAGAGTGTTATGCTGAGCAAAATAAGTCAATCAGAGAAAGACATGTATCATATGACCTCACTGATATGAGGAATTCTTAATCTCAGGAAACAAACTGAGGGTTGCTGGAGTGGTGGGGGGTGGGAGGGATGGGGTGTCTGGGTGATAGACATTGGGGAGGGTATGTGCTATGGTGAGCACTGTGAATTGTACAAGACTGTTGAATCACAGATCTGTACCTCTGAAACAAATAATACACTATATGCTAAAAAAGAAGAAGAAGAAGAAGACAGCAGGAGGGGAAGAATGAAGGAGGGGGAAACGGAGGGGGAGATGAACCATGAGAGATGATAGACTCTGAAAAACAAACAGGGTTCTAGAGGGGAGGGGGCTGGGAGGATGGGTTAGCCTGGTGATGGGGATTAAAGAGGGCACGTTCTGCATGGAGCACTGGGTGTTATACACAAATAATGAATCATGGAACACTACATCAAAAACTAATGATGTAATGTATGGTGATTAACATAACATAATAAAAAAAATACAAATTCCTAAAAAAAAAAAAAGAGTCTCTTATGGCTTGCCTCCCTCTCTGTTTTTATCTTATTTAATTTTCCTTCTCTTCCTCTAGGTTCATCTGTTTTGTTTCTTAAATTCCATATATGAGTGAAATCCTATGATATTTATCTTTCTAGGACTTATTTCACTTAGCATAATACCCTCTAGTTCCATCCACATCATTGCAAATGGCAAGATTTCATTCTTTTGATAGCTGAGTAGTATTCCTTTGTGTGTGTGTGTGTGTGTATATATATATATATATATACCACATCTTCTTTATCCATGCATCAGTCAATGGACATTTGGGCTCTTTCCATATTTTTGGCTATTGTGAACATTGCTGCTATAAACACTGGGGTGCAGGTGCCCCTTCAAATCACTATTTCTGTATCTTTTGGATAATGCTTAGTAGTGCAATTGCTGGGTCACAGGGTAGTTCTATTTTTAACTTTTTGAGGAACCTCCATATTGTTTTCCAGAGTGGCTGCACCAGTTTGCATTCCCACCAACAGTGTAAGAGGGTTCCTCTTTCTCCGCATCCTCACCAACATCTGTTGTTTCCTGAGTTGTTAATTTTAGCCATTTTGACTGGTGTGAGGGGGTAGCTCATTGTGGTTTTGATTTGTATTTCCCAAAGGGAAGGTGCTTTTTGAAGACTTCTGAAACATGATGCCATGTTGCCCACCAAAAATAGCTGTGAAAAGCAATACATTGAGCATTTCACTGCAATCTCACCAAAACTGAATATTTTGCTGTCTTAAAATTTTTTTTTTTACCAGTCTGATAAAAGGAAATGGCACTATATTTCTTCTCTTAATTTTCATTTTCTGTGTACCTTTTTAAAGTTCTATTTGCAGATCTACTCTTAGTTTCCCATGCCTGCCTGTCTAGAGCTAGCACTGAAGAATGTGGCCACGGCTGACCTAGCTTTGAGCTTTCTCACCCTCTTTTTCTCATGGAAGAGCTGATTCTTCCTGACAAGGTGAACAATGCCCATGTGCACACTTCCACGCTGAATGGATAAAGAGAGATAAGTTATCACCTACAAATTCCTGGCATGGTGAAAAGACACTCTGAAGATACATTATGGAGAAGACAGCTGAGATTGTAAAAGTTCTTTCTGTCCGGGAGGCTCCCAGCTTGGATTTATTGCCACAGACAATGAGAGGTTACTTACGGCCAACCAGATAGATGGCCTAGAGGGCAGATGGCCACCACTGCCACCAGAGAGGTGCAGGCTTCATTAACAATCCTGGTGGCACTGGGTGAAAGAGAAACAGCAAAAGGCTCATTCTCATTGGCACAGACAGGAGAAAATCACGTAAGTCCACTCAGTATCTCCAGGGCCTGCTAATTTCTCTACAAAGTGGCAGAACATCTGCTTGAACCAATAATCTAAGAAAAGCAGAGAAAAGAAAAGAGAGGAAAACCCATTCCCAATCTCCTCACCTGAGAAGCCACACCTCGCTGGGAAAAATTAACATAGGAGCAAGTCCATGAGGCCTAGCTCAGCCCCCAGGACCACAGAGGGCTCTCATGGCCTTGCACACACTATCCCCCCACATGGCTGGGGATGAAGGAAAACTCAGGAGTCAGAGCTCCTGGGTTTGAAACTCCCTTTACCATATTCTATATGTGAGGACATGGACAAGTTATCCCTTCCTCTAAGTATTAGTTCTCAACTATAAACTAAAATTAATAATACTTTTCTCATAGTGTTTGCTGTGGACTGAGTTGTGTCCCTCCCAAATTCATTATTGCTGTAACCTTCATCATTGAAGCTGTAACCCCAATGTAACTGGTTTTGGAGATAGGACTTTTTAGAGGTAGTTAAGGTTAAATGAATCATAAGGGTGAGATCCTAAGCTGATAGGATTGGTAACCTTATCGGAAGAGGAAGAGTGAGAGTTCTGTCTGTCTCTCTCTAACCATGAACATGCACCAAGGAAAGGGCATGTGAGGACACAGTGAGAACACGGCCATCTATAATAAGCCAGGAAGAGCACCCTCACCAGAACCCAACAATCTTGGCACCCTGGTCTTGGACTTCCACACTCCAGAGCTATGAGATATAAATGTCTGTTGTTTAAGCCACCCAGTCTATGGTATTTTCTTGTGTCAGCCCAAGCTGACCAAGACTGTTAGTAGGGGAGAGGTAAATCACATTTTGTGTACGAAATACATATCACGTATTAAGTATTCAATAAAGTTTACATTTCTTATTTTCTACCCTCTATCTTCCTCATAACCCTGTCACCAAGATATCTGCCCAGCATGTATCAGAGTTTCCAACATTATAATTTATTCTGTCCCTAGCACTTCTCACTCCTCCTCTGACCTTAATGTTTCTATTCTCATATTAATAACTAGTCTGAATTTCTAAGTGTTCCCTCTTCTTGGCCATTTGGTTTTTATGTTCTTAATGCTGAATCGCACTTGATCTTGACTAATGAATTTGTCATTGGTAAGAAAAGACGTCGAGTACCTTAGAACAGTGCCTGGCAAATAGAGAACCCTGTAAATGTAGTTATTGTCATTATTATTATCCAGCATCATGACATTATAATTAAACTATTTTTCTTTGCTTTGCTACCTTTCAATAAGAGTAGGCATAGTTAGTCATACTTTCCTCCAAATGAACAGCTGAAACAAGAATGCCCATGCTAGCTGTGGCCCTTTGGTGTGTGTATGGGGTGGGGGTGGGGTGAGAGAAAAAATTCCCTTTTGGATTATAAGACATCACAGACCAGGAAATCTTGATACCAGGACCCAGAACCAGAGCAAAGGAGAATCTGAAAAGAATCCAAGAATAGTCCCTCTCCAGTCCTCAGCGTTGCCCTTCATTTGCCTGGAAGAGAAAGATAAGCCATCAGAGATACCTAAGCCTCATGAACAGGAGGAGCACTGACATGAGACACAGGACAAACAGCTGTAGATGTGGTCAGTAAATGCTGAGACAGGACACCAGACTCTTTAGAAACTCCTTGCCACGTATCTTGGGGAAATCCTAGTTGATGTCTTGAGGTTGAATCCCATCTTCTGTGTCTCTATATCTCCACTCAGAACTACTGAGTACCCAATAAAAGAGCAGGGGTTCTGGTGAAAAAAGAAGTGAGTGTGTTGATAGGAGTCAGCAGAGACATTGTCAGTGTCATTATGAGAGTGTCTGTGATGTTTTGAAGCAAGGGAGATAGAACCAGGGTGCAGAGCCAAAAGCAAATCCCCAAAAGGAACATCAGACTGGTTGGCCTAAGTAGAGACTAAAGAGAGAATGGAGGGGGGTAGACAGCAAAGGAGCTGGAAACCCCACACAAGAGCATACCTCAAATAGTTCAGGGTTGAAAGCCATGCGGGCTAGGCATCCACTGGGACACTTCTTCTCTTTAGTACTCAGTGTGTATCATCAGGGCAGTGTGCCTTCGAGTTGCATTGGGGAGGCAGTATTGCCTAATGGGTAGGAGAGTTAGCTCTGAGACCAGACTAAGTTCATATCTCAGACCTGCCACTTACTGGCTGTATTATCTTGAGCAAATTACTCAACTTGTGCTTTGATTTCTTTGTATATAAAAGGGGGCTAAAGATAGTATATAACTAATAGGGTTATTTGTGAGAATTAAATAAAGTACAGGTAAAGTACTGAGAATAATTCCAGATTAGAGCAAGTACTTAATATGTGTTCTTCTTCCTGTTCTCCTCCTTCTTATAATCATCATTATCATTATCATCAGCCTATATATCCCTAGGTCCTAACAGGGAGGAATAGCTAATTAAAAACAAGGTTTATAATCTTGTCCTTACTTAGAACGTCATTTCTGTCATCTAGCTCTCACTTTTCAAATATGTACCAATGTGCCATTTTGATATAGCCTACAAATATAATAAATACTAATTGTTGTATATGTACTTTATACCAGGTTATATATCTATATATAGATAGATATATAATCACATTTACTCTTCAAAATAAATGTAAAAAGAAACACTGTTATTTCCTCTAGAGTAGGGGTCAGGAAACTACGAATTGCTGTCCAAATCCAGCCCACTGTCTTATTATAAAAATAAAGTTTCATTACACAGCCACACCAGTCATTTACATATTAGCTACGGTTATGTTCATGCTACCTACAGTGGCAGGGTTGATTAGTTGAGACAAAAGTTTTCAGAAAAAGTTTGCTGATCCCTCCTCCAAAGAGATGAAGACATTGAGACTCAGAATAAATGTAGAGTGCAGGATCATGTAGCAAGCTTCAGAGAAAAGATTCAAACCCAAATCTGCCTGACTTCAAGCTCAGGCTCTCAATCACTATTACCCACAGTCTTCAAAGTTACTGGTTTTAATGGAAAGGCCAAGAGGAAGTCTCTGAGGCTTGATGAAATAAGCAGATGGAGCTCTGAACATCAATCAGTCATCTAAATATCTGACATCAGGCCCATGAGTCAATAGCATTTCCCGCCATTGCCACCCACTGCATAGGCTGGCTGTCTTCAGTCATCTTGCCAAATGCCAGGCAACATAGGGTGAGCTCAAAGCACATATTTCCCCTTCTGCCCACTGTATTACTCCAGCAGCATGGTTCTTTTTGGTGTCACATCAAAGAGATTCTTATTAGTTGTCCTTCTGCTACAGCTAATACAGTTTTTGGTCAGCAGCATTTTTTACTTTCACATGAGTATGTCTATGTGTGGACAGGAAGGAGAGAGGGAAAAAGAGAGAGGCTGATTCCAGTTGGGTCCCAACATGGTCAGTCATATCTGTTTAGCCTTAGATTAAATTGTCCAGGATGACAACAACAGTTTGGAGCTGAAGCTAGAAAGTCAGCAAGCTATACTGGAATGAGATCTGGGTCATGAGTTCAAATAGTGCCTCTTGAACCTAAGAAATATCAGGAGAGCAATTTTTTTTTTTTAAGATTTATTTATCTTACAGAGAGAGTGAACGTGCACATGCACACATACACACAAGCGGCCGGGGGGAGGCAGAAGGAGAGAATCCTCAAGCAGACTCCCCACTGAGCACAGAGCCAGTGTGGGGCTAGATCTCATGACCCATGAGATCATGACCTGAGGCAAAACCAAGAGTCGGATGCTCAACCAACTGAGCCACCGAGGCACACCAGGAGAGCATGTTAAAACATCAGTTCTTGGGTTCTGTCCCCAGAGATGCTGACTTTATAGATAGGGTCTAAGATTTAGCATTTCTTTTTTTTCTTTCTTTCTTTTTTTTTTTTTTCTATCAAGCTCCCAAGTGATGCTGAGCCACATTTTGCAAAGCATTGAGCAAAAGAACTGGCTCTGGCCAGTGGCATGCTATCTAAAACTTGAGCAAGTTGCTAAAACTTCCTGGGCTCTACCTTCCTCATCTGAAAAAATGAAGCCAATAAGCTAACAATCAATGCAAGAGGAGACTAATGCAGAAGTTCTTTCAATATTTACTAATAATGAGAATTAGGATTTCCTGAGTAATTCCTCAGTTCTATGCCAAGCACTGTACCAGGCATTTTATACCACATATTATCTCTGATCTTCATAAGAACCTGTCAGACGGGAGGTATTATTATCATTCAACAGGCAAGAACCCTGAAGTTCCAGAGAGGTACCTAGTCTAATATCCACAGCTAGGAAGTACAAAACCTGCAATTCCAACCCAGATTTGAATGTCAGCAAAGCATGATTTTAAATCCCCCAAATAGGTATAATTAGTCTCCTAGCTCAACCTCAAATTGCTTATGTGGTAACTCCTACCCAGTGTGCAGGATGAAGTTGGGGCTCCTGACTATAGGTAGCAGCCACAGCCTCCAGCCATCAGGCAAGTAAAGACAGCTTCCCCACTTGCCCTCTGCTGTTGATGCTATTTGATGGAGTGTTGAGACCAGTGATTACCCACTCTTGAAAGCAATCATTTCATCCTTCATCCTTCAATGACCAGCAGCAGGAGTGCCTAGGGCTGAGAGAGCTTGCATCCAAGGGTGGGGGGAAAAAAAAAAAACTTTCAAAATCTAGGGAGCTCAAACGAACACCTCTTGAGAAAATATATTTCAGAATTAAACATTTAATGCTGGGTTTTCATTTTGTAACAGCAATGGGCTGTGGAAACAAGTACCAAAGAGCAGGAGGAGACTCGCGGCGACCCTCGCCAATAACAGAAAATTATTTGTTGCTTCCTAAAGTGGTATTTGAGCCCAGCGGGCTGCACTTAAGATGTGACTGGATAATAGCTGTGTGACACACCCCTCTAATGGAGCTGTCACACAGATGCTGCCGAGCAGCCTGAGCTGTGGCTTCGAAGAAGCTCTTCCACTGTCAGGCTTTTGCTTGTGCTGTTTAGGATGAAGGTGATTCTCCAGGCTACTTTAGTAACTTGAGGGAATATTATGGTGAGGTGCCAGGAAAAGTGACTCCTCTCATTTGATGCATGGGAAATCAGAGAACAAAATCCAACTACATGACCAAAGCCACAGATAGAGACTGGGTCACTTTGCAGGGATATCGAGTTTGTTCCCCGAAATTGGAGCAACTGAAAAGTAGACCCATCAGCAATTCTGTGCTGCCTTTTATGTTCATAGGAAAACCTCTATGTGAAATCCCTGCAGATAGAAAAGAGGGTGTATTAGTTTCCTCTTGGGCTACCACAAATTACCACAAATTCGGTGGCTTAAAACAATGTACTTTTATTGTCTTATAGTTCTGGAGGTCAGAAGTCCAAAATGGGCTTCCAAAATCCAGGTGTCAGCAGGGCTGCATTTCTTCTAGAGGCATTTTCCACATGGATATGAGTTATAGAGCCTCAATTGAGTCTTCTAAAGTTTCAAGGGGTACATAACCTTAGCTGACATCTGAATTACCATTTTATCAATAATGTGACATTCTTTCCCCCCAGAACTACCTATTCTTTAGTGCATTCCTTGATCACTCATTTTCAAGAAGACTGGAATTTCAAAAACATTCTAACACTAGCAAAAAAGACTTAGTCCTGGGGCGCCTGGGTGGCTCAGTCGTTAAGCGTCTGCCTTCAGCTCAGGTCATGATCCCTGAGTCCTGGGATTGAGCCCCGCGTTGGGCTCCCTGCTCCGCGGAGGGCCTGCTTCTCCCTCTCCTACTCCCCCTGCTTGTGTTCCCTCTCTCACTGTGTCTCTCTCTGTCAAATAAATAAATAAAATCTTTAAAAAAAAAAAGAGACTTAGTCCTCACTCTTCTTCCTGCCTAAACCTTGCCTCTTCAACTAGGTAAGCCCTGACCCCATTTGCCACAACTCCTGATTGGAGCCTCTGCTCCCATTAAAGGGACAAAGCTTCAAGGACCTCTTCAGGGACCAAGATCTATGCAGCAGGGAGTTACTGTGCAAATTGGACCCAGTGTCTCTTCTTTCTTTCTGAAACTGTTGCAAGGTGAAAAGCTTACTACGAAGAAAGCACAACAAAAGTCCTTGCATAGGCTTCAAATTAGAATTGCACACAGCTTGCAAATTGGAGTTCTAAAATCTTAAAAGTCTCAAAATAGGGATGAAGATGTGAAACGATAATATATAATTGCAAAGCCATACCATTGAATGTATTACTCTTGCTCAATCTGCTCTGGGAATTAAGACTGAGGATCACTCTGCTAAAGCCAAAGGGCTACTAGATTGAGTGGTGTGCTGGAGCCAGCTTGTTGTTAAATTTCCAGGAATTTGGCAAGCTGATTGTTATACATAGCCATTATTAAAACTTTTATTATATAAATTTATAATTAAATAATATTAAAAACAAAGTCAATAACTCCTCAAAACCCACCACCCCTAATGACTTTACTATGTTTGATATAATATGTGCTTTTGAGATTATTTACATTTATGATAGCTGTAAAGTAGAAATACTCTGTAATGGTATATTGCCACACATCCCTTCCCAAATCTGCATTCAGTGATATCATGTTGGTAGCTTAAAAGCAGCCATGGTGGGCATTTCCACAGCATTGAAATACAAGTCAGGGCTTGATTTATTGTTTTGCTGACTATTGAGACTTAAGAATGTGCTGGAGAAAAATTTAATAATACAGATTACACTTTAACAGCATGTTATGTCTATAAATGTTTGAGAAAATAATTTTCCTGTACTCTAAAACTTTTATCAAATTCAGCAAATAAGCTGTACTCATCACTGACAAATGAATAAAATTCCAACATACTTCTTCATTTTTCTTCACTTCTGTATTATTAATTAATGGAAATGAAAATACCAGGGAGCATTCATGTTGGAACTATAGACATTCATCAGCTGAAACCACAGTATAGGTAAGGATGAAAGGGTTTAGCAAAAACAAACAAACAAAAAAACACTGTGAGAATCAGTTCCGGATATAGAATTTATGACAAAAGTGTCATATATTCTATGATTTGTAATTCACATACTTGATGTCAGTAAAATTTTTAATAAACTTATAAACATGTATATATGTACATATCTATACCCACACATACTCTTCTTCATAGAGCTGGGAACTAAACATTTACTACCACATCACTGGTTACATTTTTTTAGAAAGAGGCACTTGCAAACTAAGACAAGTTACAAAGATGAAAGAGAATATGCTAAGGCCAGCCATATCATTCATTGTTAAAAGAGACACGAAGATGGACCTACATATGGGCAGAGACTAGAGGCAAACTGGATAGAACCTGTATTAGAATTACTAAGAAACCTTCTGTATGCAAAGCAGGCAGGGTTCAAGACTATAAGAGAATCACTTTGAATAAAATCTTCTCAAGGCCCAGCTAAGAGTGCTCTTGAGAAAGCCAACTGTTATAGAAAAGGAAGCCAATGGGAACTGTACAAAGATTTTTCAGCTTTTAGTCTCTAAGATATCTCTTCTCTCTTTGGATTCTGTCACTTTTACATGCTTTGTCCCTTTGGGTTTTTGGGCTTTCCCTCCTCTTCTTGTCCTACAGAATATTTATGGACTTTATATCCTGTGAGGGCAGGGATTGTATCTGTCTTTTTCATCCTGTTAACCCTAGCACCAGGCACAGTCATGACATGCAGTAGGTATTAACAAATATTTATTTAAATAACAAATATTTAAAAACAAAATGGAATCATGACCCTTTCTTTTATTCTTATTTCAACTGGTCATGGCTGGAATTTTGTAAAGACATTATGAAAGCAAACACGCACACTCACACACGTACACACAAAGAGAAATAAGCAAAATTCAAAAAGGTAGAGCTTACAAAATACAAGTTTACATTCTTATGGGAGGTAATAAGAATGCCTGCCAAGCACAAGGCCACTGTTCTGTTTTCATACCTTGTCTGAACCTTATCCATGTGGCGTCCCTTGGCAGAGCCATATTGTTTTCTGACTCCTAAGAGCTAATCTGATTTAAACCTTTAGAAGTCAAAGGTAAATCAAAACCCAAGTTCTATTTTTACTCTAAGCCATCCATGGCCTCTCAGGCCCTCCCAGGAATCTACAGCTCATTTGTAAGGTAGCAACAATAGTATAGAGAACTTTCTTCAAGTTACCACTTTCACTTAACTCTTCATGGTTTTATGTTCCTAGGGAAAGGGGAAGTGAATGAATGCCAGGGAGTTACTGTGAGTATCCAGGAGCAGAACAAGCCAGAGTGCAAAAGATTTTCCCAGGCATCCTAAGCATCAAAAACGGAAACCAAATATGTTGGCAAGTTTGGGACATGAAAACTTTGGAGGCAAATATAAGAGGCTCTAGAGCTAGGTAGAAACTGAACAGTAATGAACAAACAATAGAGACACAAGCAAAGCAAGAGAGGCAAGATAATTACCATGTTTGAACCCATAGGCCCACCTAATATTCATGTTTTATTAGCTCTGTTTGAATGATGTGGTGATAGGTTGTTTAATTTAAAGGCATGAAGTCATGGTAGACACAGACTCCCCCATAACCATCTCTGTGTTAGTATTTAGATTTATAACTTTATGATATAAATTGAATTGAAATGTATGTGGTCAATATTTTTACCAAGGCAAGAGAAAGGTAATTTCTTCATAGGATATCTCCTTAGGCTCTAAGAGATTCTGCTTTCTTCCAAAAGTTTTATTCTTCATCTAAGTAAAATTTTAAGATCAGAGATTGAGGCTTAAAGTACTAAAGTTTTAAGTTTAAAGCTGGGATATAGATAGTTCAGTCATGGCAATAAATGGGTTTTTACAACAACTTTGAAAAGAGAATTTAGGATCAGGAGGTGGTATGCATACATTAGAGACCACCAACATATAAGACCCGAGTCTTCATGGAGTCAATTACCAGGGGATGCATTCTAAAATGGAAAATAAAATTGAAGGATGACAACAGCTTAAGGTTGAGCTTCAACAAATTCCATAAAGGAAAGGTGAAAATTAAAAACAAAATCAAAACGAAAGAAAACAAACAAACCATAAAACACTTTGTAACTGAGTTCAAGGATAATGGGTGGATCAAGATGAGTGTGGAAAAGTATGGAGGGACTGGATTTGTAGAAAACAGTCTCAAGACTGATTCTCCAAAGTGATTAAAAATGGGGTGGGTCTTCTAGTGATGTAGAACACCTCAATCTTAAAGGTCCTTAAGCAGAAAATATACAGATATTTGCGAGGGATGCTATAGATGATATTCTTATATTAGATGAGGTAGGAAATGAAAGATGTTATATTATTTTAGTGGCAAAACACAGAGTTCCATTCAGGCTAACTCATATTATAAGGATAATTGTGTCTATAAGGTAAAGAAACACTTGCCAGATATTCATGAATAGAAATTGCAATATGGCCATACCTAAGGAAACTGGAACAAAAGTTAATTCTTGTACTTGTTGAAGCCCTAGGGACCTCAGCAGCACAAGTCTGGGGATTTTATTCTCAGGTAGGCTGTCAGTAATGTGGCTAAGCTCTCAGCTACCATTTCTGCCTGTTTCTCTTTCTGTCTCTTGCTCCTCTTCTTACTTCTACCTGACTCCCTTTTCAATCCCATTCTCTGCTTACTCAAAGTTTCTGCTTCTTCATGACTTTAACTTACTCATAACTGCTCACTCATGTCTATTACGGGCCTTCTCTATGTTCCCACTGCTTATAATGTGATTTGTTCCATAGCAGAGAAAAGTGCACAACAGAAAGGAAATTGATTATCTCATAAAAATTATTGTTTAGTTGAGCTTTTAGCACTAAGCTATATCATAGACCACCAGTTAGCTTAAGGTTTGTCTACATTTGGGTCAGATCCTTACATCTGATCCCAGCAACTTTGTTCAGAGCAAAATGAAGTCATATGATAAAGAACACAGCAGCCCAGAGCTGGCCACTCAACATACTCTGTAGACAATCTATTTTCTCTTAGGAAAGAATGGTGGACATCCTGGTTAACTTATTTAGAACAATGAGTAGGAAGAAAATGGAAAAAAAGGGTGCCTGGGTGGCTCAGATGGTTGAGCGTCTGCCTTCAGCTCAGGTCATGATCCCAGAGTCCTGGGATCGAGTCCCGCATCGGGCTCTCTGCTCCTTGGGAGCCTGCTTCTCCCTCTGCCTCTCTCTCTCTCTCATGAATAAATAAATAAAAATCTTAAAAAAAAAAAAAAAAGAAAATGGAAAAAAAAGTCCCTAAGGTTTATGTCAAATCTCAGTCTATAATTCTGACAGCTGGGAGTAGCTATGCAAGGAAGATATCAAATAAGAATTCTGGTGGTCTTGTTAGAAGCACCAGTATAGCCTTACCTGCTATCTGGGTCATTTTACCAGCAACTAAACACTAAGAAAATGAGGTTTTGCCCATGAATGATAGAAAACATTCCCTTTGTCCAGGGACCAAAATAAAAAGACAATAATCAAGCCCAGTAGCCTGACATTTCTGTCTGGGTAATATCTCAGACAGTGTGAAGAAGGGGACAATGGGCTGGGCCTGGCACATGCTCTCACGCTGAGACTGCAAGCCAGGAGTATTTTTCCTAGAAAGCAACCCAGTGGGGAGCCTCTGTGAAAGAGTGAAATATAAATTATTCATTTTCTGTTCTTTGTCTACTACCCCCAGCAAGCCTGGTTTTGCAGAGGCAAACAAAGCACAGAGGGAGGTATCAGGACAAGCCTCTTGCACTGTGCCCAGCTGAAGATCACTGCTTTCTAACGAGAGTGCATGCACAGTAGACTGCAGGCAGCCTGGATGGTAGCAAGAAGGGAAGACTGAGAGGCAGACCCACAAATCTGTCATGGCTCAGCATTTAATGAATGGGCAAATCACTTTGATTCTGTGGAGTCCAGTTTTATTAGCTATAAAAAGTGAGAAATCTAAGAGTATCTTCGAAGAGTTAGTTCTGGAAAAGCACATTACCAAGATTGGAATTCTCTCCCGTCCAGCCAGTCTCCCTGGCTCCTGGGTCTCCTTTAAGTAAGAGAAAATATCATTCAGAGAACCACAACCTTGGGAGCCTCCCCAAAAGAGCACTCTTTGCAGAGCATAACCCTAGAGGCAGTGAAGAAATTAACTCTTGAAGAATGACTTCTGCCTGCAGAAGGATTGGGACCAGCAATGGAATTACAGCAGCAGGGTACAAGAAGGCGTCAAACCATGAAGATCATTTTCAACAGTAACACCATTAGCTATGACGATGAAACCTATGTAAAACCTAGGTCCTGCTACCAGACTGATCTTTTTCCAGTTTTTTCTCCTCTCCTCTTCTCTTCTCTTCTCTTCTCTTCTCTTCTCTTCTCTTCTCTTCTCCTAGAATTAGGACTGGAATCCTTGGGCTAAATAAGTAAAATTCTTGGACAAGTTGATGAAGAGGATCATGCAAATTTCATTTGACAATTCAGTTTCATTCAAGGCAGCCTCAAGCCTTCCACCTACTTTGAGACCATTACTATAGTCCCTGATGGAGACTCTAGCCTTCCACAGTTTCTTTCTAGCAGGTTTGGTCTCCCTCTACACTTCCAAGGCCCCTGCTCAAATAAAGTCTTATCCAGGTAAGTACAACTGCTAACATACCTATAGACTTCTTGTTAAACCAGCTCCAGTTCAAACAATCACCTCTGGCTATCAACACAATCTGGTTAAATAAGACAAAGAGAGGGCATGGAGGGCATCTGTCTCTTAGTAATCTGTATTACCAGCTAAATATGTTGCCTTTATGACCTCCATTGTGTTAAATATGAAGCACTCAATCTGAGACCCAGGAGGATCAATGATCATATACTACCAACAGTGTGTGTAGAAGTTTGACATTGTATTGACACAACAAACCATCCTCCCTCATTTGATGTGTTCAAGTAGAGCTCATCCTTCATTGCCTAGCCAAACCCCACATACCAGAAATTTCTGGATCAATAGCATTTTCAAGTCAAATATGAACTTTCCTCATAAAAAATGAGGTGCTTGCCTGAACTTTTGATCATCTGCTCTTCTCTTGGTACAGGGCTTATCAGACTACATCATCTTTGAATGCCTACAGACTAGACCATAAATCTTGTCATAGTTTGATCTCTTAGTAACTTGCCATCTACCTTAAGCCTGTCAGGCTGTTTGTGAATTTTCTCCCAGAAAATCTGAATTTTGCCACTTCGGTCACCTCCAGCTATCATTATTTTTCACATACATGCATGTACCCAGATTCATGAATATCTATTTCTACAATATTTTGAAGGGGGGCTTGCTCATATTTTTCAATTGTGGTCTTAGTGGTTTGTTTTATAGAGGCCTTTGCAACATCTAGTTCTCTTATTATTGTCCCTAGAAGTGCTTCTAACATGTAATTTTAGGGAAAAAATTCATAAACTTTTTTTAAAGTAACATAAATTCATTCATTAAAATTAACAAAAAATAGTTAAGTCATACTTGTCCTACTACCTAACAAGAACATAAATATGCACTGCAGACTGTGAAATGTAATCAAATTTATTCTTTTGTTATTTCTTGGATTACAGAAAGAACAATGGAATGACTATGGAATTTCCAATGACTGAGGAAACAAATTAGTATTTATCACAAGAGGAATAACATAGGATGAGAAAAATGGAAATAAATATTTACAAATCAATCCCTAATAATTAGAAAAGCATACAAAAGTTATGTTAGTTTATTCATCCAGTAGAAACTAAGTGCATACATACATATATACCTACATATGTGTATGTGTGTATACATACATATGTACATGTGTGCATCTCTATTTGTGTGTAACAGTATCTACCCTGGAGATTACTGCCATTGGAGAGGACAGATAGGGAAACAAGCAACATACTATAAGGCTCCAAGAGTCTTCCATAGAACTAGAGTGGAGGCATTGAAGAGAAGATGTCAATTTTGCCTTGGGGTGTGGTAAAGAGGAAAAGAAAAGGGTGTGGTATTAAAACTCCAGAGAAAATGGTGCAGAGGAGTCTTGAACAAGACATTAGTTTTCATGAAGCAGATGAAGATGGAAGGCAAATACCCTGCCAGGTTATAGTCTCTAGGTGTTTTATCAGCAATAGATGAGTGGGAAGGTCAGGTCAAAGAACAAGATAAGCTTGACAAGGCAAAGGTGAAATTGCATAGAATCATTAATGCCAATCTTTGTCTTCTGTGAAGAACCTTGTATTCCATTCTTGAGTAACATCCTGAGTCCTAACTCTGAATGGTCCATTGTTGCTGCTCCAAATTCCATGGTGAGACAGATCCTGGGACCTTCTCTGATCTCCAAGAGGAAAAGAGCTGTGATTATTCATACCATGAACATCTCCAAGTCTACCATGAATGCAAGAGCAGAGCAGGGTAGCACGTCTGCCAACTGTTGGTCATTACAAATGAGACAGGTTAAAGATGTAATAAATATTCTTTGACTGATGGACAGGAAGACACCACCATAAGATTTGCTTACCCTAGAAACAGGAAGCCCTAATTAGCCAGGATTGATTTAATATGTAGCACTTAATGACACTGCAATTTCAAACTGCATTTCCACAGGGAATTAGTTACATGACTGTTCTTGGTGGCACATTACCATTTTCTAGGCACTCCCAGGAATAATTAAAATTCAAGACCAATATTCTCTCCAGAAAAGTCTATTAACATGTTAAATGGAAGGAAATTCCTAGGTGATCCATGCATTGAAAACTAGTCTATAGTAACATGTAGACAGGATATTGCGGAGCCATCTCAGGGCCATCTTATCTCATCTCATTGAATGCCAATCACATCACCCTCATCCACTAGCACTACATGCTTTTCCTGGAGGAATTTCAGTCTATGGGCTCCTTCCTAATTTAGACCTCAGAGCATCTTTGCTAGTTTGTCTGCCTCCTTCACTCATTTATTTCCCCACATTTACTGAAAACTTATGATGTACCAGGCTCTGTGACAACCAGGTAAACAGATATAGAGCTGGCCCTCTTAGAGCTCAAAGTCTAAAGGGAAAAATAAACATTTGAGTAAGAAATTACATTTCCCGCTGAATGCTCAATCTCCAGACTTTTCTAAGGCCATTTCTTGTTCTTTCCTTCTCTTTCAACCACAAGGAGAACCTATTTCATTTTGCTGGTACTTGTAAAGTTTTCTCTCCTCTTTAATATTTCTGTAATACTTTCTTTGCTATTTTAGCCCTTGGAATTATCTCCAATCTCTCCTTGAGATTTTCTCTCCAGCTAGTCCTCTAAGGGCCTTTTTCTACATTACTTTTTAAATTATCATAATAGGCCTGATATAGACAGATGTCAAAAACTCAACCTAAGAAAGACCTGGGAGGTCAATGGACAGGAGTGGGCAGGATGGGGGATGCTTTTAATACTTGGATCAGCCTGCAACATTATAATCCCAGGCTTTACTGGGGATGTTAGAGGTTAAACAAATATCTCTAAAGAGAAGGAGGCAATGCTATAATAACCACATTTTCTAGTTTCTAAAATTGATTCTTTAACATCTTGAGGCTTTGCTGACTGTGGAGGGATTGCCCCTCCCAGGGTTAGCCAGTTCCTAGAGACAGTAAAAGACTTGACTTCAAGCATGCCTTTCATATATAAACCAACCAATCCAGTACCCACAACCCCACCACCTCCTTTATCAAGCTCACACTTAGCCACCATCCTCTTGCTCTACTCTCCCCAAAGCCAGTTCACAGTCAACTAGGCCCTGCTCTTATAATCCAGGGCCCACGAAAATTATTCAAACTAGCCAATCCTAAACTTGTTTACCCTGCCTTGCCCATTCCTTCCCACAGAAACCACAATAAAGGCTCTTGCCCATATTTTCCCCCACTCCCTCTGCCTCCTGACCTGTCCTGGTGTTTTCCCATAGGAACCTCATCACTTGGCATGCACCCTCCTCTTGGATCTGTGAGTATAACAAGTTATCTTTTCAGGGGAATTGGTCTCCTGCTTTTGGCCTTGCCATAATTGCATTATAATAAAATCTACATTAAAAAAAAAAAGATTCTTGAACTGAGGTGATTTCCTTAGACCTTTTCAACTGGGAATGATCCAGAGGTTACCACAGCCCTTGGGCTTCCTCTAAAAAAACATAAGTCTTTGGTTTGCCCTGTAAGAATGGGTTTTATGGTAGCCATGTGCCTCTCAGATCTCTGACTATAGGAAGTATGATGGACTGCTGGTCCAGATATGCACCCCATTCCATCACTCTATTTGCATTGAGGCCATACTTGCCATGTTCTACCCCCAACCAGAGGACTGAGCAAAACAGGGACATTAAGGCAGGCACATTCCTAGGAGATAAAGGACTCCTCTAATGGGCAACTTTGGCTTGAGGACTCCCTGATTACATTACCTACCTTTCATTCGGACTACACTGCAGTCTAAGATGCTTCCCCCACTTCCCTACCTTCCCTCTCTCCTTCACCCAGGGTCAGACCTGTATAATGTTCTGCCAATTTAACCAACCTTCCCTGGCTCTCTTCCTATTTTCTCTCAGTTGTTTCTCTTAGTCAAATTCTTGATCATTTAATTCTGCATTTATGTCTGTTTCTCGGAGGAACTAAAATAACACAAGTATCAGCCCAGTAAGAATTGGAATGATTCCAAAACAGCCCATCTTTGTTTACCTACCATGAAGAGACGAACTACACAAAACAAAAGATCAGTGCTAGAAACTGGGGATTCATTCAGCTCTATTAGACAGTCAATCAATTATTAGCTTAGAGTTAATTAAGTTCTAGTCAAGAAGGCATTCAGAATGACCCACATGTATGACTTTTTCTTTCTTGGGAACAAACTGAGACTCCTGTGTCACAGTCTGTTCTTAATGCTGCAGTCTTTTAGGAGAATGAAAAAAGAGATTAAAAAGAAAAAAAAGAAAAAATAATAAAGAAATATTAACTCTAACAAGGTAAAAAAGGCATAATGCTGTCCAGGTGGTCCAAGGATTTAATTTTCACTGTCAACATTGAGTGATGGGCTCAGAATCCAATGACCCAGTGATTAGGCTCTGACCCATACATTTTTAATAATGGCAGGTGTCCCAGACACACCTTTTATTTCCCCAGGCCAAATTCCTGCTGCCACCATCAGGTAGGAGGCTGCCTGTTTGAGATTATATCAGCATGGAATTTATTTCCTGAGCAAGAATAGTGTACACCAGATAAATCAAGCCTCAGCATACCAGCAAAGGCTTCAGCTTCCTTCTAGGCTTCCCACCCACTATTCCTCCTATTGAGATCATCATTTTAATTAATTAATTGTATTATTTATAAGTAGGTGGCAATGCATTATTATCTCACCCTTCTACCTTGGTCACAGGTGACTGAAGCGGGGGAGGACAGCTTTTCCAAGTTTAGTCAATAAGTAGGCCAACTGGAAGGTTATGAGGTGGGCTTATTCTAGAGTTCTGCCCATGAGGATGAGAGCAATAAACCATACCAATCAGATCTAACTCAGAATTTTGAATCTGAGTGGGAGGGAGAGCAGTTTAAGTTTGGAGGAAAAGTCAAAAAAAGAAGCAGATAATGCAAGAAAAGATGGGTTATGAAATGGTGGAACATCAGCTTGGGGAAGAAGCAGAAGTAACCCTGCTGTTAGAATTGTCGAAAGAGCCAAGATGCCCTTCAAGACAAATGGATAAAGAAGACATGGTCAATATATACAATGGAATATTACTCAGCCATCAGTATGGATGAATACCCAACTTTTGCATCAACATGGATGAGACTGGAGGAGATTATGCTAAGTGAAATAAGTCAAGCAGAGAAAGTCAATTATCATATGGTTTCACTTATTTGTAGAACATAAGGAATAGCAGGGAGGACATTAGGAGAAGGAAGGGAAAAATGAAGGGAGGGATATCAGAGGGGGAGATGAACCATGAGAGTCTATGGACCCCAAGAAACAAACTGAGGGTTTTAGAGGGGAGGGGTGTGGGGGGATGGGTTAGCCTGGTGATGGGTATTGAAGAGGGCATGTATTGAATGGAGCACTGGTTTTTATACACAAACAATGAATCATGGAACACTTCATCAAAAACTAATGATGTACTGTATGGTGACTAACATACCATAAAAAAAAAAAAAAGAACTGTACAAATAGCCAAAGACATCTTGGTTCTCAAACTACTTTTCCATGCAGGCTAGTTGTGTGACAATTCCCATATTGCCTTGAGGCCTTGGCATAGTTATAACTTATTCTTACATGTAACACTCATCCCTACATTTACGGATTCAGAGTGAGACTCTGCTCCTTGAGGGGAAAAAAAAGAAAGTCAAGAAGACTACAATCACCTGGGGAGGAAAAACTGTTAAAAAAAAAAAAAATCCAGATTGCAGTACTCTATCCTGTAGATTAAGATTCAGGAGGTCTGAAGTGAAAGACCAAACATATATATTTTTACAGGCTTCCAGGTCATAAGGACAATAAGCCAGATCTAAATACTACTGACCTAACATGATGACTAGTTGATTCAGACTCCACAAATAAAAGATTCATCAGAAAAGTGTACATGATGGCATAGTAGATGCATGCCTCCTGCCCCCCTAAGTAAATGAACAGCAACATACTTGTCATATATGTCTTCTTTAATAATTTGGTGGTTTGAGTTACTCACAGAATGGGATTCCTAGAAAAAGGTGACACTATCACACAAATCAAAGGAAGGACTCATTTTCCAGCAAGTATAAGAATACTTATGGAGGAAACTGTACAGATCATTCAAAGGGGGACAGTCATAGGAAAGGTAAGATCTGTTTCATCACCCAAAGCCCATGTGCAAACTGTAAGTAGATCTAATCATCCGAGGCTCAGTGTACGAATCAGACAATTAAGAGCCTGGGCCCTGAGATTAGGCAGATGTAAGTTCAAATTTCAACTCTGTTCTCCACATACAAGATGTAGGACTCTGGGCAATCTGCTTAAGCTCTCTCAGCTTCTGTTTCCTCACCTAAAACATAAAAATAGTACTAGGACTTTCGTCATAGAGTTGTTTTTGCGAAAATTAAATGGGCTGATTTATGTAAAGCATTTAAAACAGTAGCCAGCACGTATTAAGTGCTCATTAAATATTGTTTTGCTGTTGCTGTTGTCATTATTCCTCATGCACTCCCTAGCATGTAAAGTGAGATATAAGCACTTCTTGCATTTGAGGTACTTGTCCTAAGGCTCCTTGCTCCTCCCTGTCCTGCTTCTCTCTCAGTTCAATCCACAGATGCTTTCTTCTTGTTCTTAGCCCTGTTGGACTAGATGTTTCTCTCTGATACCTTTGGGATTCTGACTTTAGAATTCCCTCATGGAATCTGCTTTAGATGGACCCTAACTAATTTCCTTAGCCTCATGATACCTCGGGGAGAATACCTCAACCAGTATGCCTCTGGAAATCTAACACCAATGTGGCCCGCATGAGACCCTGTAAAATTGAGATTCCGAAATTGGATAAATTACAGCTTTATTAGCTAATTGATAACTATTTTATTAAGTGCTCAAAAGCAGTTAAGCTCCCAAACTGGTATCTATCAATGGTGAGCTCCCAGGCATGCCATGGTTCTCAAGCTTCTTAATAAGGGAGCCAAGGCTTATAACAAATCTATTATCTAGTTCTAACATCTCTGTGTTAATTATGGGGACCATTTCTGTTATTCATTGTTTCAAGTTAAATTGCTATACTTTCCCTGGAGAAACTGTACTTCAAAAAGGCCATATTTTCTCAAAGTTTCTATTGCAAGCCTATGACTAGCAGGAGTCCCAGCTGGACGTTCAGTCTCTTTCAACATTAGTCTCTTTTGCTGGATTTGATCTGCCTCTCCTGAGCTCAAACTTACGTCATTCAGAAAAATCATTCAAATAGCTTTTGCCTCAAAGTGTTTCATTGAGAGGTTCCCCCACTTCCGCCCCCACACAGAATGAGATCTGTTCAGATTAGCATAGAATCTAGCCAGTTCTTTTCCTATGATCAAGGACAATTTTTCCCACCTGTACTGGGAAGTTTTTAATCTACCAGCTGGAAACATTTTCTCTGAAAACAACAACGTTAAAGTCTATAGAGGTGGGGGGTTATAAAGAAATATCTAGCACTGCCTCAGAGAAGCTTATATTGTATCCAGACCTTGAATGCGTTGTGTTCTGCTCCAGAGATAACAAAAGCTTTAGCTGAAAAGCAACCCTTCATGATGAGGGAGCTGGAAAGCCATTACCCTAGGTGAAGAGAGGGCTACAGTTGGAAGCATGCAAAGCACAGAAGTTCTTTCAACCACTTGTGCTCAAACCTTGCATCACAACTCAGAGTAATGATTAATTTTTCTACTGAGTCAGACCACAAAGGGGAAATTTTCCTGAGCATAAAAATGAAATTTTTTTTTTTTATAACAGCTAGTCTTTAAAGATGTCCCACATCTTTCAGGATTCATGCCCTGTGAGATTCCCTCCCCTTGAATCTGGGTTGGGAATTCAATTTTCCTGAAACAAACAAGTAAGAATGCTACATGTCTTCTGAGGCTGGGTCAGAACAAGCCTTGCAGTTTCTGCCTTGGTCTCTACTATTCTTACTCTGGAGAAGCAAGCCTCATGTAAGAAGTCTGACTTGTGAGTGAAAAAGCCATCTGGGATGTCCACCTCTGATGAGTCTTCTGACGCCTCTAACCCTGGTGACATCTGACAGCAATACATGAGAGGAACCAAGCTAGAACTACACAGCTGAGCTCATTCGATGGACAAAAACATGAGCAACAATAATAAATTGCCATTTGAAGCCACTAGGATTAGGGCAGGTGTAGGGAAAAGGGGTTACACTATAGTAAATAATAGGAAAAACATTCTAAAAAGTTAGGGGTACTAACTCCAAAGATTATATAAAATCAGTCCTGTATTATACAAGAATTTTTACTTGGAAATGTTAGAAACACATACTGACATAAACAACAAAAAGGGGATTTATTGGTTCAGGTAACTGAAAATCTTACTTATAGATAATTCTGGCCATAACTAGATCTAAGTCTTCAAATGATGTAGTAGGAAACTGAGCTCATTCCTTCACTTCTGCTCTTCAGTTGGCTCCACTCCCAAGCAGGCTCTTGCCTTAGGCACCAATGGCATTATGTTTGAAGCTTAACCTTTGGAAGCCCCAGGGGAAAGAGCTTTTCTTTCTCAACCATTCCAATAGATATACAGTATTGCTGTATATCTAGATTGGCCTAGTTTGGGCCCCAAGCCCATTCCTCCAGCCAGAGATGGAATCAAGATTTTTTTCATAAACGGAGACTAAGAATAAAGGAGTGAGTCCCTGAACAAATGAGAGTACTTGTATTAACTAGGCTATCACTTCAGGTTTAGTTGCAGAAATCCAAAATTTAAAACAGCTTTGAAAATCAGTTCATTTCTTTCTCACATATAAGTTCAAGCAACGAAGCACCTTACTTCCTTGAAGACATCAGGGCCCAGGATTCTTTTATCCTAGTGCTTTGCCATTATTAATACATAGGTTCCAACTCTTAACTTAAAACAGCTACTGCAGCTTTGTCCACCGTGGTCACATTCCCCCAAGCAGAAAAAGGGAGAAAGGGAAGGGAAGTATACAACCGTCACACATTAAACTTCTGTTCACATCCAATTCACTAGAACTGAGTCACTTGGCCATGTCCAGCTACAAGAGTCAGGAAATGTAGTCTTTATTGATGGTCTTGTGCTTAACTAAAATTCTTGTTACAACCTAAGAAGATTTCTGGGAGACAACTAGCAGTCTCTAACATACACAGTTACCAGTAGAAAAGAGAATGAGCATTGAGTAGGAAAACAAAAACATTCACTGCATGCTCTTGGATGGAATTTTTATGATTCTAAGATATTTTTTTAGCAATATGGGATTGTTTTTTCCTTGAAAACTATTAGCAGGGGCATTACTAGTATTAATTGTCCTCCATTTCTCTAATAAGAAAGCCTACATGTGATTTTGGGTATTTTTTAATTTGTTTTCTTTTGTTGCTTTTGTTATTTTTTGAAGTTTGTGAATGAAATTTTTTAATTAAAAAAAGTACACCACTTTGCTTGGCAGGCTATCCCCTCTTTAGAATAAGATCATCTATTATTGATTTTTTTTCATGAAAAGCTTCTCTTTGTAGTTGCTTATCACCACTAAAATATAAAGATGGCTGAAAATTAGAGTCTTTCAATTTTGAGTTTCTATGAAAGCAACAGCTAAACAATGTTTTTTAGACAAATATTAAAGGTTACCTACTCACTTCCAAGGAGACAAAGAATAAAGAAAAATAAAGTATACCAGGTAAGTCAGCATATGTTCATGAGCCTGACACTCAAAATTAGCAAATGTTGCTGTGCTTTAATAGAGGCTACAGACCTTTTCTCTTTTTTTAGAAAATAAAATATTACAAACAAAATTGAAGTCCTCTGTTATATTCCCCTGTCCCATCCCTCCCCCTTCCTCCCTAGATGCATCCCACTTCATATATTTTGTGTGCATCAATACACATTATAATACTTTCTCTAATAATAATAATGATGATAGCAAACATAGTGCTTACTCTGTGTAGACATTCTTGTAAGAGTGCTATAAATATGAACTCATTTAATCATCATAATAACCAAAAGGTAAGTATGATTATGATCTTCATTTTAGAGATAGAGAATTTAAATCATAGATTAAATAATTTTCCCAAGACCATATACCAGTAGTGGTGGAGCCAGTCTTCAATTCCATGCATGCTGACTCTGGATGGAGTACCTGCTTTTAGAATCACTAAAACAAAATGGCCACAATGCCTCAAGAACAATAAGTGGTATTGTTTTGTGCAAGCCTTTTTTTTCAACTCCAATAAATGTTACCATCTATAGCCCTTTGCAACATGACATCTTCATGAGACATTTTTTATTTTTATTCTTATTAACATATATAGACCTGGTATATTCATTTTAACTGCTATGCAATATTCCTTTGTACATTTACAACACAATTACATATTTCTCTATTTTTTAAATGTTTGCAAAAAAGTTGCTATCTGACAAGGTACTAATAGGTTAAATGAAGATTTTTATTTTTTTAAGAGAAGATTCAGTATATGTCACATTATCTTCAAGGCACAGGTGTTGCTGAAAAACTTATTTCAAAACAAATGTATTAAAGGAAAAATATTTCCCCCAGTTGTCCAAAAAAAAAAAAAAAAAAAAGCAAAACAAAAACAACCCACACTGGGTGGAAAATATCATGTCTAAACAACAGACACTTTGACTCTCTGTCCTGGAAGTTGTGACTAGTCATAGGCAGTGAATTATTCTCAACCAAATCAGAAGCACTTTCCTATAGACTAGAAGAGTATTTTACACAGTAACAAGTTAAGAAAACATAACTGATAACTATGCTGTTACTTTTATTGTAATACCAGTAAGACTTAGCAAATATTTATTAAGTGTACATAATATGTTAGACACTCTCCTAGCAGTATATAATAAACTCTGCCCCCAAATTTAGTGGTGGAATGTCAAGAACAAAGAAAAAAATTAATGCACAGAATAAAGGTCTCCCTTGGGAATGTGCTTAATTCAAGGCAAAATTTTTCAAGGTATAACTGCATAGAGCAAAGTTTCCTGAAGTATCTTTTATGAAGGTGAAAAAAAAATTTAAAAACAGAAGGGGATCCTTCTTGGTCAAAAAACTTTAGAGGATCCTGAAATAAGCAAAGTTTTAACACATTTTCTCTTTGCATAGATGTAACAGTTTTAAATATGGAAAATATTTTAAAGATTCAAAAAGCAAAAAAACCTTCATTTGCTTCCACCTAAGGAGGGGATCTAATAAGTTTGAATTCAGGAATTTGGTAAGTCCAGGTCAATTCAATTGGTAGTGAGACAAATTGGGTATAAATATTACATTAAAAGCTAGAGACTCCAAGATAGAAGCCAGGTACCAAAAACTGGCCCAACTAAATAATGTTTAAAATATTATTGCCAAAAAGATATGCCACATACCACTAGAAATGCAAGATCACTCACACACACACCCATCCATTCCTAAATAAATTACTAAACCCATAAGCTGGATAAATTTGGAAAATAATGTTTACTATATTATTCTTTAAAAATCTTTAAACAGATCCTGGCGGTTTCAAAACGGTTGCATTATGTTTGTAAAGTGGCAGAAATTAAAATCAATTCTTTTTCTTTAAGATTTTATTTATTTATTTGACACAGAGAGAGAGAGAGAGAGAGACAGCAAGAAAGGGAACACAAGCAGAGGGAGTGGGAGAGGGAGAAGCAGGCTTCCCACGGAGCAGGGAGCCCGATGTTGGGCTTGATCCCAGGACCCTGGGATCATGACCTGAGCCGAAGGCAGATGCTTAACGACTGAGCCACCCACGCGCCCCTAAAATCAATTCTTAATCTGATTTTCTATTTATTCCCCAAAACTGTCCTTGCCTCTGACACATAAAATAGAGCCTTGGGGCTCCTGAGTGGCTCAGTAGGTTAGGCGTCGGACTCTTGGTTTCAACTCAGGTCATGATCTCAGGGTTGTGAGATTGAGCCCTGCATGGGGCTCCCAGCTCAGAGAGGAGTCTGTTTGTCCCTCTCCCTCTGCTCCTCCCCCGCTCTCTCTCACTCTCTCTAAAAACAAATAAATTAATGAACTCTTTTAAAAAATAGAACTTCAACTGTGAGTGCCAGTTGGGATTCAATCTTTCATTCAAGCAGGAAACACTAATTGATCAAAAGACATTAAGGTACCAAGAAGGTACATGAGGGGGAGCTCTGGAATGTTATGGAATGATATGCAAATTGTGTGATAAGACTGTGGCCAGTAGGAACACCCTTATCACAAAGCTCCCTTTGCTCACTGGAATTCAAGGAGTTATTTGCAAAGGTCCACAATAATCCTCTCTCACCCTCCAGAAAACCTACACTAGGGGCATTCAGAGAAATTTGAATGTTTTGTCAATTATTCCTGCATATATTATTAAATAATATTTTGCATATAAATAGAATTTCTTCACAGGTTTATGAACAATCTCTTGGTCTCTTAAGATGACACACACTAGGCTTAGACAATGTTATATCAACATTTATTTGATAAACCAGCTAAACTAGATGGCCTGACATGCTTCACTGTCCCAAATTTGGCATGTTTGTAGCTGTTCTGGGAAACAAGATTGTTTTATCATGGATGCATGGCAATAGTTTTGATCCTGCCTCTTCATTTCTCCTCTCGTTGTGTTTTTATCCTGATTCCCTGGTGTTCTTTCCCAGGAGTTACCCTCAACCCATGAAGGAATATCTCAATTACAGAATTTGTAATGGGGAAAAAATCTTAATAAAATATGTTGTTTAATCTCCTTATTTTATATAGTATGAAATTAAGATGAAGAAAAGGCCAAGGGCTTGTCCAAAATTTCCATAGCCAATTAGAGTCGGGGATAGGACTGGAAAGCAAGTCATTTGGGTCGTATCAGTGTTAGATGCACAGGGATATTAGCAGCGTGAGGCTGAAATGGCTGGGATGTCATTTAAGTTTTATGCTGAGATTTTCAAATTCAAGCATTTAAGGGGGAGGTTCGTGTACAGTCTGCAAGCCAGGCAGTCCTATAGTAAAATAACCATTTCCATTTATCCAGAATGGTGAAGTGCAACAAATAAGTATATATATTTTGGAAGGGAAATTTACATCACTGGTTCCTCTTAAGTCACAGCTAAAATGTCACCCCTTCAAAGACCCTTCTTGGCCGTGCTACTAAGATACTCCCTATGGCTCTATACCATCTTGCACCCAGAACATTGTTTTATTTCCTTGCTTATTTTTGCCTCCCCTGGCCACCACCCCCTGCACTGAAGCATGCAATTCTGCTGGTCTATCTTTTCACCATTGTGTACCTGGTGCCTAATTATCATCCGGTTCAGAGACCATACTCAGTACCTGAGTGGGTGAAGCCAAATCCAGAGAGCAAATGAGAGGGGTGGGGACAAGATAGCTACAGATCCTCTGTGATTTCTGTCAGTGATGTAAGATGAGCATTGAGGACTTTCAGACAAAGAGGCAAAGACCTAATGGAATGTGAGCAGTTGAGAAGAGATTAGATGATGGAAGCCTCTCAAAGAGGATTAGACACATGCAGAGTGAAATGGTGGTGGGGTGGGGAGCAGTTAGGAGGCCAGTGAGCTGAGCTCTTCCTGAGGCATTTGAGTAGCAGTTGCCTACAGCAGTTTATGCAGCTTGATCTTTGTATAGCATGTTCTTGAAACACCAAAATCCTTTTTTTTCCGCAAATCTTTATGTTCCCCCTAGCCAGGCTCCTCATTCTTACCTTCCTACTCCCTGCCATTACTACATGAGCCCACTGTGACCAGAGGAAGAAGTCTGGAGGGTCAACATGAATCCAGCCATATTTTGACTTCCCCATAGTGCCTCCTCCAACAGCTGCCCTCTGCAGTAACTAAAAAAACCAACTGGTGCTGGTGATCATTTAGAAAAGTTATCTAGGGAGAGCCTTAAAGGCAGCATGCCAGAGTCTGAGAAAGGGAAATTTCAGGCCAGGCCACTAGGGAAAAAAAATTCATATACACTTTCCCCAAAAAAGGATTTAAGGTTTTAAAAGCATCCCCAGGGCAGAAAGTACATCAGCTGTGGTAGTTTCTGCACCCCCTCCTCCCCAGCAGACTAAACTCCATGCATCTTGCCTAGACATAAGCCTCAGCTTTGTCAGCGTCTGAACCACTGAGCCCAGATACTTCTGTTTTACCCTCCTCCAACTGCATTTCTTCCCCAAACCAGCTCCTAAAAGGATAAACTAAACCTGTGGCAGAATAGAGAGGTAACAATTTGCAAATAGCTGAGGATGAATGAGGCTCTGGAGTTTGTGCAAATATGTAGACAATTGGGCACCATATGAATGTATGGAGAGAGCCACAGCACCTTAGCCAGATGGAAAGAGTGAGGTTGGGGTTGAGACTGACTTTGGAACACAAAATTACCTAGTTACTGGAGACAATCAACCTCCAAGGCTTTTTCGCCTATTCTGGGAACTGCACTAATACATTCCACACATCTTGAGGAACTGGGCTGAGCTGCAGTATAGCCACGGTCTCTGTGCTTGTCTTATTAACAATGCCTGATGGGTTAGGCCAATATTCAAGTAAAGAGGACTGTTTTCTCCATTTGAGGGACCAGTCCTATTTCCAGACTCTTTAATAAACTGAATTTATGTTTTCTGTGGGTTTATCTTATTTTTTTTTAAGATTTTATTTATTTATTTGACAGAGAGAGACACAGTGAGAGAGGGAACACAGCAGGGGGAGTGGGAAAGGGAGAAGCAGGCTTCCCGCCGAGCAGGGAGCCCGATGCAGGGCTCAATCACAGGACCCTGGGATCATGACCTGAGCTGAATGCAGACACTAAATGACTGAGCCACCCAGGTGCCCCTGTGGGTTTATCTTAGAAAGAGGTTTTAGTGGAAACCTATTGTATTTCTGCCAGATGCCTTCTTTTGGAAACAGTCTTCCGATTTTCCCACTCCCCATCTGGTTTCTGCAGGAATTTACATACCTCAACCTGCCCTCTGACACTAGCCATGGTTGACTGATCCAGGTGTCGATACCTGACCCAAAGAGAGCCAATGTTGTAGACCTAGCTGTTCCCAAGGCCCAAACAAATTCATATTCTTGGGTTCCTTAAGATACTACCTTTTCATCTAATCTAGCTAAAGTTGATTTTCTGTCCCTTACATAGAGCTCTAATTAACACAGGAAAGAAGGGAGAGATGGAATTAACATATACCTTTCATATAGTTATAATAATGAGTAAAGATGTTTGAAAACAGTGGTTCCCAAGTGGGGCTAATTTTGCTCTTAGGGAACATTTGGCAATGTCTCGAGACATTGCATGTGTGTGTGCATGTGTGTGTGTATGCATGTGTGGGTGTCACAAGTGTGGGGTGTGGGTGCTACTGGCTTGTGATGGGTAGAGGCATGGGTTGCTGCGAAACATCTTACAATGCACAAGACAGGCCCCACAACAAAGAATTATCCAGCCCAAAACGTTAACGGGACCACTACTGAGAAACCTTAGTCTAAAGAAAGTCATTCATTCCTTCAGTTTTTCTTTTATTTACTCAACCAACACTTATGAACCATTTGTAATGTTTTAAGCACTAAGTAGCTACTTAGGCATGGACAGATATGACCCCGTAATTGATCTTGAGTAGCTCACAGTCTGAAGGGAAAGATAGACAAACGGACCAATAATTACAGTACAGTGGAGCAAATATGCAATATTGGAGGTATGCATAGTGGACTGAGACAGCTCAGTAGTAGGGTATCTAACTCCCATGGGAGAGGATCAAGGAAGCTTTCCTGAAGAGATGACGACTGAGCTGAGTTCTATAGGGTATGTAGTATTGGATGAGACAGAGGAAATGGGAAGGAGAGAGAAAAGTTTTCCATTTACAGAAATGCAGGTAGTTGCTCAAATACCAATATCCACTCATTTAGCATTCATTCATCCCATAAACATTGACTGAGAAAGGAAGTATGCATAGTGGTTAAGAATATAGACTCTGGATCTAGACTTGTCTGGCTTCAAATCTCAGCTCTGCTATTTCCCAGCTGTATGATCTTGGGCAAGTTGCTTACCCTCCCTATGACTCCACTTCCTCATCTGTAAAATATGGATAATTATAAGAATCTTCCTTCTGGGATTATTGTGTGCAATAAGGGAATGAATATGTATCAAGTGCACTATAAAACTGTTTGCTATTATTATCTTTGTTATTCAGTGCCAGACACTTCCTAGGTGCTGGAGATAGAAAGATGAATAACATAGGCATGATCCCTGTCCTCATAAAGCATATAGACTACTGGGAGATATGTAGGTGAGACAAAGGGAGAAGTACAGAGTACTAACACATTATAGAGAAAGGAGCACTATATTAATAAACAGAGACTAGATTAAGTCAAGGGGCCAAACAACTCCCAAATCGTAGTGGTTTATAACACCAAATTGGTACTTCATATTTCTGCTAGACGGCAAGTTTTCTCAATCAGGGATCCACATGGACAGAACTTCCAACCACTGGAGTTTGACAGTTGCCTTGAGAAATAAAAGGGGTATGGCTAATCACACACTGGCTCCTAAAGGTTGCTGCCAGGTCGTGACACACACTACTTCTGATTACATTTCATTGGCCAGAGCAAGACCCATGGTCACAACATACTTCAAGATGGTGGGAATGTGCAACTCAACCATTACAAAAAAGGAGAAAAATGAGAGCATTTGCAAATCGCATTAATGGTGGTCACAGCCTAGCATTGTAGGGTTGGAGGAACTTTCTTTAGGAAGTGACATTCTAGCTGAAAGCTCTTAGTAAAAAAAAAAAAAAAAAACAAGTACAAGATGGGATGGAGTGATTCCATGCATAGTGTTGAGAAAACTGGCTAGTCAGAGTCCAAAAGTGAGGTGGCAAGAGAGAAGGCTGAGAGGTTGTCAGGCTAGATTGTGCAAGATCTAGTGCATATATGTCAAAAATGTGTTTGAGAATTAGATTTGTATTTTAGAAGATAGTTCTGGTTGTGATATATAGAATGGATTAAAATGACTAGACAAAAAATGGAGATACCAGTTAGGAGAATCTTGCTGTGATACAGGATAAACCAGGGGAGATGTAGGTGAGGAGAGAGAAGTACACAAATCAAAAAAGCATCTCAGTGAGGGCAAGGAAAACACAGATGCTTGTCAGGTTTCTGATTTGGCAACCAGCAGATGGTGGTACCATTCACTAAAGAGAAAATACAGTATGAAAGGAAAGATGAAGGGTTTAGCCTTAGAGAGATTAAGATGAGAGGCTTCTAAGTTATCCAAATGGAGATGTCTCATAAGCCAATTTATAGGTATGGAGCTCAGAAGAGAGGCTTGAGTAATAAAAATAGATTTGAAAGTCATCAGTATACAGAATTTAATTGAAGATAAAAGAGTTAATTGTTCAGTAAGAATGTGCAGAATAAAAAGAGAAGAAGGCATAGCACTTCTAAAGAACACCAACATTTAAAGAACAAGAAGGGGAAGAAGGTCTCAAGGAGGAGACTGAGAAAGATGGCTGGAATACAGGGAGGAGAAGAACCAACAGGAGAGACCAGTACCAAGGAAGTAAAAAGAAGAGAATATTTCAGAAGGGAGTAGTCATTAGTGTCCATGCTCCTGAAAGATTTGGATAAGAACATAGAAAATGGGCAATTTCTGATTTAAAAAAATGCCAATTAGAAATTGGCAAGAAAGAGTTCCTTGTCCATGTTGTCAAAAGCAGTGTGAGTGTAATGGTGAAGGTAGGAGGCAGATGACATTAAAAACATGAGTAAGCAGAAGAGAAGAAAGAGAGCCAATGTGGCCAGATCTTCCAGGAAGCTTGGTAGTTGATTAGGAAGAAGGTTGAAAGGTATGTTTTATGTCAGGACATGAAATTAAATCAAGGACATTTTTCTTGCCTTCAAGGAACTCAAAATCCAGTAGGAAATGAGGATATATCTACAGAGAAGAACAATAAGGTAAAGGGACCCTGAGCCAGATAGTTTGGCCTTCAGAGGAAATAGTTCTCACTGGTGATTGAACCCTTAAAGGGAAGTCTCAAAGAGAAAGTAGAACTTGATCTGGTCCCAAGCAGAGGAGTTAAACTTAGAAGGAGAGGACATTCCTAAGAGGGGGAAGAATGTAATTAGAAGCACATGCATGAGATAGCATTTGAGGAACAGAAAGTAGTCCAATCTGGCTGGAGCAGAATGGTAGATTTAGAAAGGATCCACATTTCATAATTTTCAAAGGGTACCCTGGGGAGCCCCAGAGTTTCCACAGGGATGTCCAGAAGTAAATTTTCATGATCAGATGATGATAAAACATGGCCCGTGGGTAAAATACAGCTTGCCAGCTATTTTTGTAAATCATGTATTATTGGAACACACCCATTTGTTTACATACTATCTATGACTGCTTTCAAATTACATGGCAGAGTTGAGTAGTTGAGACAGAGACCCATAAAGCCAAAAATATTTAGTATTTGGCCCTGTCAGAAAAAGTCTACCAACTCCTTTCTGTTTTCTGTCTTTCTGTTTATAAGGTTAAATCCTTTTTTATTTATTTTCATCATTATTGGTAGAACTCTTTGTAAAATACTTTAGACGGTCTTGCACAGACAAATGATGACAGTGTTATATGAACTGAGGTTTCTGCACCTTTCCATAAAAAAATGAAAAAAATGCCTTATATTCTTTCTTTTCTTCTAAAGTCAAATATAACCAAACATGATTGAACTTTGGTGAGGTGACTCTAGCATTGCTGTAAACTTAAATGATCACCCTAGGTTGTAGTACAGGAATGAGTACAGGAAAGCTCTCTATGTTCACCTGTATCAAGTCTTACTCTCCTTCTTGCCCAAGGAAGGATTACTTGCCTGCCTCTCCTTGCACTTAGAAATTATGTAGTTAGTTCTACCCAGTGGTAAGGGTGTGTGTGTGTGTGTGTGTGTGTGTGTGTGTGTGTGAGACTGTTGAGCAAAGTGCTTAATTGCCAGGTGGGATACCCTTTAAGGATAATTTTCCCCTGCCATGGCGTTCAGTGATGAATGTGTTGAGAGTCAAGTGTCCAGTATGCAGTAGGCTTAATTTATGAGCCTCCACATGGATATTAATAGCCCAAGAGAGCCACCCAGACCAGAAGTAGTGTTTGTGTAAGGAATTATTCTTCATGGTGTTAAGTCCCTAAGATTTGGGTAATGTTTGTTACTGCAGTATAAACCTATCCTATATGGACTAATATAATGCCCTAAGAATTACTTATCAGCATTAAGAATGTTTTCCTCCATGCTCTATGGTCTCAGACTCATACCTTAGAGCATTTCAATATTTGAAACTTCATATTTTCTTTTTCTTCAATATCAGGCTATCACTTTAAGCAGTTATCAGTATGTCCCACAGTCACATTCACTTATAATTTGCTGTTCCTAATCTTCTACAGGCTAAGAAAGCAGATACTTATAATCATTTTAATCATTTCTAAAGGAAAATTAATTGTCTGAGAGAAGTCTTTGAGGCAATTTCTTGTGATTAAAATGTTTTAGTAGTATGGGTCTTCTAACAACCATTTTGAGTCTTCAGAGGTCTGGTTTTTGTTTGTTTTTTTAACTTCCTTCCTTGGTTTGGGTGGTGTTCTAAATCAGAGAGTAATCAACCAGTAATTTTTGGATAAGATATGAACGGATTACGACATGTTTAATTAAATTTCATTTAATTTTTGGATTTGTTCCAGAAATTTTCAGATTTATCATAGGCAGGTATGAAAAACATATTTAAAAAATATTTTTCCACATCCCTGGTATATCTTCACACTATGTATCTGTCAGGCTTCTCAATATAGACTTATCATCCTCCTATAACACCTGTCCCAGTAGCAATTTTCGATATCCATCTATGGCAAAACTTTTCTGCCTTCTTTGATTCCTCCCTTACTATTTTCCTGACAATGGACCACGAAGCCTTGTTGATTCTTCCCCTAAAATATGCTTCGATATTCTCAGCTGACATGCAATATCCTTCACAAGTTGGCCCCATCTTACTTTCAATGGATATTTGTCACTTTTCTGGCCAGTACCTGTTCCCATCTATTTGGATAATAGCAACCAAACAGGTTAGAGAATCTAAATTTCTGCCATTACTACATCTTGATGGAACTCTCTATCAAGGGGTTCTACTCTCTCCAAGCCAAGAGATGTCTAAGTTGTACCAGTCAGATGCTGTCTCACTGAAGTCTGATGTTCAAAAGAAATCACTGAAAATGATTCACTTTATGAGACTCTCTGAAGAGACCACCATTGACAGTGAGAGTGTGTGTGCATATGTGTGCTGGGGGAGGTGCTATGTGAGTGTGTATGTGTATGTTTGGTACGAGTTATTCCATTAGCTTCTGTTGCTTGTAACCAGAGAATTCTAACTGATACTCTTCCTCCCAACCTCCCCCCAGGCCTCTCCTTGCTGCACACAACCTAGATTTCAAGGCCACAAGAAGTTGAGCTGTTTCCACAGCTTGCCATATACTTCCTTCCTCAAGCTTTTAATCATACTATTCTCTTTTCCCATAACACCCTTTCTTTATTCCTGGAAAATTCCAGTTCATCCTTCAAGTGTTAGTTTAAATACGGAAGGGAGTATTTCTACTTCAAACCCTTCCCCAGCCTTAACAGGCAAAATGAAGTGTCCTTGTCTTTGTGTATCCATAGCAACTTATACATCTTTCTAACTTACAATATGGTATCATAGCTAGTGATTCACACATCCAACTCTTCCAGGAGATGCTGAAATCCTCAAGGACAGACAAGCAAAGTTCAACAAATATCTGTTGAATTGAATGAACTGAATCACATCTAAAGAGATTTATTTTCTAAAAGATGGCTCTCACTTCATTTATTTGCTTATTTACCCACTTGTTTATATGTTTTAAAATTTCTAATCCTGTACTCTTTTGAAAATTGTATCCCATTAATGCTTTATAGAGTTTGGAATTAATAACTGATAAGATGTAGAAAGCAAAAATAGTTGTCCCACTTTTCTTCCTTCTGTGCTTCTGTGCTTCTCTCTTTTCCACTGACACATCACATTTTGATGCCATTTTTTGTTTCTTCCCAAGTTCCCTTGGCCTCTGTCTTAGCAGAAATATGCAATGACCCATTATGCAATGAGTTACATTGTATAACAAACAGGATTTCCCTCCTCTCTTGAGACTATGTGAAAAAAGAAAAAAAAAAACTCATGAAATCCTTAATAAGGCTGCTAATGTGAATGAAGGCCAAGGATGCAGTCCCTTAGGAAATTCTGGAGATGGATACAGTTGGGCTTCTCCTGGTAAATAGCTAGTAAATTATTCAATAAAAACAAAACATAAAGAAGAAAATGCCAGGGGTTCCTATCTTCCTTCCTGAAAAGATTGATCTAAAGCCCCACTTTGCAATTGTTCAAATGAGTTCACTTCAGAGAAGCAATATGCTAATCAAAACTAGGGGGAAATAAATGGAATTGGTTTTCTCTTTGTATTATTTAACGGTGCTTGTCCTATCTCATCTGCTGCCCTTCCTGATTGACCAGAGTTAGGAAATATTTCTTGGGTATTATATTCTTGAAGGAAAAAGGAAAATGATCTTTCTCATTTGACCTCTTGAACTCCAAATTCCCAACTTACGCATACAAAGCCCTTGATGATTTCCTCTAGCCCCAACCCGTCTCCTTTCCCACTATCTCTACCATTCTACTCCAAAAGCTAGTTACTCTGAACTTTTCCAGTTTATCCAAATATTTTTTTTTACTTTTTTATTGTTACGTTAATCACCATAGATCATTAGTTTTTGATGTAGTGTTCCATGATTCATTGTTTGCGTATAATACCCAGTGCTCCATGCAGAACGTGCCCTCCTTAATACCCATCACCAGGCTAACCCATCCTCCCACCCCCCTCCCCTCTAGAAGAAGCCTCAGTTTTTTTCTCAGAGTCCATCATCTCTCATGGTTCGTCTCCCCCTCCGATTTCCCCCCCTTCATTCTTCCCCTCCTGCTATCTTCCCAAATATATTTTTGATACTTGTACTTTCATACCTGCTGCACCTTTTACCTGGCAAACCTAGTCCCCTTTATTTAGCAGGAAAATCCTCTCCACACCGTTTACTCATTTTAAACACGTTAGCCTCCTACTCCTCTAAGCACCCACAGTACGGTAAACACATCTTCATGTTCTGTGTAATTTATCTTTTGATCTATTTTTCTGTCCTAGACCCTGAGCTCCTTGAGAGCTAGAAACATATACCAATCACAGTTCCCATATAATAGATATTCCACTATTTGTTGGATGAGTTAATGACTACTCACTTCCAAAACAATGCCATGTAAGGTCATTGCCAAGGGAAAAGTAAATACCCAGTTAATTGTACATGTACTAATAATGGGGCTAAAATGTGCTTATTTGAACTTTTTTTATTATGGCAAAATAAATTTGCCATCTCCAAGGCCCACTGAAAAACACTCAATGACGCATAAATAAATGGGTTTCATGGTATCGGAGAGAATTTCATTGGTCTTTGCTATGCCAGTTAGAAATCATGGTATCTGGAAATTAACACCAACAGAAACCAAAGAAAATTTCTCTATATACACATAAGGGCATGAAACAGCTAATCTATAAAACCATTATGGACACCAAGAATAAATGACAAGGGATAAACATATACTTATCTCCAACTGGTTCTGTTTAGGGGAAGAAGAAAAATGAGGTCAATGACTTCACTCAAAAAGCTATTCTAGGTTAAACGTTTCTAACATGAGCATAGATAGAGATTGGCTATTTCAGCCCAGATTCCAACAGCTTTAAAGAGCTTTTCTCTTTAGAGGGTAACATTCAATTATGGGATCTTTCAACCTATACATTTCCCAATTTCTAAAACTGATCATAGGAACAACTTGATTCCAAAAGGAGATAGCACTTCAATAATAATGGTAAGATAAGAAATAAAGAATTACCACAAACTACTTTGCTGGCCCTGCAATTAAAAAGCAATATGACACTGTGGAAAATACATAAGCTTTAGAAAGACACAGGTTCTAATCCTGGCTCTATTTCTTCCTGGCTGTCACTTTCTGCCTATAACAGATTTGGGTAAGATTTTTAGCCCCAGCAGACATTGGCTTCCTCACCTGTGAAACTGAGATTTTAAAAAGTCTACTTTGTGAATACCAAAGATGATATTGTAATAGTTAACACAGTTACATATCAAGTAACATATACTCATTATATAAAAGTATACTAATTATTTAATTAAAAATAATTTAATTATTTTATTACCATTTTGGACAGGGAATACCAAAGTACATGGGAGACTTTCCATTGCTCCTGGCATTTGGTAAGGACATAATAAAAAAAAAAAGTTAAGGATGAGGAGCCAAGATAAAGAACAGGACAGAAAGCTTAGAGGTTGAGAATAAAAGCAGGCACATCTCAGTAGCACTGGATCATGGGAAGGGTATTTATTTTTTCAAATAAATTTTATTTATTTGTTCAAAAGGGAGAGAGAGAGAGAGAGCACAAGCAGGGGGAGCAGCACACAGAGGGCGAGGGAGAAGCAGGCTCCCTGCTGAGCAAGGAGCCCAACGTGGGACTCTATCCCAGGACCCTGGGATCATGACCTGAGCCAAAGCCAGACACTTAACTGACTGAGCCACCCAGGCGCCCAGAAAGGCTGTTTATAAACATGTCAGGTTGGCTAAAAAATCCAGAAAGAACATAAAAATTCCAGAAAGAACATAAATAGAGACTGTATAAATGAGTGGATTTCTGAACATTCCACTTGACTTTTTACTCCACTAATGGACACCCTTCCTTCCTTCAACAATAATCCTCCAAAATGTCCTGCAGCTACAGTGGTGTAAAGCAAAGAGAAATCTATTTTTCTAGCCACAGATGGTCATACAGATGGATGGGAAACACCTCTGGATAGACATAGGTTACATGTTGTTTTGAATAGCATCAAAGAAATCGCATAGGCCATCAACTTGTGGACCCAAGTGAGATAGTATTCCAGGATTTCTATGTGGTGACACATTTTTTTCTGTTGCAAGGCCCTAGGCAGTTGAAGAACAACAGTTCCAAGAAGAGAACACTTCACACCATGCACTCTCCTATTATTTTGACTTTGAAAGACATGCAGAATCTCCTCTCTGAGTAGTAGTATGAAGAATTCCAGGCTTTGTGCAAGAGAAAAAACTGGGTTCAAATCCTTCCTAAGCCAGTTGGGATGTATAAGGTATGGGGAAATCTGTATCTAAATTCCAGTTAAATGAATAGAATAATAATGACCTCATAGAGTATGGTAGAGGTTAAGGAGCATAATTATGTAAATTATGTATCACAGCCCCCTACTACATAGGCTTCAATAAATGGTAGGATAGTTGTTATATGGAAGAAAGAAAGGAAAGAAACATGATCATTTGTCCCTTTCTGCATCTGATACTAAAGGAATCTCACAGAAGACTGAATATGAGGCTTCACAAAAATGAATAATCTGATACATAAACCCAGACCAGTTTCAGTGAACTCCATTGACACCAAAGGATGTGTTTCCCACAAAGGCTACCATAGAATATTGGACTGGAGGACTTTCACTGTATGCAGTTTTAAAACTCCCCCATTTACTCAGTGGAGAGATGCACTCACATGTGCTTATATTCTTTTGCCCATTCACGGTGAGGTCTTGACAGTTGGAAACCCTGAGGATGGGTTTTTCAAAGCTTCTATATTCCCAACATCACTCTGGAACTCCAGCATAAGTGACATATATATTTATAAACACTGTCACCTGAAACTAACATCCAGGTCTAGATACAAATTCATATCATGATGCCAGCCCATCTTACTTCCCTGTTGTCACGTTATGTTTGACCAAACATCACACTTGCCAATCTCTTGGCAGCTGTGCAACAATCCTCAGTCTGTGGGTATACACAATTAACTACCTCCTCCTTACAGACCTAAGAAGGGGAGAGTGTGGCAGGCCTGCAGCATGAAGGCTTAACCACCTCAGCTCTGTGGGCAGCTGAGGCACTTGGGTTCTACAGGACATCCTGTAGAAAGAATCCCCAGATGTGGGGGATCAGAGCTCTTCACCACCATATGAGCTTTGAAGTCAAGCAGCATCTATGAGCCTCAGTTTCCTTGTTTATGAAATAGGGATGAAAATGTTTCCCCTATATCAACCTTTCATACTGGTTGTGTAGATCGAAATATAAATAGAAAATCTGTGTGCAGATTTGGTATAAATTATATAGTGCTAAGGATTATAATGATATAAGCAGTATTATCATTACTTTTTCTTAAAGGTGTTTAAAAACATGTCTTACATGTGTTTTAAAAAACACAAGCTTGCATTGAAAGAGCAGGATCAGACAAAAGTGAGGATGGGATCTGTTTATTGGGTCTTCTTTAACTACCTAGCAAACTCATTGGCATGTTGGGCTTCCAACTCGGACATTTGTTTTTGAAGGGGTAATATTTTGTCCCCAGAGAGTCCCTATCAGAATGATAGGAATGATTTTGGCTCTCCATTCTTCCTACCTCAGAAAATTTGTGAGTGCCAATATCTTCTCAGTGCATTTCTTTTTTGCTTAAGCCAAGATAATTGGCTATTGTAGCTTGCAGTTGAGAACTCTGATATTCAACATGGTATACTGGAAAGACCCTTGGAATCAGGCAGAGCTGGAATGAAATGCAGGCCCAATATATTAAACTTGGACAAGTCACTTAACCTCTATAAGCCTCAGTTTCTAGCATCCCCAACTCATAGGGATTGTGTAGATTAAATTAGCATGTGAGAAAATACTGGATAGTCTGGCTGGCACCTAGAAGGCTTTAATATATTGCAGTTGCCTGTACTCTCCAAATCAGTGGTGCTTTGCTGGTCAGGATCACTAACACTTTTGAAAATCTAACAAAAGCATTGGGTTTCTGATCTAAAAGATAATGTGCATATACATATCCACACAACATCTTGCATATAATTTCAGAAGTTATTTGGATCTACTGAAGTCCAAGAAGGGGTCCAACAAAACTGGATTAATAATCCCTATGATAGGTGGTCACTTAGGACATATACTTATTTTCATTTTGAGTGTTAAATACCTGCTTTGTCTCTTTGTTGTCCCTGTGAAGTCTGTATTATGGTCCTATTTTATAGACTGGAAGAAAAGTTTTTGTCTGTTTTTTTGTTTTTGTATTTCTCCATTGTAAATGAGCCTCATGAGCACATAGACTATATTGTTTCAGTCACCATTGCTTCATTGACACTTTATACAGTGCCTGGAACATGACAGGTGCTCAGTGTGTTTGAAATAAATAAAGGGAAAATGTAAAAAGGGAATTCTCATTTCCTGAATAGTAAGACTCAACACTTTGAGGCTAAAACAGGGAAAAGCTAAAACTCTATTAGAACTTCCCTGTGGACTTAGCCCAGTGCCATCAGAGATATAATGAACTCTTGATAAATGTTGTTGGATAAATAGATGAATGAATAAAACCTCATTTCTATAAAGTGAAACCCTGAATTTCAACAAAAGGTTTTTGTTTCTTTTATCTATTACTGCCCAAAACTTAGGGGCTTGAAACAGCCATTTCATTTTTGGGGATCAGGATTTTGGGAAGGGCTCAGCTGTCTGGTTTATCTCTAAGCCACGTGGCATCACCTGGGGGCAAATAGGGCTGGAGGATTCATTTCCAAACTAACTTCTTCACTCACTTGCCTGGGCCTTTGCAGGAACTGTTGAAGGTCTCAGCTGGGCTCCTCTCTCTCTCCATGCAGTGTCAGAGCCTCTCCATTTTGTCTCTCTAGCGGGGTAGTCAAACTTCTTAACAGGTCTCCACAATCAAGAAGCAAAAACTACAGGCAACTTAAGTGTAACAGCTAGAGCTAGAGCATCATCAGCTCCAATGTATTCTGCTGGTCAAAGCAGTCACATGCTGGCCTGTGGCTCAGAGTGGGGAAACTGATTTCATGTCCAGATGGGAAGATTAACGAAAAATGTAAAGTCACTGCTAATCTGCTACAGTTTCCTTAACTAAGATAAGAAGCTCAGAAACATTAAACTATGGAGTTGTTCTTGTTGCTACCTTCAATCAGACTCTCCTCATGGCATAACTTTCATTTCCCAAATATCAGTAAATAATTCTATAAACCCTTACATTAAAATTCAATGAAAGTTGGATGCATATCTGAATTAATTTCCATGCTTCAGTGAGCATGTCTCAGGGGTAACATAGGAGTGTCTGTGTTCTAGTTATTTAAGGTAATTCAAACTTCTCCAAATCTGGTGGGATCAAGCAGCCCAAAATATCATTACAGCTAAAAATTTACTCTACAGTAAAGTGTCATTACAAATCAACCCTGTGCTATCCACCTCCTGGGCATGAAAAAATTCAGCACCGCCACTTTCAGGATATTTTAGCATCTCAACAGGGAGTATGGCTAAGTAAGAGCTAAAATAGCACAATGATCCCAGAAGCCACACAGAAGAAAGGAAATACAAATAGCACAAACAAGCACAGGGCATCTCGGACGATTCCAAAGAGAACTAAAGTTTATTCTTCACACTAGTTTCTAGAGGCTCCTTATTTTAAAGAATTTTACTTCTGATGGCTTTAGCCATCCCCGCTCCCACAAATTCACATTAATTCCATAAGCAGGAGGATTATTTTCTCATTGTGTCATGGTCTTAATCTCTGCCTTTCACAAACAGTTATATTACACATGTATTTTCAATGATCCAAGGCTTTTCTATTAAGTGATTAAAAGGACGAACTAGTTGGTTTTGTCAAATGCAAATCTACACATGGATTATTGGGCCATAGGAACTTTCAGTATAAGGGCTGAGTATATTGGATAAGAAAACATTTTATAAATATAAGACCCGCAATAACTAAGGTAGATTTAGACACAAAGTTGAAACCTTAGAATATAAGGGCAAAGGACAGAATAAGCAAGATGGGAGAGATGGAAGTTACAGATGTTAACCCTAGAGAGGAAAGTTGGGAGAACTGCTGGTTGTGATGACTCACAACACTCCCGGCCCCAGCATCACAATCTCTCACTCCAAGCATCCACTGGAATGCAAGACCCATGGGGAGCAAGATTGTGGTGTTTTTGCTCAGTAATGTATCCTAGACACCTAGAACAATACCTGGCATGTAATGAGCAGTCAACAAATATTTGCTCATTTTTAACAAGTGAAGCTCTTGAGGATTGCCTTAAAGGAATCCTGGAGGCTAATTGAATGTGGGCACAGTTACTGAGGATCTGTTCACACAGCAGTAACTCTGCTTGTGGCTAAAGAGAACGGAGCCAAGATACCAGCCCACACTGAGGTAGCTCTCAGGGTCCTTGCCCAGTAGACAGTGTCTAATGAAGGACTCTTCCGTGTTAAAAAGAGCAATCCTCCAGAGCAATCCTGACAGAGGACCCAGGGAGAAACCCTGTTCTGTGAGAAAAGTGAGAAAACTGAGGAAACAGCTGCAACCCTATCATCACTTGGACATTCAGATCCCAAGCCTGGTTAGCAGAAAGGGGGATGGGGACAAAATGGAGGGGACAAGGGGACACTACATAGTCTGTGGTGTGATATGGATGTAATTCCAAGATTTACTCTATTCAAAAGGTAGGAGTAATATGAAGAACATCACTATTCACCCTGTTTTTCTTTTGGTTGACTTAGGAACTGGGGGCTGTGCCTAGTCAACTTGAAGGGGTGGGCATGTGTAGGTCTGAGAAAAAAGCAAAGACTGACATAATCCATCTTAACCGCTAAAGCAATCATTACATAGCCTCTCTCCTTCTGAGATATTCTGAATCTGAAGAATTTTTCAACAAGAAAATACACCATAGCCAGTCTCTAAACTTTTTAATGCATCGAGAACTGATTTGAAAAGTTATCCATGGTAAGTTTTGCATCAGAAGATTCACAGTATAAAACTAGAGAAGAAAAAACTCTCCAAGTCTAAGCATACCACAAGTGAAAGATATCTAGTCATTGCTTTCTGTGGTACCAAAAATAAATAAATAAACTGGGACGAGGGGAAAGGGTAATGCCCATGCTTGTCTTATTCAATGCTTTATAATCAGCATGGCCAATAGTGATGAATTCATAATGAATGGAGTTTGGCTTTGCACGTGCAAGATACTGTCTTAATGCAGTCAGAAGTCCTGTTCACCAAGTGGCTTTTGGGTAACAGATGCTGTGTTCCTTTTTAGGAACTCTGTTGCCCCCTGGAAATTTTTCTGCATGCCTAATCACCTGACTCTTTGCCAGCCTGCTGTCCTCTGAGCCTTCTTCCACAGCCTTTTGTAAACCTCATGAGAGAACTACATGCAGTAGGACCCCAAATTAAGAAGAATAACATTAAGCAGCCTGAGATGCTCAAAGTCAATCAAGAAAAAGAACAACATTAGAAAGAAGGATATACAGTAACACACATGCATAGGAAAAATTCTGAGAAAATATCCAAGCAGTACAGAGGTGAACGGAGCAATTATAAGTGGTTTAAAAATATTCCTCCTTTATGTTCTTCTTCTATTTTCCACAAAGAACACATATTATTTTTATATGGAGAAAATATCAAATTGAAAAATATATGAGCCCATTGAGGGTTTTAGAGGGGAGAGGGGTTGGGGAAGGGGGTAGCCCGGTGATGGGTATTAAGGAGGGCACAAACTGCATGGAGCACTGGGTGTTATACAAAAACAATGAATCATGGAACACTACATCAAAAACTAATGATGTACTGTACGGTGACTAACATAACATAATAAAATAAAATAAAAAAAGAAAAGAAAAAGAAACACACACACACAAAAAAAGAGAGTGTGTGTGTGTGTGTGTGTGTATGTTATGCTTATATATGTATAGAAAAAAATCTGAAACTCCAGATATCAAAAATATAAATATAAGTTTTAGGAACATGATTGAGGGTGAGGAGGAAAAAAGGAGAGGAACTTTATCTCTTTTCTTTCATTCTTCTGTAATATTTGAATTCGTATTTTATAATAAACGTATTATTTTATAATAAGTGTATTATTTCATAAAAGAAAAAATAAGTGAATAGAAAAGACACTCTAAAGTGTCCTTTTGGTTGTCAGATCCATGGAAAATAAATCCAATGATAAAATGAAATGTGCTATTGCTGTGATAATGTGTAGTTATTGACATGATAATTTAATGTTTTCATACCATAATTGCTATTACAATAATATTTTACATTGGTATAGGTTAAGTTGTTTTTTTGACTTTTTAGGTTGGACTAAAGAAACAAACCTGAGAGGAAAGTGATAAAATACAGTTCTCTAAACATAATGAAGGGCTTATCACTTACTGTGAGTCCTTCCTGAAAACAGGATGAGAAAAGAAAGGGTAAGACTTGCTACTAAAAAAAGTTAGTTGAGTTACAGGGAAGACTTCACATAGCGAGGGCAAGTGGCACCATGTGGGTTAACAAGAAGCCCACACAGAATTACTTTCCCTGGTGGACTTTAAAAATAGGCTGGTATGTCTGGGTGAGTGGAAATGCGTTTCTGGTGAAGGCTAAGCAGATGGACTTGGTGAGCCCTCAAGATCCCTTCCGGTCCTGTGACTCAAGCTTACAACCCCAGCTCAGCCACAAGAGCTCTGCCCCTACCCCCAAATGGCCTAACCTGTGTTCAATGGCTGCTGCTTTTCTATGGGCACGAAGGATCCCTATGTCCTGCTATACCTAGAATCCTCGATCCTAGCTCCCATCTGGTAGGGAGCCTAATATCAATATCTAGCAGGAAGTTCATGGTTCAGAAGCAAATTCAAAACATGAGGTCTACAAAACCCAAATTGGAAGACATACTATAAAATAATTTTCAAAAATGTCAATGTCATGTGAAAACAAAGAAAGTCTGAGACACATTCCAGATTAAAGGAGACATGGGAACTACAGGCAGCACATGATCCTGTACTGGATCATATAATGTGAGAAAATGCTGTAAAAGACATTATTGAGCCAAGAAATGAAGTTGGAATGTATTGTATTAATATTCAGTTTCCTGAATTTGATAACTATATTATGACTATGCAAGAAAAAAATCCTTTTCTTAGGAAATAAGCACTAAATAATTAAGAAGTAAAGAGATAGATGATAGATAGACAGATGATAGGTAGATGATAGATGATAACGCAAATATGACAAAATTGTTCAAAGTTAGTGAGCATGAAAAAGGGCCTCGAGAAGTACTTTTTACTAATCTTACAAGTTTTCTACAAATTAAAAATTACTTTAAAGTAAAAGTTTTTAAAAGTGAGCTCTAATGTTAGTACTATGACTTAGGAGTTTCACTCCCAGGATTCCTGCCTCCTCATCTGTTCCTAACCACTAGGAACCACATCCATTTGGCCCACCTCAGAGACCTACCTCCCACGTGGTCCTGATCTCTGGGAACACCACAGTTCTACCCTTAAGCTTGTTTTTCCTGGTCATCCCATCACATCTCTAACCCTAAACCCTTCAAGATCACTGCTCAGGCCAGTTCCCCAGTCCTAGTCCCTGTATGGCAATCCCACCTGATGCTGCTTACATCCTGACATGACAGCTGTCTACCTTGCCCTGAGCAAAGCTCCAACTCTCCCTGGCTTGTCCATTCTTGTAAAAAAAAAAAAAAGCACATATAATTTTCCTTATATTCTTAGGAATTCAGCAAGTTCAGTAAGCCATAGGAGAAATGGCTTGCTTGCAATTCATGTCCATGCATGCTAGTGCTAGTGTGGGAATCTTAACCTAGAAAAGGAGGTAAGTTTGGAAGGGAGGATAGGAATTAACATTTATGAGTGTCGCCCTCATGCTAAGTGATTTATATATATTATTTAATCTTCACAACACTTCTGCAAGGCAGATTTTATTATCCCTATTTTGTAGATGAGAACATTAAGGCTCAAAGATGTTAAGCAACTTGTCTATATTCATGGCTACTAAGTGATTAAGTCATTAATCAAAATCCATGTCTTTATGTTTCCAAGTCTCGTGATCTAAACAGCTTCATTACATGGCATCCCAATTCTGTGGACATACAGTAGAGTAGTGCTATCTGCACTGACTTACAATTAGTAATAGCAAATAAACTCTGAACTAATTTACATACACTTTTGTTAAACTCCAATAAATACAAGCCACTTGATATTGATCTTTCATTTATGTCTTCTATAAAGTTGTTAATAAAATTCAACTGATTTAGGAAAAAAATCTCTTTATTGTTAGTATTACCAGTGGAGGTACTGGTCTATTCCTTTTTAAAAGCAACTTGACAATAGCTACATATTGAGCTAAGAAATGAAGTTGGAATGTATTGTACTAATATTCAATTTCCTGAATTTGATAACTATATTATGACTATGCAAGAAAAAAATCCTTTTCTTAGGATTTTATGTAGCTATAGCCTCAAAATGTTTATAATCTTTAACCTAGCAATTCCTGGATATGTATCCAGTATTGTAACTATGGAGAATGAATGATTTTGTGTACCAAGATATTCCCTGAAGTGTTATTAACAATAGCTAAAATAACAGTCAAGCGGTGCCTGGGTGGCTCAGTCATTTGAGTGTCCGACTTTTGATTTTGGCTCAGGTCATGATCCCAGGGTCCTGAGATCGAGCCCCACATCGGGCTCTGCCTCAGCACAGAGTCTGCTTATCGCTCTGCCTCTGACCTTCCCCCTGCTCATGCTCTGTCATTCTCATGCTCTCTCTCTCAAATAAATAAATAAATAATCTTTAAAAATAAAATAACAGTCAAAATGTCCAATATTAAGGGGATGAATAAGTAAATAATGGTATATATCAGTATATAATAACAATGCAGTCTTTGAAAATTATAAAGTGTAATAAAATGAAAAAAAATCTGTATTATAACATTGAAAAAAAGCAAAATCTAAAATTAAATATAAAGAAAAGGGCGCCTGGGTGGCTCAGTTGGTTGAGCGACTGCCTTCGGCTCAGGTCATGATCCTGGAGTCCCGGGATCGAGTCCCACATCGGGCTCCTTGCTCATCAGGGAGTCTGCTTCTCCCTTTGACCCTCCCCCCTCTCATGTGCTCTCTCTCCCTCTCTCATTCTCTCTCTCAAATAAATAAAATCTTTAAAAAAAATAAAATTAAATAAAATTAAATTAAATATAAAGAATGATTGCAGCTTGGGAGAAATCTTCTATATTTTAAAACACTGTGTTTACCTGCTGGTTGGAGAATAGATTACAGGCTGATAGGTCAACCACTTATAAAATTACTGCATTAGTCCAGGGGAACAATGTTGGGGGTGGATTAGACTCAGGTGTTAGTGTGGGAGGTGGTAAGAATCTGTCAGATTCTCTTACATACTCTGAAGTAGAGCTGACAGGATTTCCTAACAGATTTATTATATGGCACGAAAGAAATAGTGGAGTTAAGAATGCCCTCCAGCCTTTTGGCTCAAGCCACTGGAGTTTCCATTTTCTGAGATGGAGACACTGAGGAGGAGCAGGTTGGAAAGTGCAAATCAAGGCTTAGATTTGGGGCAAGTTATCTTTGAGATACCAGTTAGACATTCATGTGAGAATGTTCTAGGTGGTTGGATATAGAACTCAAGTTCAAGGGACAGGCCAGATTTATGAATGTAAATTTGGGAACTGTCCTCTTATGGGAAAAATTACACTGAAAGCCATGTGCAGATAAGGAATAGAAGAGAGCCAAGCACCGATCCGGTTCAAATAGAGATTAGGAAGATGAGAAGAAGGGAGCAGAGACAGAGAAGTAGCAGCTAGTCAGGTGAGAGAAATAATGACAGACTGCCATGCCTCAGAAGTGAAGCCAAGGTGTGGGTTATTACAAAGGATATTGTCAGTGTCAAAAGCTGCTGACGCATTAAGCAGTGATTATCAGTAAGTGGTAGGACCTAAGTGTTACTTTGTTTTGTTTTCAATTTTCCCTTCCTGATAGATATCAGAACAGTGGTAGCCCGGGGGAGGGAAGGAGGTCATGGAGATAGATAAGAAAGGGATATCAGGGAGCTTGCTGGGTGATGAAAATGTTTTATATCTTGACTTGGGCGTGGGTCACACAGGTTTGAACACTGTTTGAAACTAATCAAACTGTACACTTAAGATCTGTGTATTTTACTATGTGCAAATTACACTTCAATAAAAAATAAAAATAAATTCTATTTTTCACATTTCTGCGTTTTCTAATATTATTATAATGAACATTCATTACTTCTGTAATAAAAAATAAACATTTAGAAACGAAGGTTGGATTACTGCATATGTCAAACTTCTTTGAATTGTAAAGGTAAGAATTAGCAGGATATTATTTTTTCCCTCAACCAAAAACCAAGGTAAATAATAATTGAATATTGTACATAATGAAACTTTGCCATGGATTTCCCAGGGGAAACTCACCTCTGCAAGTAAAAACCTAATTCTTATAGATAAACCAGGAAAAATCTACTTCTTTACAGGTCAAGACTGGACAGTTCAGGTGATAAGTGATTTTTGCATTTTACAAATGTAAAACAATGGAGGCTAATATCAAAATGTAGGTTTGTGTCCTTGAGTAAGTCAGCTAAATTCTGTATACAGGTTTTCTCCAAAATGACAATAATGCTGTCTGCCACATGTCAGTCTCATGGTCTTGAGACAATTCCATGGAAAGCTATTTGGAAATCATAAAGAATTCCACAAGTTCAAGGCCTGGAAAATATTAATACATCTGGGGTCGTGGGAAGTTCCATTCATCTTAATAAACTTAGAGAGATATGCACTTTGAAGGTAGACCTGCATACCTCCTTCTTTCCTGGAAAAATAACCCAGGGTAATTGCCCAAATAACTGCAAATCTGAAGCATCACCTTTCTACAGTCATCACATTTTTGTAGTACAATGAGAAGCTCATAGCCTGAGAAATTGTTGAATGACGCCCCCATTCCCTTTTTCTATATCTCCCGCCTACTCTAATTCTCATTAGAGTGAGAGCCTCTTCTTATAAGTTAGTCAAGAAGGAACTGTTAATTTATCTAAGGCATATCAACTTCCACATGCCCCCAATGAAATCTCTTCTTTCCCCCAACCCCACCAACTTGCAAAACCTACTCCTTTTCCTGTGTACAATGCACCTGAGCACAGTTCTATAATCCCCAGAAGTTGTGTTTGAAGGATAGAGAATAATTAGTATTTTCTAGAATAGAAATCTGGACCAAGAAATTAGAAAGAAGACCAGAATAATACCAAGATACATGGTAAGGGTCTTATCAAAATGGATATCATTGAAGATTTTTTTTTTAAAAAGTGATGTTTTAGCAAGATGAATCTGGATTTGGTAAGCAGAATGGATTGAAAGGAGTCAAGTAATAGAAATCTCCCAGATGAAAGTCTATTGACGTGGTTCAGGCAAGTGGAGGTGAGGTCGTGAGAGCAGTAAGAATAGAACAGAAATAGAAAAGTCAGAAATAGGATACAGTTGTGAAGAAAATGAAAATATGGTTTAGGGCATGGTGAGTTTAAGGTGACAGGGATCCAAACAGAAATGTCAAGCATATACTACTGAAAGTGCAGGAGTAGGAAGTAGAAGAATGGCTTGAAATGTAATTATTTTTGGAAGAATATTCCATCAATGTTGTCATAGGTCTGTATAGTTGCCTTTGCCAAAAGAGTGTAATGAGTTTATTTAATAATATACTTAACTATTTAATATATCAGAAATATCTTTTCAGCATGTAAACAATATTAAAAATTACTGAGATGCTTTATACTCTTTTCTCCATGCTCTTCAAAATGTTTTTTCCACAATCTTCAAAATCCAGTGAGGATTTTGTACTTACAGAACATCTATCTCAGTTTGGGCTAGCCATATCTCAAGTACTTGGCTACTCACCTATGGGTAGTGACTACAGAATTGTACAGTGAAATTCTAGATGATACCTTCCCACTTTCATAGCTTAGTATCCATAGCAGAAAGCTGTAGGGGAAGGAAAAACTGATATAATTGTAATAACATTTATTGAGTTTTTATTATATGCCAGGCAATGAGTTTAGCATTTTACATATATTAGTATATTGAAACAGCTGAAACTACTCTGTGGAGAAGTACTATGACTATTATTCCCATTTTGTGAATTAAAAAATAGCCTTCCTTTAAAAAAAAAAAGATTTTATTTATTTGAGAGAGAGAGAATGCAGAGCAAGAGTGAGAGAGCACAAGCAGGGCCAGGGGCAGAGGGAGAAGCAGATTCCCCACTGAGCGGGGAGCCTGATGCAGGGCTCGATCCCAGGACTCTGGGATCATGACCTAGGCCGAAGGCAGACGCTTAACCGCTGAGCCACCCAGGAGCCCCCAAAAATAGTCTTCCTAAGATTAAGTAACATTTTCCAAAACTATGCAGCCCTTAAGTAACTTTGAAAAAGTTATCTCATCCCAGAATCTTTGCACTTAACGTATATTAAGTTTTGTGGGATTTATTTTATTGACTTTCTTTTCTGGCAAAAAGCTAAATTCCAGGGCTATTATTATCTAATAACCCAGTGTGAGCAATTTTTCATATTACAAAATAATATTCAAAATTATGACTGTAATGATTGTGCACAAAATATATGGATAAGTAACTTATTTAATCATTTCTCCTCCTCTGGCTCTTGGTTTCTTTCTCATAAGTGGGGCTTTTGCATTTAGCAACACAAATAACTGGCTCACCAGTTTGATTGGGTATGCAAAAAAGATACGATGAAATATATGTTGAAAGCTAGATTGATTATCATTCAATTTCCCAGGCATGGATTTCCATGGGGAATAGCAATATAGCTATAGCACTCCATCCTACCCCATAATATTTGCCACAGTTAGGATCCTAGCTTAGGTATCTAAGAGACTTGGCAAAAGCCTCTGTCTCTGCCCAACATAGGCACAGTTGACAAATACAAAGCCCCAAGAGCAGCCCTGAAGACAGATATGCCAACTAAATGCCAAAAATGATGCCAAGTCAGAATGTTCTCTTGTATCTGTCAACTCCACAGGTGGGCAATGAACCGACATGCTCTGCTAACATGTGGCACGTTTCCAAACCCAAAGCTTCTCTTCCAATTGAGAACCAATTAGGCTGAAAGTACTTAACGATTAAATCCCTCCTCTTGGTATGTCCACAGTCCTATAAAATTCCAACATATAATTGCAGTAGGAGTAAAAGAGATCAAACTTAACAGTGCTTATAAAACACATCTCCAATTACCCAAGGCTATGTGATATTAGTAGAATTATTGAGTACTCACTGAACGCCTTTTCTCCTCTGCCTCCCATTGGTCCCACCACAGTGATAATGAGGGAAAGACAAATACAGAGCTCTGAGTGAAACAATGAACCATCAAGTTCAAGTTTAGACACCTGATCAGATATGATACCTTAATAGACAAAGTTCTGTTATTCTAAATTGCTTTAACAGCTTCGTTTGGGAATTTCTCCTGAGATCTCACAGAGCAGATCTATCCCATGTAACCCCTTTATCTCTGTTGTCCACCTTCAGGGTACATGCCCAGCACAGTGAACTTTTATTATTATTATTATTATTATTATTATTATTATTATTATTATTATTATTGCTAGCAGCAAGGTTAGTGGGAGGATTCTCAGAAATATATAACATGTGATGGGGACCCTCCTGAGATTTTCTAAGAAAGAAGTAGGCTTGCCAATTTCCATGCATGCCTTAGTCCTTTGAGGACTTCAATTGTTCCCTCCATGGGTCCCAAAACAATTACAAGTTACTGCAAAAGAGAAAATGCTCACCCAGCCAAGACTCCAAACAAGGGTCTAGAGAATTCTAGCAAAGGGTAACAATTTCCTCTTTTCTGTTCCCACTGGATCCTACACAGACATTTACCATAGGATCTATAGCACCTTACAGCATTTTTCTTTTTTTTACATTTTGCACATGTGCATGAGCATGCACACACACACGTACATGTGTATACACACAGACAATAAGTGTTTCTAAAAGTGTGGTCTATAGATCACCAATATCAGAATCATGAGTGTGAAGTGATTGACAAAGTAGTTTCCTGGGACCTACCCCAGGCTACCCAAAGTAGAATGTTTGGAGAGTGGGAAGTGGAGTTCAGTCAGACAATAAAGTTCAACAACCATGGCTTTGAACCCTAAGTCTCTCAAGTGCAGGGAATATGTTTCAGCAGGAGAGGAGATATTCAGGGTCAAAGGAAAGACTTTTGAGATCTCTTGAGTACACCACTCAGGACACAGATTCTGGTCCTTTCTGCCCCATTTGGCCTGAAAAGACTCCAACCTCCTATTTGTCCTGTAAGGAACTCTGAAATATTTCACTCTGAAAATGAAGCTCCTGGTGAGCATAGTGCACAATTTCTCATTCTCACTGTCTGGAAAAAGGTCTTTGAGCAAGAATGAAAACTAGGATAATAATAGAATTGAGTTCCTGGGCTGCTTTAAAAAATTACTATAGAACTAATCACAAAAGAATTTCCTAATAGAATGTAGACTGGAACTTCTTAAAATAGAAATAATGAATTCAGATTTGTTTATTTTCAATTCATTCATTAATTCATTTACTCATTCACTTACTCATTTATAATTAAACAAATATTTATTAAGTACCTACCACATACAGGGCACTGGTATAATGGTTAAGGATAAACAAGAAAGACAAAATCATTGCCCTTGAATGGTGTGCATCTGGTTCACTCATTCATTCATTCATTTATTTTTAATTCACTTATTTAACAAATTTACTAAACATGATTTGGAAGCAATTGGATACTGTGATGCATTTTGTTATGCAGACATGAGAAAAACATTCATCTACTGAAATAACAGGAGAAGGCAAATATGTCTACCTACTATTTGAGGAAAAATACAACAGGATGAGTGTTTTACAGGGTGGGCTTAAGAAATGAAGAGAAAAACATCTGAACAAGTTGAATAATACCTAGTTAAAAATTTAGTCTTATGTTTCATCCCTATATGTGCATCTTCTTTTTCCGTTTATTCACTCAATTACTCATTCTAAATATTCATTAAGCACCTAATATTTATCAGCTGTCATACTGGGTGAATATAAATAAATGAGATCCAATCTACACTGTTGAAGACCTCAGGGATCAAGAGAGAAATCAGGAATACATGGCACATGTGCCACTTCTATTCTCCTCACTCATGGCTAAAATCACTAATTACCACTGTACCCTTTTCTGCTGAGCTTATATACAGGCTCTTAATGTTCTAAAACATGGAATTCCATGTAGGCACTTTAAAAAAATTCACTGTAAGAGATATTTGGAGGAGGGCTGAGATTTCCCACTGAAAGCCACTCTGGATCATACAGGTCCTAGCTGATTTTCCAGCTGACCATAGATATAAGAGCACTGATGCATTGAGCTTAGTTCAGATTTGCAAAATCTTTTACCAATCCATAGACTTGTGAGAAATAATACATAGTTGTTATTTTAAGCCACTAAGCTTTGGAATGGTTTGTGATACACCATAGTAAGTTGACAAAGAATATGGTATTGCATTTGGGTTCTGCCATCACTAAAACATAGCATATGTGACATTGGGTTTGGGTCAGAGAAGTCTACAGAAGCTGGAATGGTGAGAAAACTTTTAAAGGAGACTAGAAAAATGGCAATGCATTTCATATTGTGGTGAGACAATTAGTAAATCTGCCACCTATTGTAACTAAGAAAAAAGGAAATGTAGTAATGAGCTTTCAGATTTGAGCAATGAGATTTCTAGGCAAAATGTTGAAAGTGATAACTGCTCTTATTGGCCGTATTTGGTAAACTTCTATAAGAAGGAGATGTTCTGGGGCGCCTGGGTGGCTCAGTTGGTTAAGCGACTGCCTTCGGCTCAGGTCATGATCCTGGGGTCCTGGGATCGAGTCCCACATCGGGCTTCCTTTGCTCTGTGGGGAGCCTGCTTCTCTCTCTGCCTCTGCCTGCCACTCCCCCTGCTTGTGCTCTCTCTCTCTGTCAAATAAAGAAATAAAATCTTTAAAAAAAAAATAAGAAGGAGATGTTCTAAAGAAAAAACTACCTAGTTTATAAGCAAAAACATAGGAAATAGAAATGGTTTGTGATTTTCTGGCAGGGAACATAAAACTATTCTTCAACCCTAGCCTCCCTGGGGAGCAGAAAACTTCTCAAAGTAAAATATAGCTTGGGGACAAAAGATGAAATCACAGGTGTGGCTATCAGGCCCTTTGTAAATACCTGTGAAAGAATTAAGGCAGGACTTAAGGTAATGAGCACTGGGTGTTATATGCAACTGATGAATCAGTAAACTCTACCTCTGAAACTTAAAAAAAAAAAAGAATTAAGGCAGGGCCTAGTAGAGTTTCTCTGCTATACAAAAAGGCTTGTAAGGGTATTAAAGATGTGGCTCTTAGTTCCTAGAGTAGAATCACATCATATTCAAATGAAATCTACAATATTTTTAATTCAGGTGGATTGGCAATGTTCTGTCAGTATGGACTAAAAGGAATTGAGACTGTAGAAAAATGTCTCAAACTTATAGAAAGACCTTTGTGCTCCCAATTCTTTATAGGCAAAAAGCAGGAATATTTTTCAGTATTTTCTTCAGAAATATCCAAGGAGGGTATAAAAGAAACAAAATGTCAGAAAGCTGACCCAAGAGCCATGAAGAACAATGGACTGGGAGTCATTCCCAGGGAGCAAAACTGAAGTCTAATCAAAGAACATTCTCTATCTCCAGAGTAGAGAAAACAGACAGCATTTGCCCAGAAAAAGTTCAGAATTGCTATGGACCAGTGACTGCTATGCAGTTTCTACTCTTCCGCTTTCCAGAATGGAAAATTTATATGGGTCATTCTGTTCTCATTTCATTACTATATGGGTGGGTATGTATAGGGCAGATGACTTTTTTCTCCATAGTGTATAACTTTCTGGATCAAGAGGAGCCTTATATGAACCTGAAGTAGATCACAATACTCTAGCCTTCAAGCATAATGCCAGTACTTGAGATATAGGAGTAAACATATTTCATATATGACAGCATATAAGTAATTGTGGCCAGAAAGCAGACAAGGGTAAATTGTTTGGATTAGTGGCCCTTTATTTTCACATCCCCCTATATCCATGTTTTTGGTCATGTTTTCCCACTCTAACTCTGTTCTTGACCACATGAATTGTTTTGGCCAATAGGAAAAATCTGACATGAGCAGAGACTCAAAAAACATTTTATACATTTCTGCCTTCTCTCTTTTGATTCTTGACATTGCCCTTAGAATAGACCTGGGCTAGTCTCCTGGAGGGAATGAGAGACACATAGAAAAGAGCCAAGTGTTCTATCCAAACCTATAATAAATCAAGCCATCTCCAGCCAATTTGCCAGAGATTAGAAATCCCAGTGGGATTAGAGAAAAAATGACTGATCTGTGAAACATTATCATCCAAAGGAAAAACCTACTAGTCTTATGGTCTAGTTGTGGAAGAGGAAGAGTGAAAATGAGGCATCAGAAATGATCCCAGCCAGTCATTAATTTGCCTAAAAATTTTCAATGGCTCTTTGATAGTGTATGTGATATCCCAACTGAAGTCTGAGTTCCATGAAGGACTGGGTCATTAAAAATCATCATCATTGGGGTGCTTGGATGACTCAGCCAGTTGAGCACCCAACTCTTGATTTTGGCTCAGGTCATGATCTCAGGGTCATGGAATCAAGCCAGCATTGGGTTCTATGCTCAGTGGGGAGTCTGCTTCTCCCTCTCCCTCCCCCTCTTTCTGCACCTCCCCCTGCTCACTCTATTCACTTGAAAATAAATAAATCTTTTAAAATATCAACATCATCATCCTCAAAAACTAACACCTATTGAATACTTACACTTCTTATATGTCAGGCAGTGTACTAAAAAATTTAACCTCCATTAATTGTCTTATTTGCTTTTTACAACAATCCTGGAAAACAGGAACTGATATTACCCCATTTTACAGATGAGGAACTGAAGTCTAAAGAACTTAAAGTGACTTGCCTGAGGTCAGCCAGCTAGGACAGAGTGGAGTCAGAGTTCAAACAAAGGTCTGTCTCTCACTTCAAAGCACTTACTCTTAAACACTACCTTATTCTGCTTCTCTTATTGGGATACTTATTAGCTCCCCAGAGCCAACTCAGATTTGGCACATAGTAGATATAATACATATTTGCTGAATGAATAAATGAGAAAAATGAATGAATAAAAGAACAAATGAATGAACAAATGAGTAAGAGAATGATAGTACCAATGACAGAGACAAAAAACAGAGGAGGACCCTAAGGAGCGGTAAAGAGACTTTGGATGTTGTTACACTAATAAAAAAATGACAATCATGGTATTTGTCTTTCTCTGACTGACTTATTTTGCTTAGCATAATACCGTCTAGTTCCATCTGAAGGGAGGTGGGTGGAAGGATGGGTAATTGGGTGATGGGTGTTAAGGAGGGCACTTGGTATAATGAGCACTGAGTGTTATATGCAACTGAATTCTATCCCTGAAACTGATAATACACTATATGTTAACTAAATTGAATTTAAATTTAAAAAAATAAAATGATAATTTTCTATTATTCAGGAAGGAATTAAGAGAATTAAATTTGGGGAAAAAATTAAATAAACATTAGTTTTTTACATGATCAACTAGGTTATTTATAAAGGTAAGAATGACCTTTGCATATCTGGAAGCAGGAGGCAAAAAATAAAGGAAAAGGCAGTCACCCAAATAAGCCAGCAGACAAGCTCTGGGAGATTCCTGATGAGAAAGGATATTTCACCAAGTTGTAGTCAAAGATGGCCATGTTACAAAGCATTCTTCCTGAGGTAAACCTGCTTCCATATGCACTGACCCTAATTAGCCAGAACAGCTGAGAATTCATTGATTATGTCCCTAAATGTACTTTCATTGTGCCAGACCCTTCACATACATTCCATAATTTAACCTTACAGCAACACTCTAAGATTGATATCATTCCTTCCATTGTGTGGATGAGGTTCAGAGAGAGAAAACTGTGGAGGGATTCAAACTTAGATCTAACATTAAAACCATTTTTTATACTATTATTTTCTGTAAACAGAATTTTCAGACCACTAATTGAAAGAGAAAATTTCCTCCACAACTATATGATCAATTAATCTTTGACAAAGCAAGAAAGAATATCCAGTGGGAAAAAGACAGTCTCTTCAACGAATGGTGTTGGGAAAAGTGGACAGCAACATGCAAAAGAATAAAACTGGACCACTTTCTTACACCATACACAAAAATAAATTCAAAATAGATTGAAGACTTAAATGTGAGACATGAAACCATTACAACCCCAGAGAAGAACATAGGCAGTAACTTCTTTGACATTGGCCAGAGCAACTTCTTACTAGATATATCTCCCAAGGCAAGGGAAACAAAAGCAAAAATAAACTACTGGGACTTCAACAAAATAAAAAGCTTCTATACAGCAAAGGAAACAATCAACAAAACTAAAAGGCAACCTACAGAATGGGAGAAGATGTTTGCAAATGACATATCTGATAAAGGATTAGTATCCAAAATAATCAAAATATATAAAGAACTTAAAAGTTCAAAACCAAAAAACAAGTAATCCAATTAAAAGATGGGCAGAAGACATGAGTAGACATTTTTCCAAAGAAGATATCCAGATGGCCAATAGACACATGAAAAGATGCTCAACATCACTCATCATCAGGGAAATACAAATCAAAACTACAATGAGATATCACCTCACACCTGTGAAAATGGTTAATATCAATAACACAAAAACAACAGGTGCTGGTGAGGCTGTGGAGAAAAGGGAACCCTCTTACACTGTTTGTGGGAATGCAAACTGGTACAGCAACTCTGTAAAACAGTATGGAGTTTCCTCAAAAAGTTAAAAATAGAACTACCCTATCATCCAGCAATTGCACTACTAGGTATTTACCCAAGGAATACAAAACTACTAATTCAAAAGCATACATGGACCCTGATGTTTATAGCAGCATTATTTATAATAGCCAAATTATGGAAACAGCCCAAGTGCCCATTGATAGATGAATGGATAAAGAAGAGGTGGTGTATACACACACACACACACACATATACACACAATGGAATATTATTTAGCCATCAAAAAGAATGAAATCTTGCCATTTGCAATGACATGGATAGAGCTAGAGAGTATAATGCTAAGCAAAATAAGTCAGTCAGAGAAAGACGAATACCATATGATCTCACTCATATGTAGAATTTAAGAAACAAAACAATCGATCATAGGGAAAAAAAGAGGCAAACCAAGAAACAGACTCTTAATTATAGAGAACAAACTGAGGGTTGTTGGAAAGGAGGTGAGTAGGGGGATGGATGAAATAGGTGATGGGGATTAAGGAGTATGCTTGTTGTGATGAGCACCAGGTGATGTATGGAAGTGTTGAATTACTAAATTGTACACCCGAAACTAATATTACACTGTAAGTTAACTAACGAAATTTTAGTAAAATTTTTTCAAAAAGAAAAAAGAAAGAGAAAATTTCCCCCTTTTGCGTTCAGTGGGCAATGTTAAAGAGGAAACACTTTCTCCCCTCAAATACATTTCCAAAGAGACAAAAGAGTTATAAACATGAATGGTTATTTCCAGTCAGTTGAATGATAATATCAGTAATTACTGGTCCTTATACTTGATTCCTTAAAAAGAAAGAAAATCTCTTTTTCCCAACTTTGATTAAACCACCACAACATCTTAAATATTATGTAACAGAAATAAAACAGCAGCGAGTTGTTTTTCTTCTCCAACTCAGGGTCCTTATTCTTTTCCATTCTCAATTGCTCTCCAGCCGCCTATCTTGCTTTATAGACTATAGAGTTTGACTAAGAATTTGGTCATCCCAATTATAAACCCTTGGATGGCATAAAAGGGCATTCTCCATGAGATGGATGCCAAGTCATATAAGGTTTGGAGTGGAAAGTTGGAGTCTTTCCTGCACCCACAGTTACATACTCTGGTGTTAATGGAAGGATTTATCCATTCCTAGTAAGGGCTAGGAGGGAGTCAAGAATCCTGTGATGGGCATTCTGTGGAGACAGAGTTTGCTTGTTTTCTGATAAGATGTTAGTCTGACTCTTTCCTGGAGTGTCAGTATAGACTTCCTGAACATAAGTATTTTCACTGCCCTGTTTAAAGTATTATTATAAACAGATAACTTCTACCAATGTTCCAAGGCACTTGTGTGTTTTAGCCTTCTTTTTCATTTAAGGACATGCATTATGTCCCCTAAGACACTGTGGTTTTTTGAGGGCAGGAGCTCTCTAAACAGGAGTTTGGGTGGTGGCAAGGTGAAACTGAGAAAGGAGTCTCAGATTGAGGGACTTACTGTGTCAAGTAGGGTAAAAGAAGGAATAGGAGGCAGATCCTGCTATTCTCCTGACAGGCCACCAGAGGTACAAACCATGCAGGGAAAAGGTAGCAGTCCAGGCAGGGAGGCAGTGTCCCACCAAAAAGTCAAGCAGGTAGAATGTGGTGATGAGCATTCCAGACAAAGGTAATATGAATAGACAGTCAGCATCAAAGAAGTGGCATGGTCCCAGCAGGGCCTGAGCTTTAGGAATAGGCCTCTAGCCATCAGGATACCAGAAGGGGTCTGCTGGGGGCAAATGCCGGCCCCATTCTCAGAAGTGCTAAAGTTCTAGAAAAAAATAAAGACACAAGGGAATGAGATAAGAACTCTAGCAGTAGATCTGACCTCAGCAGTGGGGAGGAGTTGGGCTTGTCAAGGAGATCATGCCAGATTAACAGAGAATATGAGGTCCTAAGCTTCTAAAGCAGATTCAGGGCAAGGTGTTTCCCAGAGTCTGTGTTGGTACTCATCTTGCCGCAGAGAGGTTTAGAGGGATTAAGCCAGTCCCTATAGTGACTTGTAGATTATACAATTTTGTATTCCACCACAGGTTCAAGTCCAGAACCTTGAACATGTAGACACTTAATTATAATTATATGTAACTAACTAAGTGTATTCTATGTGCTAGGCACTAGTCTAGGTACTTGCTGTGTTTTATCTCATTTAACCACATCCTAAGAAGTATATATTATCATTCCTATTTAACAGACAAGAAATCACAGGAGAGGCAGGTGAAGTAATTACCCAAAGTCATGCATTTAATAAGAGGTGACACTAGAATATAGATACAAATAGCTTGACAACAAAACCCGATCCTTAAACTATATGCCAAACTTCTTCATACATTTTATAAAACAACCATTTGCTAAATTCGTATGATGTGGTGGACTCTATGCTAAGTATTATAGGTATCATCAATGCCCTTAAAGAGCTTAGGTTACAGTGGGAAGATAAATGCATGAAAGATAGTGACACTTACTCCTGGGCCCTGATAGGAGACTAGAAGGTGCTAATGAGATCACTGATGCCAGGACCCAATACTCCTTAAAGTCAGACTTCCTGAGGGAAATGATGGGAGACAGTGGTCATGAAAGAAAAGGAGGGAAAAGAAAGAAAAAGAACAGCTTGCTCAAAGCCCCAGAAGCAGGAAAAAGCATGATTTCTTTCAAATTACTGAAAGAAGCTTGTGCAACAGGAATGTAGAATATACAGGGAGGTGAGAGGAAAAGATAAGAGATATCACCAGAGAAGTGTGCAGAGCCCCATTGTGCAGAACCAGGGAGGACACATTCAGCAGTCTTGACTTCACCCTGATGGAAAAGCCAGGACAGGATTTAAAAATAGAGTAACGTGACCAGATGTGCATCTTGGGAAATGATTCTGGATGCTATGTGGAAAGAATGAATAGATGGATGGATAGATGGATGGATAGAAAACCAACTCTTGCTCTTCTTCTCCATGAAACAGGCCGTAGTCGGCTGAATTGCTCTGACAGCCCATCTGTCCCTCAGTCTGCTATTAGGGCCTAGAGCCCAGAAGACAGCCCTGGAGGCCAAATCTACCAGCAGGAATGCTATCATACAGGCACAAGAACTGGTTTTCATTTAATGGTGGTTTCCTTTCACGCTTTTCACGGCCCTGCACGTTCCCATTCCAGCCAGGCAGCCTCCTTTGGTTTCTGAGACTCCATGCCCAGCTTTTATAGCTCTGACAAGTCATCTACAACCCTCCACCGCTACTTTAGTAACTGTAAGCATATGTTTTCTGTTCTCCCCACATCCCTGCAGTGGGGCCACAGGCTGTGGCTTGATGTAGACGAGAAGGGGCACAAAAGAGGTCTGGAATGTTCAGTGTAATCCCAGTCACACAAAAGGTCTTGGCCTTATGTGATAAATCATACCTTCCACATCTGTCACTGGAAGAATTGAAAGGGTGCATCTTTTCTTCCGTGTGTGGCCAAATGGTTTTCTCCCAGCATTAAACAAGCCTATTTGAGGCACAGGTTGGCAGGGGTCACTTCCTTTACCATTACATACATTTTAACAACACAGGTGCTCATAGAATATAAAGTTCTATAACTGACAAGAAAGACATGCCTTGAAGAGCCTTTGTTAATGCTTTTTGGAAGGAATTATATGTGGAAAATTCTAATCATTGCATTGAATTTATGCCTTTCTTTGTGTTTCTACCAACTTCTTTGTCATATGTACATACCTTTGTACACTTTTACCCCATCTTATCCTCCATGCAGAGAACCAAAGAAGAGAGGAGCCTATAGCAGTTATCCACCTTGGGTACCTGTAAACAAAACAAGAGATGAAAATTTTAGGTCTTTTTCACAAGGCCATGCAGCCTAGGAAAAGAAAAGGTAAATGTTTAGAAAGAATAAAACAAGCAACAGGCTAGACATTTTTACTTCTTCTCTGTAAGACTTTTTTTCTTAACTTATTAGCAAGATTAGTTTAAGACAACTTTATAGCCATTATGACTACAAAAATGATGCAATGTTAGCATTACATCAAAATGACAGATGCAAATGCCAGTAGGGAGAACATTCTGAACAGTATAAAGAGCTCTAAAAATGCAAAGTATTATGGCTAGGCTTTTCATTAGCCCCATAGGGCTATGACAGCCCACCTCTAGTCAATATTCTATCATCCATGTTCAGAGTAGACCTGATGAAAAGAAACACCTCACTTGCATGAAACTCAGTAATGAAGCAATCTTACTTTCCTGAGACAGAGAGAGACAGAAGGAAGGAAGGAAGGAAGGAAGGAAGGAAGGAAGGAAGGAAGGAAGGAAGGAAGGAAGGAGGGAGGAAGGAAGAAGGAAGGAAGGAAAAGAGGGAGGGAGGGAAGAAGGAAGGAAGGAAGAAAGGAAGGGAGGAAGGAAGAAGGAAGGAAGGAAAAGGAGGAAGGGAGGAAGGAAGGAAGGAAGAGAGGAAGGAAGGAAGGGAAGAAGGAAGGAAGGAAGGAAGGAAAAGGAGGGAGGGAGGGAGGAAGGAAGGAAGGAGAGGGAGACAGAAAGCAAGCAAGCAAACAAGAAAGAAAAAAGAAAGAAATGGGGGCCACTGATAAAGCAAAGGTGATAATATAAAGTTCATGCACTTTATTCACGTAGGAATGCTCCTGGGGCTCACATTTAGAGTTGATTTGCTTATATTTTAGGCACAACTTTAACGAGCGTGATTGTTTAGTTTCCCAGTTCAAGGTATCCTGGAAGCGGCAGGTCACCGGGGAGATGCAGGCTGGCAGCATCAGAAAGTTTCAGCTGACAGCCTGAGAGTTGATGACAGGAAAACTCTGAAAAGTTGATAGCAGAACTCCAAACTGGAACCCCCACAGGTTCAAACACAGAGCCCTGAACTCAACAGACTCTCTCACAGCCCTTTAGAATAATTTATGATTGAGTCATCAGAGCAAGATCAAATTAGAATGTTCTATTTAATAAAGCAGAGAAGTATACATATATTTTCAAAGATGTTCACCAGAAATAGTTTAAATGAACCTATTTTTATACATATGAACTTTGTAACCAGAACAACTCATTTCCGCAATGGTCTAGATAGGTGGCTGACGTTTTACTGTACATTGGTTACCTCCCAATTTTAATCCCAAGCCACCTGCCCTTTTTGCCCCTCACTGGCCAGGAAGCCACGCTCAGGAAAAACAATGTGTTTATGCTGGTACTACCCCAAGCTTAGCAAAATGAGATTTCTAAATTTGCTACTACCCCCCCAAAATAAAATCACACACTGCTACCCCAGCCCTACATATATGATTCCAGACTTATCTGTGCTATTGCCTGTTGCCAATCATATGTAATATATGTTACTATATGTGCTGATCAAGTTTAAATCCAATTTTAGCAGGCCACTTAAGAAGATATCCTTCTAGTCTAACAGTCTGAGCTTTTTGTGATTTGATTTGTCTTTGAATCCCTTGTGCCGGATTCTCAAGAAATCAAATTATTGTCACCCAATAGAACTGAACTCTTGAACTTAGAAGAGAAAGACAATATAGATTGACTGGAGCCTAGAAGATGGAGCAAGAATCTACATAAGTAATATTCTGCATGACTCTTTTCACAGATGTTAACAAAGGAAAAATCAGGTCACCAAAACCAGAGCACACTTGAGATAATTCTACTGTGCAAATGGTTAAGGTTTCTAGATATTGTCAATACTTGAAGTAAGAATGAAAAGGAATAAAAGAAGGCAAAGGGTAGGTGTACAAAACCCAGGAAACACCATTCCCTTGAGGATAGCATACCAAAATTCTTAACATAGTGTCAAGGGGGAAATAACCCTTTGGAGATAAGCTTTGCAAAGCCATTCATAAAAAGTCACAGTCAGTGTTATAGGTTGGAGGAAAGGAGATGTAGCAGTCAGAACAATGCTACAGGGATGAACAACCCCGAAATTTCAAAGCTTAAAACAACAAAGGTCTCTTTCTTATGCTACATTTTCATTGCCAGTCCACTGGGACTCCGCTCTACGTTGTCTGCTCTCCTCACTCCGGGATCTAGGCTAACAGAGTAGCTATTATCAGCTCCTTGCAGTTCACAGTGACAGAAAGAGGGAGTAGCAAAGCATATGCTAGCTCTTAAAACCTCCACATGGAAGTGGCCATGATCATTTCTCTCACATTTTATTGGCCCCAGTAAGTCACAAAATGAAGCCTGACTCTTAAGGGAGTAGGAAGGACTCCTTCTTCAGGGAGGGGCTTCGAATACTGATGTGCAGTAGGGCAGAAATGACAAGCTGTCCACCAGAGGTCAGGGCTTTTCAAATGAGCATGCCTAAAAATCCTGTGGAAGGCTTATTCAAATGCCCTGGGCCCCACCTCCATTCGTTCTAATTTAGTAATCCTAGGTAAGGCCCAAGAATGTGCATTTCTAACAAATTCCCCAGTGAATCTGATGTTGCAGGTCCACAGGGCACACTTGCAGAAGAACTGATACATAGCTGTTGCTGGGAAGCAGTGGTCCAGACAGACATTGTATGTCCCAGCCTTGCCCTTGCATCCCGGTGGGACCAAATGACTAGTGCTCACCAAGGAAATATGACAAGTGATGTGTGTCATTTCTTGAAGTAACGTGGTTAAAAAGCAAGTGTCTCTTTCTCCCACTCCCTTCTCCCATATGGTTTTTACATGTTGATGACCAGGGTGACACTGTAGCTTCATCAGTCTGAAACATCTTTCCCCACTGACAAGAAGCACCTGCATCAGATTACTATGCAAAAGAGAACAAATTGTTATAATGCTAAGCCACTGAAATTTGGGGGTTTGTTTGTTACAACAGGTAGTATTATCGTAACTAACATTGGAGAGGATGGGAAGAAGGTTAAGAGAATCTTGACCTGCCATTCAACATTTTCTCTCCTTCAGTTAAATGAGAAATCTCTTCTGCCTCCTTAACTTCTACAAATGTCACCTTCTTTGATCCCCGGTAATTATATCTCTTTTGTTTTCTAAGTCATGGTGGTAACATAAAATTAAATAGATTAGGATTAGAAAGTAGAAAAACCCAGAGTTATTTTAATTCCTGCCTAAGGTCCTAGCTATAATTCACTTATTCACAGTTTATTCATTTATTTCACAAAGCACTACTTAGCGCCTATTTACATATGTCTAAGACATAGTCCTGCCTCCCAAATGGCATAGGCATTACCCCAGCCCCTCCCACAATCATGGCAGATATCAAAAATCAAAAGAAGTACTTTTTCTCACTGGGTTCAGAGAAAGCCTCGGAATCCTTTACAGCAGAGTGCCCCAAAGCCGATACAAATAATACAAATCCATAATGGTGGTTTTATCATTTAAAAAGCAATATATATCTAAGTCATTTCTATTTGTATCTCAATAAATGGTTTTTCCAAAGATGTTGCGAAGAGGTTTGTTTTCATGTGGTCACTCATTTCAATCTACTTCTAACATATTTTCCCTAGTAATAGAAACTATAAAGACCAAGCTACATTTGCAGCTAAGTTTCCACACTGATTTAGGTTCCACTAAGCAGATACACCTGCACAAAACCTGAAATGCAGAAATCGACACTGTGGGATTATAGCCTTACGTGAGGAGACTGGACCTCCCAGCCAGTATAACTATAGAAGTGTTTGGTTCTCTTGAGGCAGCTGTGAGGAAGGTTCTTCAGGTTAGTACCTGGCATCAAAGGTACTGAACAGCAGGTGTCTGTGGCAGTCAGGTTTCTTGAAACAAGTCCCAGGGTGTGGTTTGGCAACTCATCAGGCTGCATTCTTTCTGAACAAGCAGGACTTACACTTGTTTCCATCTTTAGTCCAGGTGAGAGAGTCTCTTATTCTGGGCCCACCACTTTACAGGCTCTTGCTCTGGCTCTCCTCTAAACACAGAGTGAGGAATATGTGGGGCCAATGAGACATACTTAACTGGAGCTCTGGCGCCAGACTGTGCCCTGGAATTCATGGACCCAGATCCCTTATCTAAATGGCCCAGAACTAGCTTCCAGGGTCTGTGTGGGTCTCTTTCCTGGGGCCGATCTCCTGAGAGTGAACCGGACCACCAGTGTGGACACCTTTAGGTCTGAGGGTGGCCACAGGGCAGCTGGTTGCCAAGGGTATAGATAAAGCTTGGATATATGGGGTGCAGTGACGAGACAGAAGCTGATAAGAGTCCCTTGCAGCACAGAATGGAGCCAGAAATAAAAAAGAGAAGGGTGGGAAATGTGGGTTGGAGACTGGGGTCATGCTTTCCCCATGCCATTACACTTTGGTGAGAAACCCAAAGGAGTCTGAGAATTTTACAAATATATATTTTTTTATTATGTTATGTTCATCACCATACATTACATCATTAGTTTTTGATGTAGTGTTCCATGATTCATTGTTTGCATATAACAACCAGTGCTCCATGCAGAATGTGCCCTCTTTAATACCCATCACCAGGCCAATCCATCCCCCCAACTCCCTCCCCTCTAGAACCCTCAGTTTGTTTCTCACAGTCGATAGTCTCTCATGGTTCATCTCCCCCTCCGATTCCCCCCCTTCGTTTTTCCCTTCCTGCTATCTTCTTCTTCTTCTTTTTTTTTTTTTTAACATATAATGTATTATTTGTTTCAGAGGTACAGGTCTGTGATTCAACAGTCTTACACAATTCACAGCACTCAACATAGCACATACCCTCTCCAATGTCTATCACCCAGCCACCCCATCTCTCCCACCCCCACCACTCCAGCAAACCTCAGTTTGTTTCCTGAGATTAAGAATTCCTCATATCAGTGAGATCATATGATACATTTCTTTCTCTGATTGACTTATTTCACACAGCATAATACCCTCTAATTCCATCCACGTCGTTGCAAATGGCAAGATTTCATTCCTTAAGATGGCTGCATAATATTCCATTGTATATATATATACCACATCTTATTTATCCATTCATCTCTTGATGGACATCTTGGCTCTTTCCATAGTTTGGCTATTGTGGACATTGCTGCTATAAACATCGGGGTGCATGTACCCCTTCGGATCCCTACATTGGTATCTTTGGGGTAAATACCCAGTAGTGCAATTGCTGGGTTGTGGTGTAGCTCTATTTTCAACTTTTTGAGGACCCTCCATACTGTTTTACAGAGTGGCTGCACCAGCTTGCATTCACACCAACAGTGTAGAAGCGTTCCCCTTTCTCCGCATCCCTGTCAACATCTGTCATTTCCTGACTTGTTAATTTCAGCCATTCTACTGGTGTGAGGTGGTATCTCATTGAGGTTTTGATTTGGATTTCCTTGATGCCGAGCGATGTTGAGCACTTTTTCATGTGTCTGTTGGCCCTCTGCATGTCTTCTCTGGAAAAATGTCTGTTCATGTCTTCTGCCCATTTCTTGATTGGATCATTTGTTCTTTGGGTGTTGAGTTTGATAAGTTCTTTATAGATTTTGGATACTAGCCCTTTATCTGATATGTCATTGGCAAATA
>NC_138379.1:27316371-27352969 GCF_054177405.1 Leptonychotes weddellii
GTTTGGCTATTGTAGACATTGCTGCTATAAACATTGGGGTGCACATACCCCTTCAGATCACTACATTTGTATCTTTGGGGTAAATACCCAGTAGTGCAATTGCTGGGTCATACGGTAGCTCTATTTTCAACTTTTTGAGGAACGTCCATACTGTTTTCTAGAGTGGCTGCACAGCTTTCATTCCCACCAACAGTGTAGGAGGGTTCCAAAAGGGAGATAGTCTTAAGCAGACTCCAAGCTGAGGGCAGATTTCAACATGGGGCTTGATTTCATGACCCTGATATCACAACCTGAGCTGAAACCAAGAGTCCAACACTTAACCACTGTGTCACACAGGTGCCCCAAGTGCTGAGTTCTTACACAAAGTATACCTTTAATACTAAGTTCTAGTTGTGAGTTTTGGGAAAGTGTGATAAATACTAAAACAAGCAAATTAGATTCCTTTTGTTCACTTGGGTTATGTTTTATTAGTGTTACCCAAAATTCTTGGATAAAGCTAGTATATATATACATATATATATATTTTGAAATAAAGCATTATATTGATACACATTTTCATGGGGTTATCCCATAATACTCTAAGTATAATAACTTGTATAACTTTTGTTCACCAGGAAGAGACAATAAGGTTTATTAGGGAGTACTCTCAAAGTGAACACATTTGAGGGAGTGAAGGAAGCAGAACCGGACAGAGGAAGAAGTTCAATTGCAAAGCAGTCACAAGAAAGACCCAACTGATCCTACTGGGAGTCTACAGCAGGCATGGCCCTGCAGAGTTGTCCAAAATCAGGGCCAGGAGCATTTATATCTCCATATTGACCAGGGGACATAATTTTAGGTGAGGTAGCTCCTTTCAGGATAAGGCCAATCTCCCCAGGGGCCTCAGCCATGAGCTATCAGTCACCAACGTGCAGTAAATAGGGGAATTAGTGCTTCAGTCTTGAAGCAGGTAGGATAGGTGATCAGGCCAACACACTACAGTGACCACTACAGTAACCTCTGTTCAGTCGACAGGATTATACAGGAACTCAGCTACTTTCTCTTAGAAGGCAGACATAGTATTCTTGTTATCCTTGTGTGTTAATACAGTGCTTGACACCTAGGAAATGCTCAGTGAGTTTGTTGACTAGCATTCCCCTGAAGATCAGAGTCAGGCTTGTGCTTCACCTGACACTAAGCTCAAAAGACAAGCAATCTTGGGTCCCATATTCTGAAGGCAAAGTCAAGTCCCTTTTGAAGTAGAAGGAAATTGTGGGCAAGGATAATTGCCAGATAATGTCAGAGAATGCTGTGTATACAATATACATGTGGAAGAAACTCCTAAATTGATTTCATTATATTTTATTGTAACTATGACTGGTTAATAAGAATCAGCTCACTGTTTCTGCAGGTTTCAATAAGTAGTATGGTGGGGAGGAATCTGCCAAGATGTAATCTTAAACATGATTGTTTTGAATAAATAATTTAATTCATTCAGCTTATACTTAATTCATATTCATTGTATATCAGGCACCATAATGTGCACATAAAAATAAGTAACGCTTGACTCTTTCATAGTCCTGGGGAGAGACAAGCACAAACTAATGATTATAGGAAATCAAGGTAAGACCTTTTTTCCTACACTTTCTACATAGAGCAGCAATGGTGTCATTAAAAAGATGAAGCATCATTAATATCTTTATGTGTACAACTCTCTTTCAGTGTAGAATCTAGTTGTAAGAAAAATATCTAATATATTCAGTGCATGTTGGCCTCTCAGCATGGGAAGGTTAGAACTGAAAGAGTCCTTAAAACATTCTAGGAATTTTTTAGTGTTGAAATTTTTGTCCTCTGCCATCTCTAAGACCACACTCCTTTTTATAACTTCCATCCTCCTTGTTTGTGAGCCAGAGTATGTCAGTGAAATACCAAAAGGAGAACAAAAAGAAAATTAAACCCAAATATGACTGAATATGATTTTCAGAGCTGCACAAATTGAATAATGCCAAAATTCATACACATTCCTCAATATTTCTGTTGTGGTGAAAGATTTCCTAACTCTTCCTGCTCCTTCCCAACTGCCCTTACAAAGATATGTATGTATTGTTGTTGTTGTTAACCATCTGCTAATTAAAAGAAATGGGACTCTCATGTGTCATAAAGCCTTGTGATAGCCAAATCTAGGGAATCCACACAGATATGGAAATTTCAAAAACAATCAGGCAACATGAGGTATATATATATGTCTTTCTGAACTTGATTTTTTAGTATGGTATAAGATAAGGGTCCAACTTTATTATTTTCCATGGATATTCTGTTTTTCTAACACTATCTCTTGAGACTATGCTTTCCCCATTGTGTAGATTCAGCACCCTTGTCGAAGATCATTAGACATTAGGGCTTATTTCTGGGCTCTCTATTCTATTCCATTGGTCTATGTGTCTGTTTTTATGCCAGTGATATACTGCTTTGATTACTATAACTTTGTTACATGTTTGAAAATCAGGAAGTATGAGGCCTCCAGCTTTGTTTTTCTTGCTTAAGATTGTTTCAGCTATCCAGGACCCTTTCAGTTTCCATATGAATTTTAGAATACTTTTTTCTATTTCTGCAGACAATGCCATTAGAATTTTGAAAGAGATTGCACTGAATCTAAAGATCATGTGGGAAGAATGGACATTTTAACAATATTAGATCTTCTAATCTAGGAATACAATGTCTTTCCATTTATTTGTCTTTTAGAATTTTTTCATCAGTGTCTTGTAGTTTTTAGTGTACAAGTCTTTCTTTCCTTTTTTTTTAACTACCTTGTTATGTATGTATTTATATATATTAACTAGGAACTATATTATCTGTAATTCATATATTTTACCCACTTTTTCCTTTTCTCTTTCTCCTCTATTTTATTTAAGGAGTGTTGATGGTGATTAATTTTTAGTATAGTCTTGAGGCCATAGGATGTCCAGGTGCAATGTGTCTGAACAAGAACAGGAATCAACATGCTCAAATGCACAGGTGACCAATAAGGCTTTCTCCCCCTCCAATTTTGGGAAGGGCCAGAGCATCACTGGCATGGCAGTGGCTACAGGACCTTAGGCCATGGCTCAGTGTTGTTGCTGAAACTGAGAGGTAAGGTAGGAAGTGGGTACAGTTGCTGAAAGCCCAAAGGGTGCCCATGCTGGGCAGTCTGTCATACAGCCTGTGTGTCACAGCAGCTACACGTCTGGAAACCATGGGCCTTTGGTGGCTGGATCTCTTGTTGCATTCTGAGATGAAACCAGCCTGATGTTTGGGAAAAGCCACTATAGCTCCAGCAGGTGACAGGCATGGGGGTTTGTCAGCAGCCCGAGGCATCCTTCCAGAGTTGTCCACATCAGAATTATAGGCAGCCAGAATCAGGGTGGAGAGTCTCCATAAATCCCATACTTCTTAATCTCCTGAACTTGGTTCCCCAGCCTTGATCTCCCTGTATTAAATATCTTTCGGCCTTAAATTCCTCAAGTGGTTTTGATTTTCCTGACCAAGCCCTGTCAAATAAACTGATGCTGACCAAGAAAGGGACAGTTTTCTGTCCTCTCCTCAGTGAACACAGCCCTGCACTAGAGGAGGAGAATAAGAGGAGACAGAGACCCTCTTGAGCTGCATTTCAGGAAGAGGTAGAAAATAAGAACTCCATGTGATCGTTAAGAAGGAGATGAAAGACCACCCTGGCATGAGTGCCTCTTCCTCTTCCCAACCAAATGCCACAGGACATTCCAAGTGCTCCTGTTTTGAGAGTCTGGCTGTCCCCATAGGCTGATGGACTAGGGTTCACTCTAGAGCTCATCTCCTATAATTGGAAGTGCTGTCCCAAAGGCTCTCTTGGGAGGCAGGACTGGGACTGCAGGGCCTCCTTAGGCCTCTGGAACTTTCTGGACACCAGAAACCCAGATTGGGTTCTGCTATGGGACAGGCACTCTTCACCCTCTGAAGGCCCATGCCAGACTGAGTCTGTGGTGCCACATGAGATAGGCAGTTCGGGCAGTGGCAACAGAGGCAGAGTGGCTGCCACCATCCATGGTGGTGTAAGTGGGCTCTGGTGCCTCAGCCAGGTCATCAAACATGGACATTTGCAGCTCAGCCACAGCAAGAGTTTGTGGGCCAGTCTGCTGGTATGAAAAGGTGAGCCATAGTGTGGTACTTGCATGACTCAGCAGCTGCATCAGGAGCATGCATTCCTGAGGAAGAGTGAGGGGGCAAGGCAAGTGAGGGGGAGTGGCAGATGGGGAGGGGAAGCATCAGAACAACCAGCTTGTCCCAGGTCTGTGACCTACTTGGTTAAATTTATTTCTAAGTATTTTATTCTTTTTTTTATGCTATTGTAAATGAGATTATTTTTCTTAATATCATTTTGTATATAGAAATGCAATTGATTTCTGTGTTGATTTTGTATCCTGCAATTTTGCTGAATTCATTTATTATTAGTTCTAACAGTTTTTTGTTTTGTTTTGTTTTGTTTGTTTTTGTGGAATCTCTAGGGTTTTCTACATGTAAGATCATCTCATCAGTAAACAGAAATAATTTTATTTCTTTCTTTCCAACATGGGATGCCTTTTATTTCTTTTTCTTGCCTAATTGCTATGGCTAAAACTTCTGGTATTATGTTGAATAGAAGTAGAAAGAGTGGACACCCTTGCCTTATTCCAGATCTTAAAGGAAAAACTTTCAGTTTTTCACAATTGAGTATGATGTTAGCTGTGCGTTTTTCATATATGGCCTTTATTATGTTGAGGTAGTTTCTTTCTATTCCTAGTTTGTTGAGCGTTTTTATCATGAAAGGGTATTAAATTTTGCCAAATGCTTTTTCTGCGTCAATTGAGATGACTATCTGATTTTTATCCTTCATTCTGTTAAAGTGGTGTATTACATTAATTTTCATATGTTGAACCATCCTTGCATTCTAGGAATATATCCCATTGGTTATGGTACGTAATCCTTTTGATGTTCTATTGAATTTGGTTTGCCAGTATTTTGTTGAAGATTCTTGCATCAATATACATCAGGGTAAATGATCTGTGAGGGTTGTTTGTTTGTTTGTTTGTTTGTTTGTTTTTGTAGTCCTTAGTCTAGTTTTGCTATCAGAGTAATGCTAACCTCATAAAATTAATTTGAAAGTGTTTCCTTAAGTTTTTTGGAATCATTTGAAGAATGGTGTTAATTTTTCTTTAAATATTTGGTAGAATTCTCCATGAAGTTATCTAGTCCTGGTGTTTCTTTGTTAGAAGGTTTTGATTACTGATTCATAATTGATTTCTTCATGATTCAGTCTTAGGAGGTTGTATGTTTCTAGGAATTTATCTAATTATTTCTGGGTCATCAAATTTGTTAGTATATAATTGTTCCTAATAATTTCTAATGATCCTTTTATTTTTGTGGCATCAGTTATAACATCTCTTTCATTTCAGGCTTTTGTTGAATTTCTCCTTTGTTTTTCTTAGTCTAGCTAAGGGTTTGTCAATTTTGTTGATCTTTTCAAAACACCAACTCTCAGTTCTGTTATTTTTTTCCTATTGTTTTGCTATTCTCTAGATTATTTTTACTCTAATCTTTATTATTTCCTTCTGTTAATTCTGGGTTTAGTTTGTTCATTTCTATTTCCTTGAGGTGTGAAATTAGGTTATTGATTTGAGATCCTTCTTCTTTATTAATGTAGGTGTTTACTACTATGAACTTCCCTCTTAGTTCTTCTTTGTCTTCATCCTATAAGTTTTGGTATGTCATTTCATATTCATTTGTTCCAAGATATTTTCTATGGTTCCTCACAATTTCTTCTTTGATCTGTTGGTCGCTCAAGAGTGTGTTGTTTAATTTTCACATATTTGTGAATTTTGCAGTTTCCACTTACTGTGCACGTCTAGGTTTTATTCCGTTATGGTCAGAAAAGATACTTGTTATGATTTTGATGTTCCTAAATTTGTTAAAAACTTGTTTTGTAACCTATAACATGTGATCTGTCCTGGAAGATGCTTTGTATGCACTTCAGAAGAATATGCATTCTGCTGTTATTGGGTAGAGTGTTCTGTATGTATCTGAGATGTCCAATTGGTCTATACTGCTATTCAATCCCTCTATTTGCTTATTTATCTTATGTCTGGTTGTTCTAGCCATTATTGAAAATAGGACATTGAAATCTCCTACTATCATTATTACTATCTACTTTCTTCAATTCTGTCAATGAATGCGTCACATAATTAAGTGCTCTGATGTTAGTTGCATATATAATTGATATATCTTCCTGTTATATCTTCCTGATATATCTTCCTAAAAATTATCCTTTTATTATTATATAATGTCCCCCTTTGTCTGTTATGATGATTTGTGACTTAAAGCTTATTTTGTCTGAATTAAGTATGGCCACCCCTATTTTCTCTTGGTTACCATGTGCATTGAATATCTTTTTCAATCCTTTAACTTTTAGCCTATGTGTGTCCTTATATCTAAAATGAGTCTCTTATAGACACGTTATAGTTGGATCTTGTTTTTTTGGATCCATTCAGCCACTCTATGTCTTTGAAGAATTTAATCCATTTAAATTTAAAGGAAGGACATACTATTGCCATTTTGTTCAGTATTTTCTACATGTCTTATAGTTATTTTATCCTTCTTTTCCTCTCTTTCTTCATTCCTTATGTTTTATTGATTTTTTTTGTGTGTGGTAATGTGTTTTAATTCCTTTCTGATTTTCTTTTGTGTATCTTCCATACATTTTATGTGTGTGTGTGGTTACTACGGGGATTACATAGAACATCTTATAGTTATAACAATCTGTTTTAAACTGATAACTTCAATTACATACAAAACTATACTCCCTTACATATCCTTCCTGGTTTATCAATGTCATAAATGACATATTTTTATATTTTGTATCCATCAATATAGTTTTATAGTAATTGTGCTTTTATATTTTAAATTCTATACCAGAATCAAATGTGATTTATGCACCACCATCACAGTATTCTGTGTTTGTTTATATATTTACATTTACCATGGATGTATGTTTTCATATGCTATCCTATTGCTGTTAGCATCCTTTTGTTTCACCTTGAAGGAGTCCATTTAGCACTTCTTGTAAGGCAGGCCTAGTGCTGATGAACTCCCTCAGGTGTTGTTTATACAGCTAGGTCTTTATTTATCCCTCATTTTTAAAGAACAGTTTGCCAGATAGAGTTTGCATTTGGCAGATTTTTTTTTTTTCCAGCACTTTGAATACATCTTCACATTCCCTTCTGGTTTATAATATTTCTGCTGATAATATCTGCTGAAAATCTAATGAGAGCTCACTTGTATGTGACAAGTTGCTTTTCTCATGACTTTCAAGATTCTCTTTTTGTCTTTGACTTTTAACAATTTGATTATAATGTGTCTTGGTATAGGCCTGTTTGGATTTCATCTAGTTAGAGCTTTTTGAGCTTCTTAAATTTGGATGTCCATTTTCTTTCTGGTAAGTTTTCAACCATTATTTCCTCAAATAAGCTCTCTGCCCCTTTTTCTCTCTCTTCTCCTTCTGGGACTCCTATAATGTATACACAGTAGTCCCTCATTATCTGCAATCTAACTTTCTGTGATTTCAGTTATCCATGGTCAACTGCAGTCTGGAAGCAGATGATCTTTCCTCTGATGTATCATCAGAAGGTCAGTAGTAGCTTAAGCTACACCACAATGCCCACATCATTCACCTCACTTCATCTCATCACATAGACATTTTTATCATCTCACATTATCACATGAAAAAGAAGAGTGAGTAAAGTATAATATTTTGAGAGAGAGAGATCACATTCACATAACTTTTATTATAGTATACTTTTATAATTATTCTATTCATTATTATTGTTAATTTCTTAATGTGCCTAATTTATAAGTTAAATGCTATCAGAGGCAAGTACATATAGGAAAAGGCATAGTATATATAAAGTTGGGATATCCCATGAAACACCCCATGGATAAGGGGGGATTACTGTATTGTTCCATTTGATGTTCAATAAGTCCCTTAGGGTTTCTTCAGTTTTCTTCTTTTCTTTTTTGTTTATTTCTCTAACCTGATAATTTTAAATGATCTGTCTTGAGTTAGTGATTCTTGTTTGATAAAGTCTGCTGTTGAATTCCTCTAGTGAATTTTTCAATTTAGTTACTGTATTCTACTCCAGAATTTTTGTTTGGTTCTTTTTTTCCAAGTTTCTACCTCTTTGTTGATGTCTTTTCATGAATTATTTTCCTGATTTTCTTTAGTTGTCTATCTGTGTTCTCTTTCAGCTCATTGAGTTTTTTGAGATAATTATTTTGAATTCTTTAATAAGTAAGTCATAGATTTCCATTTCTTTGGGGTCAGTTTTTGGAGATTTATTTTGTTCCTTTGATAGGGCTATATTTCCTCATTTCTTCATATGCCTTATTTTTTTTCCACTAATAACTGAAGTATTTTTATTTTATGGCCTTTTTATTTTTTGCTAGGATTTGGTCATTCGACAAAGCAGCCACCTTTCCTATTCTTATGGACTGGATACATACCAGGGAAAGATCTTCCCCACTCAGCCTGGCTAGAGATTCTGAGGGCCTTTCAAATCTTTTCTGGGGATGCATCTTCTCTGGGCTTGTATATGCCATTTCTGAATTAGAGAGGTTTGCTGGTTTCTTTTTCAGGAGCTCATCATCCCTTTCTCCCTCTTGTGTATGTATGTACACTGCAGGTTTCCTGGTGTTGCAATAAGCCATCAAGCTTTTTTCTCAGAGGCCCCCAGGTATTCAAATATGCTAGTTCTCTGTCAGCACTCTGAGTTACATAAGACATAATCAATCCGTCATGCAGTCTCCTGAAAAGCCAGAATGTTGGGCACACACTCCACATTTCTCTTTCCCTTTCTAGGAAAAAGTAGTATGTTGGTCCTTTTATCCCAAATGCAGTAAGCTGTGTCAGCTTGGGGAAAGGACTATCACAGGTAAAATGCAATGGCTTTTCTTACCCATTTCAATGTAAGTTTTCTGGTTTTGCACTTGCCTGAGATACTGTGATGCCTTAACTAGATTCCTGAGTTCTCATAAAGGCCTTTTGGTATATTGTTGTCAAGTCAGTGCCTCTGTAGAGGAATGAGGTCTTGCTCTGGCATAGTGTTTTTGGAAAATTTGTATTTGAATTAAGATTGGCAGAGCATGCAGCTCCAACTTAGCCCTACCCTCATTCCTCCCCTTGTCTTATATGGAGCCCTGAATGATACAGAATTCTCTTACAGGCTCCTCTAGACACTCTATATCCATGTATTTTTCAATCTTTGAAAACCCAATATCAAAATACCACTCACAGGAAGCCTCGCTACATGAGTTTCACCTTCAGGAGGGAGGGGCTTAAAACCTCATGAATAAACTCATTCAATTGATAAATAGTTCTAGGTTTCAGAAACTGAATTTTTATTATTTTTTTACACTAGACTGTAATCTACTTCTGTACTGTTTCTACTCATTGCTCCTATTCCTACTCTCAAGAGAAATTCAAAATAACTGGTCTGAGTTTGTTGTTGTTGCTGTTGTTTTGTTTTAACTACATAGGACAGTCCTCTATTTAAAGATGGATACACTGGGGCACCTGGGTGGCTCAGTCAGTTAAGCATCTGCCTTCAGCTCAGGTCATAATCCCAGGGTCCTGCGATCGAGCCCCACATCAGGATCTCTGCTTGGTGGGGAGCCTGCTTCTCCCTCTCCCTCTGCCACTGTGCCTGCTTGTGCTTGTTCTCTCTCTGGGAAGTAAATAAATAATATCTTTAAAAAAAAGATGATACAGTGACTCACTCTAGTTTGGTCTGGTTCTGGATCAACATCCCCACGCCCTTTTTAAATTTTTTATTATTAATTAATTAATTTATTTTTGCTATAGAGAGAACCCACAGAGAGGGAGAGGATTAAGAAGTATTTGGGAGAAGGGACGATTTTTTTTTAAAGATTTTATTTATTCCCCAGGCCCTTTTGTCATATGAATCAAGACCTTCTCTCCATCCTCATGCCCTCCATGGAAGCCAGTTTGCTTCTGTCCTTTCTAACATTTTCTTTAAAGGACCCCAGAATTGAACACAAGATTCCAGATAGTGTCTGATTAGCATAAAGCAAAGGGGAACAATTACTTCCTAGGATGGACTCATTGTGCTCCTGACAATGGGATCCTTCTGTAAATAAGTTTTGTTTTGTTTTTTTAAAGCAGCTAAATCAAGTTAAAAAGCTTTTTTTTTCAATCCCCCATATATTTTTCACATAAAATAATGTCCATTCAAGTCTCCATATTCTGCATTTGAAATGAATTCCACAATTTCCAGACTCAGAGTCCTAAATAAGGAATGTGATTAACATAAAAAACCTGGGTTTTATTCCTTTACTGATAGCCAACATACTCTGATATGTAATATTCCCCACCCAGCTTTCCCTCTACTTTTTCCTTGTATTTTTCTTAATATCACCATTGTGATTCTTTCCTCAATTATTTGGTGGGTCCAGTGTTTTGTGTAGTTTATTTGTTTAATACTATTTCCATTTGACTGTAGTGAAGCTCCATAAGAAAAGAAATTTTGTTTATCTTGTTCACGATATACCTGGTGTTTAGCATATCATTTGGTCATTGTTGATCATCAATACATATTTATTGAATAAATGAAAATGCTCCCTCCCTCAGATTTCCCCTTCTGCTTCCATTTTTTTTGAAGGTCATCTGTGTTGGTTGGGTCTTCCAGGAAGCTGACATTGAGATAGAATTATGAGTGTAAGCAGTTTATTGGAATAATGCTTGTGAAAGATAACAGCAAGAGGGAACAGAACTGGGCAGGGAGAGCCTCAAACAATCTTGTCCAACCTGATAATGTGCTGTAACGCAAAAACTACTCATTAGAAGAGTTCTGTGATGGGAAGAAATAGCCTAGCTCCAGTATCCCAACCTCTTGAGAGCCAACACTGTGGTTTGGTCATATTTTCTGGCATGTAATAAGTATTAAGTAAATATTTATTAAATGAATAGCAATACCATAGGACTCTTTATGCTCCTCTCCTCCTGCCCAGGAAGGAAAGATGTGCTCTAAAAGAGGATATGTTCCTGGTAATGTATTATTAGAACTCCTCATTAAGAGATAACAGAAACCAAATCTAGTTGATATATGAAAACAAATATGGGGGGTGGATATATTTTAAGGATAAAGAGATGCCTTACAGATTTTGAAAGATGCCAAGTCTCACAGATTCTGCAAAGCCTTCTGGATCCCAGGCAGTGTTCCTCTTCCACATAATGTCTGAGTTTCTCTCTGTAGGTGATTAATTCCATTGCTCTACAGATTGGCTTTCTCCATTTCTCTTGTCCTCCAAGGGAAAGTGGCCATCCAACATCTTCCGAATTTATATTGTATAGTTACAATACAAACTACAACCTGCTTCACAGTTCCAAATGCCAATGCCCATGAGAAGGATGAGGATAGAGAGTCTACTTGGTTCATCATGAATCGTGTTTTTAGCCTAGTTCCAATCAGCCGTGGCTGGGGAGTGAAGTGGGATGGTAGGCAAGGTGGTAGAATCATACAGTGGAAACATGGCTGGTAAGTCCATCTCAGCCTTATGACCTGGAGGAGCAGTTCTTTTTTTTTTAAGATTTTATTTATTTATTTGAGAGAGAGAGAAGGAGAGACAGTGAGAGAGTACAGGTGAGGAGGAGAGGGAGAAGCTGGCTCCCCACAGAGCAAGGACCCCAACACAGGGCTCAATCCCAGGACCCTGGGATCATGACCTGAGCCGAAGGCAGACGCTTAACTGACTGAGCCACCCAGGGCCCCTGGAGGAGCAGTTCTAAGAGAAGGAAGATAGCAAGTAAAAGAATGAACTTCTGGACAACTGGGCATGGGCTACAAAAAGATGTTATGGTGACTGTATCCCTGGAAATCTTAAAGAAGAGAAGGTTTAATGACGTGGCTTAGATATTCCCTTAGAGGCAAAACACTCTTAGTGTCTCTTTCAGCTCCATGACTCCAGTGATCAAGCCCTCTCTCTCCTGAGGGGTGAGCCTTTTCTATATCCTTTAAGAACATCTCCAGAATCAAAGGACCAAGCAGGTAAAAGGAGACAGGCATCAAGGTGAAAGAATTGAACCTCTCAGAAATCACTCAAGAGAACTGATATTAATAGGGCTTGGATGTTAATATCTATATAAATCACTCATATAATTAAAGTTGCTTCAGTTAGGAGGGTAGCTGATTCTGTAAATTTTTTTTTTTTAAAGATTTTATTTATTTATTTGAGACAGAGAGCATGAGAGGGAGGAGGGTCAGAGGGAGAAGCAGACTCCCTGCCGAGCAGGGAGCCCGATGCGGAACTCGATCCCGGGACTCCAGGATCATGACCTGAGCCGAAGGTAGTCGCTTAACCAACTGAGCCACCCAGGCGCCCCTGATTCTGTAAATTTAACAGAGTCATTCTTTTAATTAAATCAGTTTGTCAAAGAGCATGCTGGGTATAGTTTTTTTGAGTTGCAAAGCAAAACAGAGCAAATAATTTGTTATACATGTAAGTTTAAAACTAAAGTTCACTATGTGATCCCAACAAATACTTTGACCATTTGGGTCTCAGTGTCAATTGTTCATTGATTCTCTTACACATTCACTCATTATTTCATTTAACAAATACATCTCAAGCATCTCCACAATGTTAGGCTTGGTGCTAGGTTTGGGAGATACAAAAGTAAATCACATAGTTTCTTCCTTTAAAGATGCTAATACATTGCAGAGATGGTCACATAAATAGGTAATTGCAAGACAGCAAAAAGTACTACAATGAAACCGCATAACCGTGCTGAAGGAATCCAGAGGAGACAGTAGCAAAGATTAACATGAAGTCTCAAAATCTGGATCTTGAAATTCTATGTGGAAGTGTTGCACTTTCTACCTCAGATCCAAAGTACTGTTTTTAGCATGAGGCATTTCTTCCTTAATTAATTCTTCATTGCTATACTTCATGCTTCAGGCAAAGTTGCAAGCCTGGTGTATTGCTTTTTACTGATTCTATAACATATACCACAAACTTAATGGCTTAAAATAACACCTTTCATTATCTCACATTTTCAGGAAGAAGTATAGCATGACATTACTGCATTCTCTGCTTAGGGTCACAAGGCTAAAATCAGTTTTCAGGCCCAACATCCACTTCCAAGCTCACTATCTATTGACAGAATTCAGTTTCATGTGGTTGTTCCAAGTAGGATGATGTTCCCATTTCCTTGACACATGGTCCCTTTTATCTTCAAGCTAACAACAGCATATAACATCCTTCTTGTGTTTTGAATATCTCAGATTTCCCCTTCTGCTTTAAAGGGATCATGTAATCTCCCTATCTTAAAATCCACTGATTAGTAACCTTAATTACATCTGTGAAGTCCCTTTTGCCATGTAACAAAATATTCATGGGTGTTAACACCAGAGAAAGAAAAGGTCACAGAGCCGAAATTCGGCTACTATACCGGACATAGGTAAATTATTTCTCTCTTTTTGCTGGTTGATTTCTTCTGAATCACTATAAAAAAGTGACCATTGCTTTGGGGAGAGGATGTACTAAACTCAAAGGCAATGCCTAATAAAATAAAGATTTCTTTGCATTAGGTCAGATGATTAAGCCACTTATTCCTAATTTGTGGTTTGCTTTCATTCAAACCTCCCAGTCATTCTAGGATACTTAGTAAAGGTAGAGGCTGGTAATTGAGCTGGTTGATGTTTATTGAGCACTTACCATGAATCAGACACATAAATTCATGTAATCCTCACAATGCTCTTATGAAGTAGAATTATTATGGTGATTATTTGACAGATAAAGCAATTAAGGTCCTAAGAGTTTAAATAGCTTGCTCAAGTCTGTATAGCTAGGACAGGAAATCCCGAAATGTGAATCCAAGGCTATGTGGTTTGAGAGCCTAAATTTCTGACTACCACCCAATGTTGTTTCTCCTGGTAACCAGAGAGAAACTTTCCTTTATATGTAAACTAGGTGGGGGGAGAAAAAAGAATGGAGGAGGGAAGGACATATTTATATGTCAAACACATGCACACACACACACAGTCTCATGGAATTCTCAGAAATGTTCTTTTTGGCTATATATTGACACACTCCTTCCTAAAAGCAAAAAATGAAGAGCAGGAAATGAAATGAGAAGTGTTCTGTGTGCAGGATGTTATTAGCAACCATGAGGTTCTGGACATGTCTGTGGAGTCAAGTCCAAGTGTGGAGCTGAATGTGCCCAGTCTCTTCAAGAAATGAGCCCTGAGGCCAGCACACCTGGGCCTGTGTCAGCTACAACCATGCCAGGTGATGCCTCTTCTACCCAGGAGAACATCTTGGTTCAGCCAGGATGCCATCTGGGTCTCTGATTAATTTGAAGGTGAGTTAGCTCTAAATACCTAAGGATACTGGTATTAGCCTGTGAAATTATTCCAGATTGCTCTAAAAAATGACATCATTCAAATGATGCTTTTCGTCCCAGGCCTTTGGTTTGGCATGGTTCAGTTCTGCCAAATGAGAACTTATGCTGCTGCTTTGACAGGAGCAACTTTTGGAGTCAGAAAATGCCAGGCCATTGTCCACCCCAGCCAGAGTTCCTGGTTTGGCTTTGTTTCTAAACAAATCCTGGCATATGGAACCTTTCCTGCAGAGAGAGCTTTCTCTTACCTCTTCTTTATGACTTCATATAAATATGCCCAAGTAATTTCTTCTGAGAAAGAACAGAAACTTTACCTTTCTTTTTACTTTTTCATTATTAAAAAAAATGTTCATTTTAACCTTCTCATGGACTTTAATACACAAAAGGCTCATATCATTCATTCAACAAATATTTATCGAGTGTCTACTGCAAGCCAGACACTGTATTAGCTATTTTGGGCACTGCAGTAAACAGTATCAACAAGGTTTTCTCAAAGATCTTGAAATCCGGTGGAAGGAGATAGAAAATAACAAAATAATTATAGATTGTAAAAAAAATGCTAGGAGAAATAAAAGCAAGGTTATGAGATACCAAAAATCCTACAAAGGCAACTTTAGATAGAAGGCAAGGAAAGACCTCACTAAGAGGGTGACATTTGAGCTAGGGACCTGAAAAATGAGAAGGAGCAAAGAGCCAGAAGTATACAATTACAAGTAGAGAAAAGAATACTTGCAAGGTCCTGAGGTTGGAAAGAGCTTGGTGTTTTGAGGAAGAGAAAGGCAGCTAGTGTGCCAGGAGGGTAGTGAGTGAAGGAAAAGATGGTATGAGATAAAGTTTTCAAGGTAAGGAGAATCTCAATCATGGTGAGGGTGGGTGCTGGAGGATATGTTATATATTTTTTCATTTGATCTTCCCACAAATCTGTTAAGGATTAATGTTTTTTTTTTAGCAATGAAGAAACAAAGGTTCAGGGAATTTAACCAATTGAATGGTAGCTTTCCTCTAAAGACAAGGAGGCCTAGCTTTGCAGAGCTACTATTAACCTACAAAATAGTTCCAAATTGCTGCATAAATGAAATTCTTCAAATGTAATTTTTGTTTCCAGGCCTTTGGATTGATGGGGTCCAGAAAATTCCAAAGTCTATTGAAAACTAAGAATTTTTGCAAAATCTTTCAAGAGAACCACCTTTAAAACAGTGAATGAGGGGTGAAATTATATGACTACTTCCATCCAAAGTTGATAACTGAAAATGGGTTCAGAACAGGCAGCTAAAGACTTCTGTGTTAATTATTTGTAAAATCTGTGCTCAGCCCAAATATCACACCTAATTCCTATTCATATCTCCTACTCTCTTCCATTGTGGATCCCAACACCTTTTTGTTGGCAACATACACTGACATACTCAAAACATACATGAAAGGGTTAAAAGTTAGAAGTTCAACACTGATTTTAAAATAAGTTTTGTAAAATTGAAAAAAATTCACCCAATTATAGTGCCACTCACTGATTTTCCTTAAGCTCTAAGTCTATTTGTGAGTAACAATGTTTACTGCCCTGACCTTTCCTTGCTTTGTTTGTTGAATGAGCTAAACTAAGGAAGATACAATATAATCAGCTTTATTTTTCATTTCCACTGCTGCCTTCAAACCATTCTACCAGATCTTTCTTCTCTGTCCTCTCAGGCCAATTCTATAGCTTTTTTGGCCTTCTGAATATTAATAAAACAGTATCATTTTTAAATATTAAAATCAATCTAAAACAACATCTAAGCTCAATTTTAGGCTCTTCTTTCTCTAGTTTGGCATTGCCCAAGAAATTTAAAATTAGAGTGAAAAAAGGGATAGCCCATTTCTTTGCTACTCTGATATCCCATTCTCCATCTTCTCACCTCACCCCGTTATGTTCCTGTGAGAGCACCAAAGTGAAAGAACCATGTAGGCTGTTTCATTGGTCAGCCATTTTTACCTAAACATTTCCTCCTCCCAGCAGAAGGGTCAGACAGTATTTTCTCACCTGTGCTGTGAAGAGGTTCAGGCTAGGTCTTGAGACACCTCTAAGAGTTCAGACTCTCAAGCTTAATCTGCAGAGAAAGGAAGTAGACTTAATGTGGACAATAATAAATTACATCACAAATAATTACATTATCTATACCTTATACACTCACAGTTTTCATCTACAGATCCAGTGTCATTCTTATAACCATGAAATCCTTTTGAGGGAAATCAGAGCAGGGAGAATAAGTGACTTGCTTCATGGCTCCAGATGAAATGAGCCTTCCAGCAGAGCTTACAAACTTAGTCCCTCTTGAGCTTTGGCTTAAGAGCCTTCCTAACCAATAGCTATCTTCATTTAAGACGTCTCAGTCTTGTCTATCATGATTTTGCTTAGTTGTAAATTTCCTGTCATGCTTAATACAAACATTATTACATATGACTGTGGAATATTGTTTTGTCACATTAAACTGCCTTAAGTTTATACTTAATGATACTCAAATGCAGGGACACACACTGTCATACTATGGCTTAGGTAGCAAACTGTATAGACTGATGAAGTCTGTATACTCCCTTACACTTGGACAGTAGGCCATGGTTTACGAAACACTTTCACATACACCCATGAATCTCATTGACTTGCTTGTGAGGCAGATACCATTATAGAGAAGTGGAGCAAGGAGCTAGGAAGAACTTTTCAGATGTTCATATTGCTTATTTATTTGTGTTGATGAATGCTTGTTTCTGAATTCATAGCTTTAAGTAGTCTGCTTCAAATTCCATTAGGTTTAACAAGTAAAACAGATTCTGCTTCTAGTGCCCCACTCTCTGTAAGGAGAAATTAATGGAGCTCATTCCATTTTCCAGAGTGGCCAAACTTCCCAAATTCAGGTAGGATATGGGAGAGTGAGTGATCTTTGTAAATAAAAGTTGCTTGGTAACCAATGACCTAGTGTCATATTGTAATAGTTAAGTAGGGAATGTATATGAAGGAGTTTATAATTCCTACATCTCAAAATTTAAGTTAAAAATTTTAATTGTTATTTATTTCCCTAAATAGAGCATAAGCTCCTTGGGGACAGTGCCCAGTCAGTGAATGAATACCTGTTGATTGTTTGACAGCATCATTTTGTGTTCTACATTTGTGCCTTTTAACAATGTGTTAACTCATGTACAAAAGGAATTCCCCAATTTGGGTTGGATGCTGAATAATAAAAAGATATAAGGGCAGAAACAAGTAGAGCAAAAGAAGAAGTGATTATCAGTTAGAAAGAAAGCCTCTTATCCAAAAATCTTCAAACCAAGTAATTTTCTTCTACTTGGATTTTACCATGAGAGGGACAATTGTTTGAGCACACTTGGGTTGATTCAATGTTTAATATGCTTAAGTTGTAGACTAAGGGTGGCCATTTTATTTTGTTAATGCCAGATGCAATTCTATAATAAAACTCTTTTTATTTATTAAAAAACACATGCAAATTGTTAAATAGGAATTCTACCCTCTTTGCTCTTCCTTTTTTCCCCCCTCATTTCTTTCAAGTGTCTCTGAAATTGTCCTTGCAAATGAGTAATTTGTGAATTTTGACCATCATCCATAAATTAGAAGCAAGAATTTGTGGCCATATTTGTAAATAATTCCATGGATCAGGTTTTGGTGATCATCTCTATTTTTGATGCAGGCATTGTTTCTTATTTATCTACAGCTCCTGGAGCACACAGCACACAGTAGGTATATAAAAATGTTTGAAAAACGAGTACATATGAAGGGAGAAGAGAGGAAAGGTTAGAGCTTGTATCCTTTAACCTGACTAACACTGGTGGCTGTCTCCATTGCAGCAAAAAAAAAACCAAAAAAAACAAAAAAACATTTCTAAGGGCAAGAGAACAACTCTGCAAGATGTTCATGAAACAAACCATTGTGCCCAAACTCCCATCATTTGTACAATACCTTCTGTACTATCCCATACTCCTTACATTATCTTTATCATTTGTATCTTATTTAATTTTTTGATTAACACCTTTTTCTTAAAAATATTTACAAAAAAGCAAAACCAGTTCTGATATAAATCATAAAGTGGATGCCTACAGGCAGTGGAGATTGACTGGGATCTTCTAGGGAGATGAAAATGTTCTACATCTCAATGTGGTATATATATTTCTTAAAACTCATTGAATTATAGGCTCAAGAACTGTGCTGATTAAAATATGTAACTTTTTCTTCAATATAAAATATACTTAAAGAAAAGAAATAGATCAGGTAACTTAAATACACTGATAATTAAAACAAACAAACAAAAAATAGATCAGGTAACTTAAATACATTGACAATTAAAACAATTAAAACAAAATAACAATTAGTGTAATTAATTTCTAGATAGATATTATTCTTTATAGAAGGCTCTGAGCCTAAAGCTGCTCTCTTTTTAAGTGTTTAAAAAAATTTATAAAGAATGCTAACAGCTATCTCTCTCCCTCTCCCCTTCCCTTTTGTTTCTTTCCTTTCTTTAAAAAATATTTATTAGCATTTTTCCTTCTGTTGTTCCAAAGCCATGAGTGGGACCTGACAAGGTAGGCTGCAGGCCTATGTAAGGAGGCCAATCTTAGCACAGGGCAGGTGTATTTGCAAAGAGGGTGGTAGCACAGCAACATCAGAAGATTGACTACCTCCCAGGAGATTGAGCAAATAAATAAATATATCAAGAACAAAAGAGTCAGGTTTCTCATTACCGGAAAGAGTTACAAATATGGAAAAAGATAAAGCTAGAATAAACCCACCTGGCATTAGGTTGGCATTGGATGTACAGAGTGAGCTAATAGTTTCCATTATAGATAAAGAAGTAAGTATAGATGTAAATGTGTGCGTAGTTCCTTAGCTGTCTGCTGAAAAAGGCTGGGAGCAGTAGCATCCTACTAGTAATGAATACCTAGTGCTCATATCTTGGTGTCAAACGCTAAATGAATCAGAGCTCCCTGAAAAAATGACTGAATCTATGGCTGGGGCTGGAAAAGAACATGATGAGCCTGGATCATCTTAGGTAACAGAAAGAAAGGAAATGTTCAAAGAAGGATGAGGGCATGTCAAAAGAACGCAGAAGTAAACTTGAGGGGGCTTTAACTGGCCAAATAAAGGACAATTGTAGCTTTTAAATAAATGATATAACAAACTGTAACTCATTGAACTAGCAAATACTCCACTGATATAAATAAATGAATAACTAAATAGTTGGAAGGAAGAGAAAGTTCTTCCATATAGTGGAAGGCCTCCAATTAAATGTAGAAGGAATAATCATTTTAGAAAATCACCATTTGGTAATAAGGGTAGTAATAATTAACCCAGGCAAGAAATTTCAATGCACATCCCTAAAAAATACTTGCTAATTACAGATGGAACAAAAATTAGAGAAACCTGGTAGACACCATCTTGATAAAGTGGATAAAATGAACAACACTGGTAACGGGACAAAAAGCCATCATGTGCAACAGATAAGATATAATGAGAAGAGTATAGTGTGACAGTCTGGCCAAAAATACATAACAGGTATAATAATGGTTATGTACCCAATAATGAGGAAACATTGGATGAATCCAAACCACAAGACATACTAAAAAATATCTGCCCTATCTTCAAAAATGCCAAGATAATGAGAGCTAAGTAACGTATGGATGCAAGAGGAGGACACTCTCTAAATTCTTCTTATAGATGTCAGGGAAGGCTTACCAAAGGAGATGACTTACGTGTAATCTTGTAAACACTGTCATAAACTAGAGAGGAAGTTATTTTAGGCAAGGGGATAGCATATTCAAAGGTGTAGGGTCTTGGGTACTTGTAGAGAGCTGGGTTTACCTGGAGCACAGAGATGGTAGAAGCAGCCATTGATGAGGTAGGGCCAAATGATAAAGGGACATTTCCTTTGCCTTCTTTTGCACAGTATTATGAACACATGCAGTTTGAGGAACTGAAAAAAGGCATCTGAGTTGATGTATTAGTCCAGGCTCTCTGAGAAACAGATGCAAAGATAGAATTAAATGTGCAAGTTTATTAAGAGAAATGCCTGCATGAAAGGAAATTGAGAGGAAGTGAAGTCTGAGAGAGCCATCAGGCTGTGATGTACATCTGACCCTGAGTGAAGGAGAGGTAAGGAAGTTTGCATGGAAGTTTCAGTAAAAACCTTTGGCTCAAGGACTTTCTTGAGACAAAGTTGTCTGTCAAAGCATTTCTCTTGTTTCCCAGGACTGCATTAATATTCCTACCTCACTCAGTTATCGGTGAGAAGCAGCCCATGGTAGGCATGGCCTTGGTGCAAATGCAGGGAAAAACTTCATAGTGCAGCAGTGTGGATCCTTAGTCAGTTATGCTCCCTGTAGTAGCAGAAAGCAAGATGTATTTTCATGTGTACCACATTTCAGTTTCGGATGATGAAAAGGATTTAATTGACAGAAGAGGTAAAGGATATTCCAGGGAGGGGTGTGAAAAAGCTTCAACTCAAGCATTTAGTACTTAACCTTTGTTCTTTTTAAATTATCAATTTTCTCTTAGTTACAAAGGAATCAGACCTTTTTGAGGCATGAGCTATGAGCACACTAATCAATCTGCAGTTAATAAACATGGACACCTAATCCTGGAGAGCCTACCAACTTGCCCTCTCTTCTTAATGTAGTTAAGTTTTCTGTTTTTCATATTTGGTCCATCTGTGGAGGCTAACTTAAATATCACATAACTATCTTTTTTTGGGAATTATTTTGATCCACCATGGTAACACAAGTTGTTTTACACTGAACAGAAGTTGGTTAGTAATTATATATGTCTTTTACTAATAAAATAGGGAAATACTTTTTATTTATATTTAGTAGAAAAACATTTTTTCCCCTTCTACACTAGGTTCATGTTTTAGGGAAAAGCTGGTAAGAAGGAATAGCAAAAGGGATCCTTGATTTTGAAAAGACTGGGAACAATTGACATCAACTGATCTTGTTGAGGTCCTGTTGAGATTGCAGAGTATGAATTCATAACACAATTTCAAGTTGCTTTAGTCTATTCTTAATTGCAAATTTCCTAAACCCTATTAAAGAAAGGAAATGGTCTTTTTAGACCTATTTTATCAGGTTTGGAGTCCCCTCATTCTTTATCAAGTGCCTGAAAAGTTCTCCAAATTGCATAAGTAACAGCTATAAAATATGACTCACAGCATTTTTTTCACTGAGTAATGCAATTAACACTTTAATATTGTAGCCACTATTTTGAAAAAATTCTTATTAACATTTATTAACTGCTAGCAGAGATATTTTTTTAACTCTAAGAAAAAGATTCAAGATGTCCATTATAGTTTTTAACAAACTTAACAATGTGTCCTTTCCTCAAAGTATGATGTGTCTGTTCCAAATGATGCCATTTAAAAACACAACAGAGTATTTCACTGTGTAAAAAATTGGTGGCTAGGATAATTTGGGGATTTTTTTTTTCATTCAGTGGCATGAAAATTGTAATTCCAAAAATGAATGCATACAAGAAATAGCTTAACTAAAGAATCATGCTAAAGAAGTGTCTGTAAAATAGTAAAATAGTTGCTGCATATAAGCTATAGTTTTGGCAATTGGTTTTCAAGATTATTCAGTTAAATACTCTACAATACCTGAATAAGACAGCAATATTTTATGAGTGGTGAAGGGAGATTCCCATCCCCTCTTTTTTTTTTTTTTTTTAAAGATTTTATTTATTTATTTGAGACAGAGAATGAGATAGAGCATGAGAGGGTCAGAGGGAGAAGCAGACTCCCTGCCGAGCAGGGAGCCCGATGTGGGACTCGATCCAGGGACTCCAGGATCATGACCTGAGCTGAAGGCAGTCGCTCAACCAACTGAGCCACCCAGGCGCCCCCCCATCCCCTCTTTTTAAAAAATAATCATTAGCTAGGTATTTATCCAAAGGATACAAAGTGATTCAAAGGGGCACATGCACCTCAATATTTACAGCAACAATGTCTACAATAGCCAAAATATGGAAAGAGCCCAGATATCCATTGACAGGTGAATGGATAAAGAAGGTGTGGTATACATATTCAATGGAATATTACTCAGCCATACAAAAAATGAAATCTTGCCATTTGCAATGACGTGGATGGAACTAGAGGGTATTATGTTAAGCAAAATAAGGCAGTCAGAGAAAGACAAATACCATATGATTTCACTTATCTGTAGAAAACAGATGAGCATAGGGGAAGGGAAGGGAAAATAAAATAAGATGAAAATTGAGAGGGAGGCAAAGTATAAGAGACATTGAACTCTAGGAAACAAACAGGGTTGCTGGAGGTGAAGTAAGTGGGGGGAAGGGAAAATTGGGTGATGGGCCTTAAGGAGAGCGCTTGATGTAATGAGCACTGGGTGTTATATGCAACTGATGAATCACTAAATTCTACCTCTGAAACTAATAAGAAACAAAACAAAACAAAACAAACAAAAAAACCAAAATAATCATGTGCTTTAAATATCTTTGATGATAACCATCATTCTTGGTTTCATATATGCTGTGGTTATTTGTTTTCTGGCCAGGAATGCTTTGATTTACCCAGAATATATACTCATCTTTTAATGCTGATCAGAAGGGCAACCCTGGTGTAGTCAGCCTGAAGCAAATTTTAGAGAGGATGCTAGCATGAATTAGTTTGATTTTGGATGTGGTTACAAAGATCTGTTTTGGTTATTTTATTTTTAAAGATGTTTTGTAGCTGTTCCAAATTCATTGGCCCTTTAGAGAAGAGAAATGAAAAGATGCAGCTTCTTCCTGGTCAGGTCACTGCACTCCATGATTTCAGGGGGCATGGCTTGCATCCTTTCCCATGTAAGATGCAGTACAATAGAAGAAAATAAACTGTTTATTCATTTCTTCCCAGATATTGGGAGAGAGGATTTTTTTAAAGGTGAAGAATTAATCACTGCTATAACAAAGCCAAACATACAGAAAGACTGGCATTTTTTCTAGGCTTAAAATTGTGCTGTCCAATATGGTAGCCACCAGTCACTGGTAGCTACTGTGTTAATGAAATGTAGCTAGTCCAAACTGATATGTGTTCTAAGTGTAAAATACATACCAGATTTCAAAGACTTAGTACAAAAGAAGGAATATAAAATATCATTATTTTTTTAAATATTGATTGCATGTTGAAATATATTGGATATATTAGTTTAAATGGATTATGCTATTAAAATTAATTTGAACTGTTTCACTCTATTTTTCTCAATGTGACTTCTCAAAATTAGAAATTACAATGTGGCTCAAATTGGTGGATTACATTATATTTCCAGTAGACAGCACTAATCTGGAATATTTTATCTATTTGTGCCCTCAGGAATGATTTTATCTCTTCTATTCTTTGTCCCTAGCACAAAACTGCTACAGGAGCTCAGATTAGCCTTGTCGGGACACTGACCAAGTTGGTTGATTCCAAAATTGAGATCCTCAAAAACAATGTACAGAGCTTGAACCATCCAGGAATGAAGGAACCAGGGGAAGTTAAAAGGTAGAAATTGTCAGCCTTTATCCTTAGATGTTTCACAGGGTCAAATTTGGGAAATGTGACTTGAACTGAGATTTTTCTAGTGTTATGAGTCACTGAACTGGAGCCCATGGAAGACATGAGAGGATTTTATAACCTCTTGATATTATACAAAATTAGTCTGTGTGTACCTTCTTCTTTAAAGAGGATCTAATTTTAATTAGATTCTCAAAGGAGACCAAATATTCAAAAATATTAAGGATCCTAATTCTACTTTTATTAAAAGATTTATTTATTTGAGAGAGAGAGAGTGTGTGTGTGAGCAGGGGAAGGGGCAGAGGAAGAGAGAATCTCAAGCAGACTCCCTGCTGAGTGTGGAGCCCAACATGGGCTGTATCACACCACCCTGAGATCATGACCTGAGCCAAAATCAAGAGTCAGATACTTAACTGACTGAGCCACACAGGTGCCCCTCCTAATTCTATTTTTTAATTGAATTATTTTTGTATTTTTTTTTAAGATTTTATTTATTTACTTGAAAGAGAAAGAGAGAGGGAGCGAGCACAAGTGGGAGGATGGCAGGCAGAAGGAGAGGCAGAGGGAGAGGGGGAAGCAGGCTCCCTGCTGAGCAAGGACCCTGGGATCATGACTTGAACCAAAGGCAGAGCCACCCAGGTGCCCCTTATTTTTGTTTTCATGTTGAGTTGTATAAATTCTTGACATATTTTGGATATTAACCCCTTATCAGATATATCATTTGCAAATATCTTTTCCCATTCAGTAAGTTGACTTTTCATTTTGTTAATGGTTTCCTTCACTGTGCAAAAGGTTTTTACTTTGGTGTAATCCCATTTATTTTTGCATTTGTTTCCCTTGCCTGAGGAGATATATCTAGAAAAATGTTGCTAAGGCCAATGTGAAAGAGATTACTATATTCTCTTCTAGTTTCATAGTTTCAGGTCTCACATTTAGTTCTCTAATCCATTTTGAGATTATTTTTGTGTATGGTATAAGACAGTGGTCCAGTTTTAGTCTTTGGCATGGAGCTGTCCAGTTTTTCTTGCCTTGTATATATATGCTTGCCTCCTTTGTATTAGATTAATTGACCATATAAGCGTGGGTTTATTTCTGGGCTTTCTATTCTGTTCCATTGATTTATGTATCTATATTTTGCCAGTACCATACTGTTTTGATTGCAAGTTTTGTACTTTAGTTTGAAATCTAAGATTATGACACTTCTACCTTTGTTCTTCTTTCTTAAGATTGCAGAATATTTTGGGGTTCCATAAAAATTTTAGTTATTTGTGAATAATACTATTGGTATTTTGATAGGGGTTGCACTGAATCTATAGATCGCTTTGGGTACTATGGACATTTTAACAATATTGGCTCTTCCAATCCATGAACATGGAATATCTTTCCATTTGTGTTGTCTTCCATTCCTTTCATTAATGTTTTATTGTTTTCACAGTACAGGTACAAGTCTTTCACATCCTTGGTTAAGTTTATTCCTAAATATTTTTAATAGACATTTTTCCAAAGAAGATAGACAGATGGCTACCAGGCACATGAAAAGATGCTCAACATCACTAATCATCAGGGAAATGCAAATCAAAACCACAATGAGTTATCACTATCAGAATGGTTAGAATAAACACACACACAAACACAAGAAATAACAGGTATTGGCAAGGATGTAGAGAAAAAGGAACCCTTGTGTACTATTGGTGGAATGTAAATTGGTGCAGGCACTGTGAAAAACAGTTTGGAGGTTCCTCAAAAACTTAAAAATAGAAATACCATATGATCTAGTAATTCCACTACTGGGTATGTACCCAAAGAAAATGAAGACACTAATTTAAAAAGATACATGTGTTTACTGCAGCATTATTTACAATAGCTGAGATAAGGAAGTAACTTAAATGTCCACTGATAAAGAAGATGTGATATATATACACAGTGGAATATAACTCTGCCATAAAAAAGAATGAGATCTTGTCATTTGCAACCACATGGATGGAACTAGAGGCCATTATAAGTGAAGTAAGTCAGATGGAGAAGACAAATACCATATAATTTTACTTCTATCTTGAATCTAAAAAATAAGACAAATGAACAAACAAAAAGCAGAAACAGATTCATAAATACAGAGAACAAACTTGTGGTTGCCAGAAGAAGGGGGTGTGGGGGATGAGCAAAATGGTTGAAAGGGAGTGGGAGGTACAGGATTCCAGTTAGGGAATTAATAGTCATGGGGATGAAAGGTACAGCATAGGGAATATAGTCAATGGTATTGTAATAGTGTTGTATGGTGAAAGATGGCCACTACACTTGTGATGAGCATAGCATTGTACAGAGTTGTTGAATCACCCACTATGTTGTACACCTGAAACTAACGTAACATTGTATGTCAACTGTACTCCAACTAAAAAAAAAAACAAAAACAAAAGGAATCCTAATTCTAGGATGAAATGGCTCATTCAGATAGGATATTTCACAATTATTGTAAGGTAGTCATCCATGTCTATGAGTATCAGCTTTCTAAATAATGTTAACACGTGTATACACACATCATGAAAATGAAAGTCCATGGAGCTCAGTGAACAAGAATAACCAACAATAAGTGTAAGACAGGAAGACTATTGATGGCATTTAAAAGGAAAGGCATTTGGTGTTATGTCCCAAGACACTAATCTATTGATGATTCAGCACAAAATTCCTGTAGCTCTCACACTAAATGGTTAAGTTATAAATCCAAATCTGCTTGAAAGAAGAAAATTTCATTTACTTATTCACTCCTTTGTGTTCTCAATATTTTAACCTCAATTACAGAATTTAACCCATTATATTCTAACTTCTCAGAATGTACATATCTGTGTCTCAGTTTATAATATGGCTCTTCAAGAACAGGGGCACAACTTTTCTTTTACTATTTTATCCCCAGCACCTAGCCAGTGGATGCTCAGTAGATGTTGAGTAAAATAATAAGTTAATGGTTGTTGTCTGACTTCTACACATCTCAGAATAAAAGACGATCTATGAAACAAATATAACTTTAAATATTAAAATTTAATGGAGGGCTAACTAGGAGGCTAGAACTGTGTAGTTTTAGCCAAATCAAGCAGATTCAGCATTTGACCTTGTTCAACATTCACAAATTGAACTAACCTGTAGTAAGACTGCACAGATTACAGCTGTGATCCACTTTTCCCAGGCCTAAACAGTGCTGATTCATTCACCATAGTTGGTTTGTAAGTGAAGGAAACAAACTTTTAAGTTAGAGAAATATAAGCAGTCTTAGATCTGGGAGTCATCAGGAAATGTTTGATATTTTAGAGAACTGACTGAAAGTTAAACAGGTTAATGTGACATTTCAAAGGGATTTTGAAATTCAATAGCTTTCTCTAGCTGCTGATGTTTATTCTCTGGTTGTAAGGCAAATGTTGAATTTCTTCAAAGGAACAATGATAGATTCTAGAATAACTAGATAGGTTCAACGTTCACTATAGGTTTTTTTTTCCTTCTCCATGACCCCTCCCCGCCATGAAAAATATATATGTATATATATATAACATGAAATGGGAAAACCATCTGGCTGGCTCTAAAACATGGTTTTCTTCATCATCAAAGGGGTTTCTGTGTGAAAATAATTTTATAGATAAAGAAGTAGATATGGTGCCATTAAAAAGAGAAAAGCAGAATCATGAAGAATATGTGTAAATCCAGAAAGAGGACATATTCATTTTTTTCCTTACCATATCAGTTGTGCAGGAACGTAAGATGTTTGCCATCATTTAAATGAAAGTTCTGTAGATTGGACAGACCCTCTCAGATGGACATTTCCAAATCTAATTAGAAAGACTAATGATAAAGACATGTGACCTCTACTTTGATAAATTTGAGGAGATTATTTTATTGCTTAGAAACTAGGTATGTATGGTATAATCGTGCATGTAAAATGATTCATAAATGTTTATTAAGATCATGAAGACCACATTTAGGTGAATCAATAAATAAGGAAAGTTAAATAACATATTTTAAGGAATTATTAAACATTTAGGTGAAATAATTCTTAAAAGTCATCTATTCCAAACCTGTATTGGTTTAATTGTAAATAACAGAAATTCAACCTGAAGTGATTTCATTAAAAAAAAAAAAAAGTGATAGGGAAGAGGGAAGGAATAGAGTGGTTTATAGAGTCCAAGAATGGTTACACATTGGGGTGTCTAGCTGGCTCAGTTGGTGGAGTATGTGACTCTTGATCTCGGGGCTGTGGGTTCAAGCCCCACACTGGGTGTAGAGATTACTTTCAAACAAAACCTTAAAAAAAAGAAATGGGTTACACAATCAAATCATGGAAAGAGCATGGATATAGCCGGGCTTCCAGAACAACTGAGATCTGGAATGAGAATGTTCCCAGGAGTAGCTCTCCAATTCTTATCTTTTCATTGTCTCTCTGCTATTTATAGTCACTCTTTTTTTACATGGTGGGAATGTGTACTCTAAGAGTTCTTCAGTTTTACATCTTTCAGACACTGAAGAGAGACTAAGAGATTTCTTTCTCACATTAAATCAAACAATTTTAAGAAAAGAATGCATTATTGGTCTAGATTAGATCAGTCACTTGTAGCCAAGATTAATCTAGTTTGCATCAGAGTCCTCCCCTGGACCAATCAATTGTGACAAGAGCGCAGCAAGAGATTTGGGAAAGGGAGGAAGACATGGAATAACATGACAGATTGCAAAGTAGTCATGTAGAAGAGAGTCAGCTCTAGAAGAGGTGGAGGGTATGCTGGAATGCTTCATACAAATTCCATCATTTTACAGGCAAGTAAGCAAAGAGATGAATTTGTTTTAGTTTATATGACAAACTAGTAAAACAGCCAGAATTCAACAAATGAAGGTAAAAAGATAAATATTGATTGCTATATATAACATATTTATGTTTAATACAATTACCTTATAAAATAGGTATTAACATCCTCAGTTTTCAGATGAGAAAACTGTTTCAGAGATTAAGTAAATTTTCTAAGGCTACACTGCTACTTAGCGTCAGAGCCAGGATTTATACACAGATCTGTCAGATTCCAAAACCTGTGCTCCTTAAAAATAATAATACTAACAACAAGATTGTTTTTATAAAATGGATATGTGCTTATTATAAACAGTCACATTGTGCTATGTTAACACAGAATGAATAAACACCCAAATTCCTCCACCTAGAATTTAACATCATTAACAAAGAATATCTTTCATATAACACTAAGACGAGTAAAGAGATCAGCAAAAATTTTTTTACAAAAAGGACACATCAGAAGATGTATCTTATTTTTTTTTGTTTTAAGATTTATTTTAGAGAGAGAGAGAGTAGGGGAGGGGCAGAGGGAGAGAGAGAATTCCCAAGCAGACTCCATGCAGAGCACAGAGCCCAATGTGGGGCTGATCTCAGAACCTTGAGATCATGACCTGAGCCAAAACCAAGAGTCAGCTGCCCAATGGACTGCACCATCCAGGCACCCTTGATGTATCTTATTTTTAAATAAAAACAGAACATTTAATTTTACTTGGATCAGAAATTAGAGTGAAGAACTGCTGAATCTAGGTTGTTTTTTTTTTAACTACAAAAAAACCCCTTAATTACAGTTATGAGATGTAGAAAAAGCTTGGATTTTTTTTTTTAAAGATTTTGTTTATTTGGAAAAGTGTGGGGAAGCACAAGCAGAGGGAGGGATGGGGAAGAGAGAGAAACAGACTCTCCACTGAGCATGGAGCCTGATCCCAGGACCCTGAGATCATGACCTGAGCCAAAGGCAGATGCTTAACTGACTGAGCCACCCAGGCACCCTTGAGGTTGGAATGTTTTTAAAAGAAACTATGTTTCAAATTTTGACAGTATTGACTCCTTGTTCTAAAAATAAAGAAATTGGTGCACTTATACTTCCCTATATCTTGACCTCTTAACCTCATAATTTTGGTGTGTTCTGTTAATTTTACATTTTCAAGACTTAAGCTTGTATTCTGTTCTGTAGCCATAACCATGGTTGTTTACTCTTAGATCTGTATTTACAAAGATACAAGTAAGCTCATCCAAGCTTATCACAGTATCCTTCACCAACTTCTCCCTTACTGATTTTTTTGTTTGTTTTCCATATCTTGTTTTCCTTTATTTCATCATCAAATAGTTCCCCTTCTCCAAGAATAGCTCATGTGAGCCATATTCCTAGAGAATGCCTGCTGCCTTTGATTTTAGTTCCCAACAGGTTTTAAGATGCTGTTTCTAGGAAGTTTTGAGGCTTATCGAATCTGTAGCTGAATGTCTTTCATCAGTTTTGGAAAATTCTCAGCCATTCTGTCTTCAAATGACTTCTACTCCTTTTTATGTCTTCCTCTTTTCTCCTTTTGGGATTCCAATTACACATGAATTAGACCTTTATTGTAACTCCTGCACCATTTACATTTTTTGTGTTTTCTATCTTTTGTCTCTCCATGAATTATTCTGGATATTTCCTTCTGAAATATCTTTCAGTTCATGATTTATCTTTAGCTGGGTATAATCTACTCTTTAATTAATCCATTGAATTCTTAAGTTTGAGAACTACATCTTTCAGTTGTATATTTTCAGTTTTTATTTCCTTGAGCATATTTATAGCATTTGTCTGCATACCCCATGAATATTTTTATATTATCTGTATTTTTCTCCTTCTTTTAAAAATCATGCTTTGTTGGGGCACCTGGGTGGCTCAGTCGGTTAAGCCTTCGGCTCAGGTCATGATCCCAGGATCCTGGGATCGAGCTCCATGTTGGGCTCTCTGCTAAGCGGGAGCCTGCTTCTCCCTCTCTCTGCCACTCTCCCTGCTTATACATTCTCTCTCTTTCACTGTCAAATAATAAATAAAATCTTTAAAAAAAATCATGCCTTGTCTCTTCATAACTGTTATTTTCTGGTTCAGTAATGGACACTAAATATGAAAAATTATAAAAATGATTTGTGTGTAAGAATTTTTTTTTTTTGCTTTGGTCAAGCTTAGGGACTAGGATCAATTTAATCCAATTTCAAGGACTAAAATGATTTGAAACTGAGTTTTAGTTCTTTCAAGATCCAATTGGATTCGAGTTCACCTGTACACCCCACAAGATTGTCAAAAGTTCTGTTCTCTTTCTCAGCTGCCTCTTCTGGATTTGGCAACTGGCAGTTACAAATTCTGGGTTAAACTCTTTGGGTTTCCTTCTTCTCCCAGATATTTTTCACTGCCTTATTAGCTTTCTAGTGTTTTCAAATAGGCATCTTATTTAAAAACAAAAACAAAAACATTTTTTTTCTAGATTTTCTAATTATTCCTAGTGGGATGGCTGGTCTAAGTATTGTCTGCCATTACCAAAGCTGAAGTCCTGATTAGTATATACTTTAATTTGATGTCAATTTAAACATCCAGGAAGACTCCAATCTCTGTTGCTTCCACTGTTTGTTATCTTGGCAAGATACCCAACTCTCATCTGCTCCACAGATGATCATGGAGTGATTTCATAGTACTGCCTTCAGACTACCTACACCATGAGAACAAACCACATGAGACACGGTCTGACTTGATGAGACAGAAGAAGAGAATCTAGTGAAGGAATCAGAGTGTGAGAGAAATAAAGCCATAGAAGGAGTGATTTTGGAGAATGCAATGGAAAACAGGTTTTTATGGAAGCATAGATCAATACTGTCAAACACTGCAGAGACAAAGTAAGTCAAGAGGGAGATTAGGATATTGGGTCTGGTAATTAAGAGGTCACCATTGTGCTTACTTCAGCAGCACCTACACTAAAATTCAAATGATACAAACGAGATTACCATGACTCCTGTGCAAGGATGACATGCAAATTTGTGGAATGTTTCATAAAAAAAATTGAAGCCACCAGTAATCATTAAGAGAACAGTTTCTATAGACAGTTATGGATAGGATAAATGAAAGACAGGTGAGGAGTTGGAGGTAGTGTAGACTTTAAGAAGGCAAGTAATAAAAGAAAACAGAATGATGGGTGTGGTAAAGAAAACAGAGTCAAGGAGAGATTTTAGTCCTTGTTTGCCTTTTTTATTTTTAAGATTTTATTTATTTATTTGATAGAGAGAGCACAAGCAGGGGGAGCAGCAGGCAGAGGGAGAGGGAGAAACAGGCTTCCCATTGAGCAGCAAGCCCTACACGGGGGCTTCATCCCGGGACACCCAAGTCCTTGTTTGCTTTTAGCCCAGGGCACTCTTGAGTATGTTTGTAGATTGAAGGAAAGATACTAGCAGAGAACAGATTAAAGATTGGAGCGGCAAGCGAAATTAACTGAACTAAGTCGCAGAGAAAATAGAATAGGAGCAAGGTTAATCTCTCCACTGAGATGTAGGAGTACAAAATAGAGATAAAGGACAAGATTTATAAATGCCGAAATGAGGATAAGGAGGTGGGAATTACATGGATTCAGTTCTGTAGCATCTGCTTCTACGGTGCTGTAAAAAAGGTCATCAGCTCATTCTAAGTGTAAAAATTTCCCTTACCTTTCACTAGTTATTTTCCCTTTAACATCTGCAACACAAATATTTAGTCCTTCTCATTGGCTTTAAAGTGCAGAAGTAAGAAACTTTTTTTTTTTTAAAGATTTTATTTATTTATTCATGACAGAGAGAAAGAGAGAGGCAGAGGGAGAAGCAGGCTCCCAAGGAGCAGGGAGCCCGATGCGGGACTTGATCCCAGGACCCTGAGATCATGACCTGAGCCGTAGGCAGACGCTTAACCATCTGAGCCATCCAGGCGCCCAGTAAGAAACTTTTTTTATACTCCTATAGCAATGTTCTCTTATTTCACAAAGTACTCATTTCCTTCCCCTCCCCACCCCCCAAAATGCATTTTGAAGAATCTTAATATAAGGACCACATAGGTTGGGTACTTACTGGAATGGAAGTGTAGGAAGACAAATACTTTCTCCAACCTAAATGAAAATCAAATAACTTTAGCAACTGGTTCTTTTTTTCCCATTTTGTTTTCTTATAAATGGAGACTCAACAAAAGCAATGACTGTGTTTTATATAACTTGTCAATGTATTGCAAACACTGGGGGTATTAAATAAATAATAAATGGGGTAAAGTTTCCAAATAGTGAAGCTGACTATAACCTAGTCACAACTGCTGCTAGTAATGCAGAGGCTGAGCTTAAAATTACCAAGAATAAAGCATACACATCCTTAATCATGATGTTCAGAAATGTTACATTTTGGTAATTACAACTTTCAGTTAACTCATAAATATTTGTTGAGTATTTTCTATTTGCTTCATAGCAACCTGATGAGAAAGTACCAATACTAATCTTATCTTAAAGTGAAATAAATGATTCAAGAGATTAAGAGCATGCTCAAGTTTGTATATTCAACTAATATATGCAGACCTGGAATTCAAACTTGTTTTTCTGAGTCCAAAGCCAATAGCGTAATTTACAATGCTATACAGCCTCCTCCTCAATTTAGCACCTATAAGAGTTGGATAACATTTTTCCTTGAGAAAGAATAAGGAATCATACTATTTAATAGTTTAACAATGCAAATTTTTACCCTGTGCAAGGCAGACAAGTATATTGTCCAAAGCATAAGGATGGAGTTTAATGGACAGAAGCAATTATTCAAGAATGAGAAATGGAGTATGTTCTATTGTTGGACTTCACCTATTTTAGTGCCTGGGTAATGATATATTTAATAGGGTATAAGCTAATGATAGAAAACTTGTTCAGTATTTAAGGTAAAGAAGAATTGCTTAAGGAAATGTGACATTACCAACGAGGCAAACTTCTGTTTTGCATATCAGAGCATTAAATTTTTTCTTCATTTTATTGTCCAACAATTTTGGTGGACTATATAAGAAAAAAGTGAGGTGGCCAGAAAGTCTGTGAAGAATTTTAAGGTCCATCTAAATAACAGGCATTACGAACTATCACCATTTCATCTTAAATAATTAATTCTATTGAAATTTTTAATGGTTTGGGAAATTTATGCTACAACCAGACTTATAAAAAAGAATTTATATTTAAACTTTCTCTTAGTATTTCTGCAGTTCATGCTGTGTGTTACCAAACATTAGTTGGAAATAGTAGCTATAAACAGATGAAATTTGAGAAAATAATATAAAAATAGTTATGCTTGTTATACAATCCAGCCTCTTTAGAATATGATGCTGATTTTTTACAAACCATGCTTCATTCAACATCGAGCATATGGCATTGTGGTTCTGAGACAAATATATCTCTGATCAAGATTTCTATCACTAAGGAGCGCCTGGGTGGCTCAGTCGTTAAGCGCGTCTGCCTTCGGCTCAGGTCATGATCCCAGGGTCCTGGGATCGAGCCCCACATCGGGCTCCCTGCTCAGCAGAAAGCCTGCTTCTCCCTCTCCCACTCCCCTTGTGTTCCTGCTCTAGCATTGTCTCTCTCTGTCAAATAAATAAATAAAATCTTAAAAAAAAAAAAGATTTCTATCACTAAATTTTTATTTATTAGGCACTTCACAAAATTCCCTTTTATTCTTTATTACTTAGCCCTTTCTATTATAGAATATTGCTTACACACAATTAATCTATTAGATTAATACAGCAATCACAAAAACTCAATAGAAAAGTAGCTTAATTAAAATAATTACACAATTTTGACCATAAGCAATTTTAGTTAATTCTTATCCATTACAAATATTCTAACAGGTAGGGCTTAGTTTGTGAGAGTACATGCTAATATCGCCTCATATTTCTTTTCCTACAGTAAATTTGAAACATAATGCCACCTCAGCTGGCATAAGAAATTCATATATCAATGTGAACAGAGAAAGGGAAAGGGAGTTTAAATACAAGAAGAACAAATCAAAAGCTTCTATTTTTAATGTTATCCTTTTACTATATAAGTAAAGCAAGTATGTTTAGGCCAGGGTCCCACTGAGGGGAGCTGTCTTGTCATCTGTTAAACTAAATATTCTATAAACATGTGCAAATGGCCCTAAATAAATCTAAAATACAGTTTTAAAAAAATTAAATAAAAAGAATATCCAATAAAGGATTAATACCCCAAATATATAAAGAAGTTACATAATTCCACACCAAAACAAACAAATAATCCAATTAGGAAATGGGCAGAGAACCTGAATACACCCTTTTCCAAAGAAGATATACAGATGGCCAACAGACACATGAAAAAATCCTCAACATCATCAATCATTACGGAAATGGAAATCAAAATCACGAGATACTACCTTACACCTGTCAGAATGTCTAGTATCAAAAAGACCAGGAATAACAAGTGTTGGCTAGGATGTGGAGAAAAGGAAACCCTCATGCACTATTGGTGGGAATGTAAATTGGTCTAAAAACAGTATGGAGTTTCCTCAAAAAATTAAAATAGAAATGTCACACAACTCAGTAACTCTACCACTGTATATTTACCCCCTCAAAATGAAAACACTAACTCAAAAAGATATATGCATCCCTATGTTTATTGCAGCATTATTTACAGTAGCTAAGTTATGGAAGCAACTCAAGTGTCCATCAAGAGATGAATGGCTAAAGGAGATGTGGTATATGCATACAATGGAATATTACTCAGCCATAAGAATAAAATCTCACCACTTGTCACAATATGGCTGGAACTAGAGGTATTATGCTAAGTGAAGTAAGTCAGACAAAGACAAATAACACATAATTTCACTTTTATGTAGGATCTAAAAAACAAAACAAAAAAACCAAACAACAACCAAGAACAAAACAAAACAAAATCCAACCAAAAAACAAAATCATAAATACAGAGAACAAACTGAGTGATTTCCAGAGGGTAGGGGATTAACAGGATGGGTGAGTTAGGTAAAAGGGATTAAGAGGTACAGGCTACAGTTATAAAATAAGTAAGTCACAGGAATAAAAAGTACGGTGTAGGGAATATAGTCCATAATATTATAATAGTTTTGTAAGGTGACAGGTAGTAGCTACACTTATTATGGTGAGCATAGCGTAATGTACAGAATTGTGGAATCACTATATTGCAAACCTGAAACTAATATAACATTGTATGTTAACTGTACTTCAATTTAAAAAGTTAAAAAATGTCAATCACCTTAAATTGATTAAATTTATTCATGTAATGGATAATATAGTATAAAATAAAACTATTAAAAAGGAGAGAAGTGAGAAGTGTTTTTGATTTCTTCCTAGTCAGCTTCTAAAAAAAAAAGTTTACTTATATAAGTAATCTCTACACCGAACGTGGGGCTTGAACTCATGACCCCAAGATCAAGAACTGCATGCCCTTCCAACTGAGCCAGCCAGAACCTCCCCCCCACAGCTTTTAATACGTTCTATGTAATTAATATATACATATATATTTTTTAACGAAGTAAAAGTGCGGATACAATTTTTTTATTTGTTGTACATTTTGAATGTTCCATTAAGAACTATTTCATATTTTGGGATGCCTGGGTGGCTCAGTCTGTTAAGCGTCTGCCATCAGCTCAGGTCATGATCCCAGCGTTCTGGGATTGAGTCTTGCAACAGGCTCCTTGCTCAGCAGGGAGCCTGCTTCTCCCTCTGCCTGCCCACTCTCCCCTGCTCGTGTGCGCTTGCTCTCTCTATGACAAATAAATAAAATCTTAAAAAAAAAGAACTCTCATATTTTTTTTTTTTAAAGATTT
>NC_138379.1:27353469-27364215 GCF_054177405.1 Leptonychotes weddellii
TTTATTTATTTATTTGAGAGAGAGAATGAGAGAGAGAGCACATGAGAGGGGGGAGGGTCAGAGGGAGAAGCAGACTCCCCGCCAAGCAGGGAGCCCGATGCGGGACTCGATCCAGGGACTCCAGGATCATGACCTGAGGCGAAGGCAGTCGCTTAACCAACTGAGCCACCCAGGCGCCCAGAACTCTCATATTTTTTGAATGAGAGACTTGAAATGAAATTAAAATTGTTTTAGAAATCTGCAGTGTAGACTCATCATTATTTCTACTTACTTAAAAACAAAAATCAGAAAAAAGAATTTTATAAACCTTTGAAGATATGTAATACTCGGCAAAGACTAAAGAAAATATGATTTTCAAATGCTTGCAAGTGACTTTTAAGATATACAAAAAACCTACTTAAGCATACTGTATTCTCTTATAAGCTATTGGTTGCAACATAATAAATAATACAATATAAATGACTTTAAGCACAAATCACATACCATGTATTACATGAAATAGAAAAGAGATACAGATACAATTCATGTACCCCAAAAGACCCGAGAAACTCCAAAGATTATACAGTAATATACAATATTTAAAACAAAATGAATATAAAATAGAGATATCAACTAAAAACTGTTGCAGTTATTTAATTTTATTTCTTTTTTTTTTTAAAGATTTTATTTATTTGTTTGAGAGAGAGAGAATGAGAGACAGAGAGCATGAGAGAGAGGAGGGTCAGAGGGAGAAGCAGACTCCCTGCCGAGCAGGGAGCCCGATGCGGGACTCGATCCCGGGACTCCAGGATCACGACCTGAGCCGAAGGCAGTCGCTTAACCAACTGAGCCACCCAGGCTCCCCTTAATTTTATTTCTTAATAAGCAATGAACTAAAACCTCTTAAGAACTGATGTACTACACAATGGTATTGATGCTATATTAAAATGGCTGGTAGAAAGCAGTCGATAAGAAATTCAGAAATGGGGGTGCCTGGGTGGCTCAGTAGTTGAGCGTCTGCCTTCAGCTCAGGTCATGATCCCAGGATCCTGGGATCGAGCCCTACATGGGGCTCCCCGCTCCGCGGGAAGCCTGCTTCTCCCTCTCCCACTCCCCCTGCTTGTGTTCCCTTTCCCACTGTGTCTCTCTCTGTCGAATAAATAAATAAAATCATAAAAAAAAAAAGGATATTCAGAAATGTAAAACAATTGCTTGTTTTATATTCATTATATTTTATTGGAAAAGAAATACACACTCATTTTAATAATCAGTGTTTATTTCTGTATGTATTGTTTGGATTTCACAAAAACATTTTTCCAGCATTAACCACTTAAAACTCATTCATGTAAAGACCAAGAAGCAGGCAAGAATGATTGTGGTAAACAGCCTAATTACAGAAAATAATTCCTATATTTTTACATTACAACATTTTAAACATTTTTTTTTTGAAAATTTTATTTATTTATTTGACAGAGAGAGACACAGCGAGAGAGGGAACACAAGCAGGGGGAGTGGGAGAGGGAGAAGCAGGCTTCCCGTTGAGCAGGGAGTCCAATGCGGGGCTGATCCCAGGACCCTAGGATCATGACCTGAGCCGAAGGCAGACGCCTAATGACTGAGCCACCCAGGCGCCCCTTATATTACAACATTTTAAAACGATTTTGTGTTTATTTAAGAAAGGATTTTTTTCATGCATAGTCAAGATTTTTTTCTATCAAGGTATTAGATTCCCAGGGCTGCTGTAACAAATTACCACACATTGGGTGGCTTTCAACAACAGAAATGTATTCTGTCATGGTTCTGGAGTCGGAAGGTCTGAAATCAAGGTGTCAGCAAAGTTGTTGGCTCCTACTTAAAACTGAGGGAGAATCTCTTCCATGCTTCTCTCCTAGCTTTTAATGGTTGCCAGCAATCCCTGGTGTCCCCTGGCTTGTATGATGTATCATTCTAATGTCTGCTTTTATCTTCATGTGCCATTCTTCCCTGCATCTCTGTTTCTCTTCTCTTCTTCTTTTTTAAAAATTTTATTTATTTATTTGAGAGAGAGAGAAAGAGAGAGAGCATGAGAGGGAGGAGGGCCAGGGAGAAGCAGACTCCCTGCTGAGCGGGGAGCCCAACACGAGGCTCGATTCTGGGACTCCAGGATCATGTTCTGAGCCGAAGGCAGATGCTTAGCTGACTGAGCCACCCAGGCGGCCCTCTCTTCTCTTCTTATAAGGTCACCACACATATTGGATTAAGGGCCTGCTTTGCTCCGGTATGACTTCAGCTGAACTACCTACATCTGTAGTGATCATATGTCCTTCTGAGAAGGACATGAATTTTTTGGGGGGAAATACTATTCAACCTGGTGCAGTCACTTTCCATTTAACATTAAAGAAAAAATCCCCATACTATACAGGATCCAAAAATGACAGATGAAATAGGTAAATCATTGTTGAATATAACAGTGTGATCTCTTATTTTCTAACCAGATACTTGGATGGGAACGTACCTTTGGGAATCTTTCTCATTCACAATTATGACTTATATGCAAGAGAAACAAACATTTTTTCAGGAAAGATTCAGAGGAACAAGGTAGGTACATTCATTTTTTTCTAATTTGAGGACACTGCTCCCTACAATATTTTCTAATTCTGCACAATTAGAAATTAATTCCACTGCATAATTGCCCAGATTTGAATAAAACCTATAAAGTGGCAAACAAGCTTGAGAACTTAAATATTACAGAGATAGATAAAGTAAATCTACAGTGAATTCGAGTATTTCATTCTTATCCTTTGCCAATACTTATGTTGATATTTTATTCACTTGTACTCACCAATTCAGCATCTGTCAACATGATTGAGAAGATGAATTTTTCCTATATTTGAATAGTTTACTAAGCATATTAATAGTATAAATATGATTTTAGGGATAATCACTTAAGAAAGCCATCATTTATATGTACCTTTTATCAACATGGCAATGTACCCTTTGACTAATTATATCTCTTATTCATCCTTCAAGTCATAATTCAAGCATCACAAGGTCAGACCCATTTTCCTTCAGTAAGTGAAATCCCTACTAGATGTTCTTGCAGTACCCAGTATTGCTTCTTTGTAGCTTTTACCACTGTGTTAATTTTATATTAATTTTTGTGATTATTTAACTACCATTACTCTTCTTCACTAGACTTAAACTCCATAGGACAAGTACTGTAAGGTATGTGTATTTTATTCACCTTTGTTTCTCTGCCTAGTTAGTACTTGCTGAATAACTGAAAAAATTAGAAATGTATATTTACATATAAAAAGTTGATATGTGAATCATGAATCAATCTCAATATGTTAAAGAATCCTTTACCAAGCGAATGTCTCCTAAATAAACATTTTACTATTATAGTTACTTTTGGATAGGTAAAAACATTAGGGGCACAATCATTTTAATATCTTTTTCATATACTTTTCTATTTCAAATAGACTTGGTTGAATTATTTTGAATAGCTCAATTAAAAAATGCAGGATTCAAATGATGACAGATTTTATTATGCATCAAAGGCATTCTGGGATATTATTAAAATAAACATAATTTACTTATTAAATATAAGTTTCATGAAACATTCTCTATGATAGCTATTAGAGCAATTCTACATTTTTACTTTGCAATGTGATAAAATGGCATATATCATATTATAAAATCCCTTTGAAACAATGAACACTATAATTTCAAAAGTGACATTTAACAGTATGATGCATTTTAAAAATACTTGAAAATTTAAAATTTGCATAATACTTATATTTAAGAAGACTATAGTACTACTAAATTATTCCCAAATAGAAATTAAAATTTCTTCCATGATCATTAATTATTTGATCCACAGAAAGCTGTTGCAAATTTGAATATCTAAATTCAGAATTTAGAGCATGCAGATACAATTATAATCTCTCTCTTTTGACAGCTTGAGCTTACATATTTAGATAAATACACATAGTACTCTTCTTCTTTTTAAAAGATTTCCTGATTAGAGAAAGGACTGCATTTCAGAAGTTAAATATAATGCTCAGATAAACACATTTTTCCAGTTTTGAGATGCTGCTGCTCCTTGAACTTTCTGTGTCATGCTAATATTTCTGACATTTTCTTTCTGAGGAAAAAAATGGTAAATACCCTCAATTTCCACACATATATAGTACATCTCTTTAGATAGATAGATATATCTCATACTTTCTTATATTAAGTTGATCAAGTAATATCACATGAAAAAAAAGACAAACTGTGAAGGGAAAACTTGAAGGATCAAATGATGAAAACTTTCTTTCTCATAATTTGATGGCTGCTCTAAGCTTGGCTGAGCGTGCTCTGGGGTTATCCTGTACATCCTGATCTTCTGGAGTAAGTACTTTTTTGTGTATCAGTTCCCACATTAAAGGGGCCCTGCCTATAGAGCCTCCTTCCTTGTTTTCATGACCTGAACCCAGTTGCGATCCTTGTTTCACTTTCTGTCTAGCACTTAGGTTAAACCTTTCTGTCATGCTTATCCCAAGCAGGAATCGTTTGACAATGCGATCCTCTAATGAATGGAAGGAGAGGGTAACAAGGCGGCCACCAGGTCTCAGAAACTTCTGAGCTGTCTTCAGTCCTGTGTAAAGTTCATTGAGTTCATTGTTCACAAATATTCGAAAAGCTTGGAAAGTCTTGGTAGCAATATGGGTAGATCGTTGTAGCAAGTCTTTCCGTGCAAAAACAGCAGATGGAGGAAATGCACCTACGAATAGATTTTGTAAAAACAGGAAAAGAGGACAGGAAAAATTAATATTTTCTACCGTAAATTTACTGCGCTGTGTGTGTATATATTTAAGGCATTTCATTCATTCTTCCATTTTATTTCCAAGCATCCAATCAAGATTTAAACTATTGTGTCAGAAACAGCTTTCATAACTCGTAACAGTAACTGGAGTCAAACAAGTAGAGAAAGAGGCAGACAAATATTAGTGATTAAAAAACTTCCCAACTTGGGTGAAAAATATTAAGTCACTGATACAAGAAGCTCAGTGAACTACAAATAGAATAAAGAAGAGAAAACTGCATTTAGGTGCATCATAATCAAACTACGACAAGCTAAAGATAATCAGAAAAATCTTGACTACAATAAAGAAATACATAAAGGAGAACAAAAATATGATTAACAGTTATTTTCTCATGAGGACAATGGAAGCTATACAATACTGGAATAACATTCAAATTGTTGAGGGAAAAAATCTGTCTTCCAAGAAGGCTATCTAAAACTATTCTTCAGAATTAAAGGTTCAAAGACATTTTCAAATAAATAAAAAATGAGAGAATTCATTGCTAATATGTCTGCATTCAAGGAATGCTAAAGGAAACACTTCATGCTGAAATAAAATGACACCAGATGATAACTTGCATATACAGAAAAAGAGATTATAGATACATCTATGAGATATCCATATATCTTTCTACATATGGGTTCTCTTAATTTCTTCAAAAGACAGGACTCTTTAAGTGAAATTATAACAATATTTTTTACATTTATATATATTATAATATAGGTATTGATTTGTGCAAAGGATTAGAGTGGGTAAATGGAGCTATATTTTTGCAAGATTCATATGTTGTACTGGAAGTTAAAGTTGCATATTGTGGTCCCTAGAGCAATCAATAAAAGTAATGCAAAGAAATAAAGCTAATAAACTCAGAGAATAAAAACAGTACACAAAAAATATTGCTTAACATAAAAGACAGCAGAACAGAACAAGAAAACAGAAATTAGACAAAGAGAAGACAAATAGTAAAATGGCAGACAATAAAATCAAATATATCAATAATTACATTAAATATAAATGTATTAAATACCCCAATATAAATGAGATTATCTGACTGAAGAATAGCAGGACCTAACTATACATTGTCTACAGCAATGTATAGAAATGTACTTTAAATATAAAAATGCAAATAAAAGTAAAAGTAAGTAAAAGGCTGTGAAAAGATATGCCATAAAGACAGAAGCATAAAAAAGAGAGATTGTATTAATATTAGAAAAAACAAACCTTTAAAAAGGAGAACTCCTAGACCCAAAGAGAAACATTTCTTATTGAGAAAAAGATCAATACAGCAGGAAAATACAACTGTAAATGCAAATGCACCAAATAACATAATTATCAAAATTTGGACATCTCCGAAAAAGACACACATTTATAAAAGCAATTGATTTTTGACCAAGTTGTTAAGTTAGTTCAATGGAGAAAGAACAGATTTTCAATGAAAGTTGATTATCATAAAAGAAGATGAACTTCAACTCTTACTGCACACTGTACACAAAAATTAATATAAAATGGATCACAGACGTAAGAGTAAACACTAAACCTAAAATATATATCTGACAAAACTCTTATCCAGAATATGTAAGGAAATCTCACAACTTAATAAGAAGCCAAACCACCTATGTTCAAAAATTTGAACAAACACTTTACAAAAGATATAGTCAATAAACATATGTAAAGATGTTCATCATCATTAGTCATAAAAATGCCAATTAAAACCACAATGAAATATCACTACACAACCACTAGAACTGCTAAATCCTAGAAAGAAACAAACTACTGAAACTGACCCAGGAAGAAATAGATAATCTGAATAGAACTATTACAAGTGAAAGGATTAAATCAGTAATCAAAAGCAACCCACAAAGAAAAGTCCAGGCCCAGACAGCCTCACTGCTGAATTCTGCCAAACATTCAAATAATTAAAAACATTACTTCACAAATGCTTCCAAAAAATTGAAGAAAAGAGAACACTTCTCAAATTACTTTATGAGCCCAGTATTACTATGAAACTAAAACCAAAGGCATCACAAGAAAATTACAGATCAATATCTCTTATGAATCTAAACATTAAAATCCTCAACAAAATACTAGCAAATTGAATTTAGCAGCATATTAAAAGGATTATACGCCATGACCAAGTGGGATGGTCATGGTTCAACAAATGAAAATTGATCAATCTAATATGTCACATTGACAGAATGAAGGAAAAAACCCCACATGATTATGTCAAATGATGCAGAAAAAGCATTTGAAAAAATTCAGCACCCTTTCATGATAAAAATACTCAAGAACTAGGAATAGAAGGAAAGTACCTCAGCATAATGAAGCCCATATATGAGAACCCAAAGCTAATATTATACTTAATGATGAAAGACTAAAAGCTTTTCCTTGAAGATCATGAACAAAACAAGAATACCCATCTTCACCACTTCTATTCAGTGCAGTACTAAAAGTTCTAGTGAGAGCAATCAGACAAGAAAAAGAACTAAAAGGCATCAAAACTGGAAAGGAAGTAAAATTATCTCTCTTTACAGAGGACAGGATCTTATATGTAGAAAACACTAAAGATTACATATACACAAACCCTATGAGAACTAACAAATGGATTCAGCAAAGCTGCAGTATATGAAATTAACATGCAAAAATCAGCTGTGTTTCTATCCTTAATAATTAACAATCCAAAAAAAAATCAAAAAAATTCCATTCACAATGGCATCAAAAGGAATCAGATATTTAGGAATAAAGTTAACAAAAGAAAGGTAAACCTTATGTTATGGAAGCTACAAACAATATTTAAAAAAAATTGTTTAAGATGGCAATACTCCTCCAAATTAGTTTAAGATTCAATGCAATCTCTATCAGATCCCAGCTGACTTTTTTAATACAAATTGACATGCTAATTCTAAAATTCATATGGAATTGTAAGAGACCCAGAACAGCCAAAATGATCCAGGGAGGGGGGCGCGGGGGGGTGAAGGGAAGAGAATGAAGAAGGAGGACTCACACTTAGGGATTTCAAAACTTCCTAAAAAGCAATGGTAATTGAGACAGTGTGGTGCTGGTACAACAATGGACATAGAGATCAATGGAATATAATTGAAAGCTCAGAAATAAGCCCTATGAGCAACAGATTTTTGACAAGAATGTCAAAGCCATGCAATAGGGAAAGAATGGTTAATTGAACAAATAATGTTAGGACTACTAGATAGATAGTCATATACTAAAAAATGGAGTTGGACCATTAAATCACATAGAAAAATTAACTGAAAATGGATCAAAGACATAAATGTAAGAGCAAAAACTATAAAATTCTTAGAATTTTGTCTTAGAAAGAAAACACAGGGATAAACATTAATGACTTTGAATTTGGCAAAAAAATTCTTAGATAGGACACCCAAATCACAAGCAACAAAAGAAAATTGTACATCATCAAAATTAATTTTGTTACTTAAAGGACACCATCAAGAAAGTGAAAAGACAACCGAAAGAATGGAGAAAAAATTGCAAATCATGTATCTGGTAAGGGATTAATGTATCTACAATATGTCAAAGAAGAAAATTACAAAATGATGCATGTATGATACTATTTACATTTTAAAATATGCACATCAAAACAGACAAGCTCCATTTAGTTTTCAAGAATAGGATAAACAAAAAATGTTGATTTTTAAATAAATCAATAATTTTCCTTAAACTTACTCCATTGTCATACAAATATATTAAAGTATAATGTTCAATGAACTTATAAAGGAATTTTCTATTTAATTTTTTCACTTGATTACTTATGTCTTAAAATTTTTGTTCCTAGAGAATATTATCCCATAGAAATGTAATCCTTGTGGTCCAGATTCTCTATGGATGAAGATCAGAAAGTATGGCTGCAATCCTGGCACTTAAGTCTCATTGGCATGCTTCTTACAGCAAAGTAAATTATACAAGGCTGGTGCCTTAGTTCACATTTTAGTAACCTGTAGGTCCAGTAGTACATTAAGACACACTTGATTAATCTTCTGGGAAACAATCAGAGAAAGAAAGAAATAATACCATACTTGTACCAGGGAGCTGAGAACCTGGCTGTCTAAAGTTAACCAAATCCATGGTATGGGTTCACTCTTTCATCCACAAAAACTACTCTGTTGAAAGGCTAGTTTAGACGTTAGGGAATTTATCTTCTAACAAACAGGTCTCTCAGAAACAAAATATCAAAGTCAAAGCTAAAGAGGGAGGTCAACTTTTTTTCTATTTGTTATTCAATCGCTCCATGTTCCACAGAAAGAGTTTTGGTCACTGGGAAATGTATTTTAAAATATTCTAAAATCTGAACAAATATACAACTCTTCATGTTTTAGAGCTTGGATTTAGAGGATGCTTCAGGAAGGGTGTATTCCTAAAGACTTGCATAATTTAAACCTTGTATAATTCAACACTAATTTTCTCAAAGAAAAAATGTATTATAAAATAAATTTCAATTTACATGTATTTTGATGTAAAATAGGACATAAACATCCATGGAACACAAGAAGCATCAAATAATGTAGCATGTTTCTGCTTTAATGCTTTAAAATTTTGTTTCATAACATTATCTCTAATATTTTAGATATTAAATGGATGGCTCAACATGGTAATTGCTTAGCATTCTTGACATTTTATCACATTTCAGAGATATACATTTGAGGATGTCGTTATTAACAGCACTGAATTAGCCATACCTGACTTTATGTTAAACAATTTGATGAAATAACAGAAAAGCAGAGAGTTTAATAATATTTGCTTGATATTGTCAATGAATATATTTTCAAAAAATAATGAAAATATCTTATGAAGTCCCAAAAGTTCATTTTTGCTTTTGCTTCACTAGCATTTGGAGATATATCTTGAAAGAGGTTGCTGTAGCCGATGTTGAAGAGATTACTGCCTATGTTCTCCTCTTGATGGATTCCTGTCTCACATTGAGGTCTTTCATCCATTTTGAGTTTATCTTTGTGTATGGTGTTAGAGAATGGTCGAGTTTCATTCTTCTGTATATAGCTGTCCAATTTTCCCAGCACCATTTATTGAAGAGACTGTCTTTTTTCCATTGTATATTTTTTCCTGTTTTGTCAAAGATTATTTGACCATAGAGTTGAGGGTCCATATCTGGGCTCTCTATTCTGTTCCATTGGTCTATAGGTCTGTTTTTGTGCCAGTACCATGCTGTCTTGGTGATCACAGCTTTGTAATAAAGCTTGAAATCAGGCAACGTGATGCCCTCAGCTTTGTTTTTCTTTTCCAACATTTCCTTGGCTATCTGGGGTCTTTTGGGGACCTCATCAAGATAAAAAGCTTCTGCACTGCAAAGGAAACAGTCAACAAAACAAAGAGGCAACCCACAGAATGGGAGAAGATACTTACAAATGACACTACAGACAAAGCGCTGATTTCCAAGATCTATAAAGAACTTCTCAAGCTCAACACCCAAAAAACAAATAATCAAGTCAAAAAAATGGGGAGAAGACATGAACAGACACTTCTCAAAAGAAGACATACAAATGGCTAACAGACACATGAAAAAATGTTCATCATCATTAGCCATCAGGGAAATTCAAATAAAAACCACACTGAGATACCACCTTATACCAGTTAGAATGGCAAAAATTGAAAGGCAAGAAACAACCAATTTTGGAGAGGTTGTGGAGAAAGGGGAACCCTCTTACACTCTTGGTGGGAATGCAAGTTGGTACAGCCACTTTGGAAAACAGTGTGGAGGTTCCTCAAAAAATTAAAAAGAGAGCTACCTTATGACCCAGCAATTGCACTACTGGGTATTTACCCCAAAGACACAGATGTAGTGAAAAGAAGGGCCATATGCACCTCAATGTTCATAGCAGCAATGTCTGCAATAGCCAAACTGTGGAAAAGAGCAGAGACGCCCTTCAACAGAGGAATGGATAAAGAAGATGTG
>NC_138379.1:27364315-27414236 GCF_054177405.1 Leptonychotes weddellii
GAAGGGGGGGAAATCGGAGTGGGAGATGAACCATGAAAGACTACAGACTCCAAGAAACAAACTGAGGTTTTTAGAGGGGAAGGGGGTGGGGGGAAGTGGTAGCCCAGTGATGGGTATTAAGGAGGGCATGTACTTCATGGAGCACTGGGTGTTATATGAAAACAATGACTCATGGATCACTACATTAAAAACTAATGATGTGGGGCGCCTGGGTGGCTCAGTCGTGAAGCGTCTGCCTTTGGCTCAGGTCATGATCCCAGGGTCCTGGGATCGAGTCCCACTTCAGGCTCCCTGCTCGGCAGGAAGCCTGCTTCTCCCTCTCCCACTCCCCCTGCTTGTGTTCCTGCTCTCGCTATCTCTCTCTCTGTCAGATAAATAAATAAAATCTTTAAAAAAAAAAACAACTATGTATTGTATGGTGACTAACATAACATAATAAAATTAAATTAAATTTAAAAAATAATGAAAATAGAAAATGTTAAAATAACAAAATAATATCTGAAATCACCACATAAATTCTAATATAAATAATAGCACTGGTTCATTTGACATAACAAAGTATGGTAGGCATTTCTCTTTATCAGCTAAAATGGCACCTTCCTGTGGCAGAACTATAGTTTATAATTCATTCAGCCAGCTAGCTGTGAAACTATGAGATTCCTGACTAGTTCTTTTAATTGAAGGGATCTGTTTTTATTTCAAAGTATTTCACATAAAGTGAGATTTATTCATATTTTATATTATGCAACTTCATGTTTATATAATATTCACTTTAAATATATCCACACTGAATATGAATTTGCAGCTGAAAAATTAACACCACTGTGATCAGACAATTTTTTCTTATAAGGTCTAAGTAGGCCTTGCCAATGTCATATAATGGAGAAAGAAAATAAGAGCTTCCATTTTATTTAGGAATGGTCTTAAAGATAATAGGATAACTCCAAATCATGAAAAGCTTTTCTTCTGGGGCTTTTTTAAATTTTTGTTTAGGGAATCCTAATCTGAACTATGTGCAATGGGTTTCCTGGGTAGGATTTCCAGGTATGGTCCTATCAACTCTGCAAGTCACATCTTCATGGACCAGAAGACGATAAAGGACTGCGATGGGCAATATGTTTTGTGGAGCTTTTTGGTGCTGCTCTGGGGACCAAAAGTACACATCCTGCCTTATTTTAGATAAGTTCAATTTCCAGGGATACCCTTCCTTTATAAACTGGCACTTCTGTTTCTGTAATTTATAGGAAGAAAGATTGACAATACAGATTTTATAAAATGAAATTAAAAAGAAAAAAAAAAGAATTTAAACAGCATATGGTAATGGAAATTAAAATAGTAAAAACAAAACATCAACTGGCAATGGTACAGATAGACAAAAAGACAAGAAAAGACAATCCTACTATCCAGGATTAAGCAAGGTGGTTTTTTTTAAATTTTGCTTTATTATGTTATGTTAGTCACCATACAGTACATCATTAGTTTTTGATGTAGTGTTCCATGATTCATTGTTTGCGTATAACACCCAGTGCTCCATGCAATATGGGTATTAATACCCATCATCGGGGTATTAAGGAAGCAAGGTGTTTTTGTCTGAATTAGAAACTTTAAAGACAATCAGTAAATGTCATGTGCCTGTAAGATAGCAAAAATGGGTTTGCTTGTGTAAGTCACTGGTCAGAGAGCAAGGAACAGAGTTCTCCTAGGTAAGTAGAGACCATGTGGGAATACCTGCTAGACTCTAAATTAGGCCAAAGGAAGAAAAATATTAATGAGACCTGGTCCTTGCCCTTGAGGAGCTTACTGTTTTGCAACCCTTCTCTCTTCTTCCACTTCTTTATCATATCCTATATTCTGTTATCAGAGACAGAAACTGGTCCTCTCTATTATTCTATTTCCTGATTTTAGTCACAGATCTTGTATGGCTAATTCATTTGATTAAGGCATAGTAAGTAAGACAGAAAATACAGATTCATTTGATTTGGTGCTTAGAGAAAATCTCCTTTTTGTGTTTTCTAGTCTACCAATGGACTAGGCCAATGTATATGAGTTCTAAGTGGGAAGAGGTGTGCACTTGTCACACTCTACTGCAATTACTAGTTTACTTGTCTGTCTCAGTACCCTGACTTGTGAATAGGAGCTACTTCATGTTCACTCTTCATATCCCTCATACTTAACAGAGAAGCTTGTGATTCTCAGCCTTGACTGCACATCAGTCACCTGTGGAGCCTTTGAAAAAATAAAGATGCCTGGCCCCAGTCCAGACCTATGGAATCAGTTTCAGGGGTTTATTACACAGTAATCACTATTTTTAAAAAGCTTCACAGAGGATTCTGATTGCAGCCAAGATTAAGAACTACTATAGTAAACACTCAGTAAATGTTTGTTGAAAAGATAATAAATAGATAATGAATGGAAAAAAATAAATGGATAAGTGAATGAAAATCCAGGATCATTATTACAGTTTCATTCACATCATTAGATGGCTATATGAAGAATATAATACTCAGTCACATCAAAGAATGGCTAAATGAAGAGCATCTTTTTAGTCACAGAAAACATCATGAACTGAATTTTCAAATAATGTCATAAAATGTCCTACTTTTTGGCCAAATGTGAATGTGGATACCGAATTATGAATTTAATGGGGCAAATGAACTCTAAAATTTGCTAGCAATTTCATTATCTCAATATAACTATTTCCTTGTATTTAATGATATTTGATACTTGCTGGAAATGTCTTAATGAATCAACTATTTGCACATGCAACATAACACCTGCAATTAACTTTAACCTCCAGAAATGCAAACTTGCAAGCCCTTATTAACTGAAATGAGCCAATGTGCAAGGTGAACGTTTTGCATATTTCTTTTACAGAATAAAATAAGACATGAGAATGTAAAAGGCAAAAGATTTATGCGATCTGAAGAGAAACCAGAGTGTAAGACATGAGAATGTAATGGTCATCAAGACCTTCAGTGTTTTCAGCTCAAATTTTTTTCCACGAAGATTAGTGCACAATATTGTTGAGATTTTCTGTAAGCTTTTATTTCACTTAACACCTATAAAATCTTAAACCACAAGTTTTCTCAATTCTTCAAAATAGCAGAACTGTTTTCCTCCTAATATTTTTTTTTATGTTTTGAGGTTTTTTATCCTTCTAATACTTTATAATAGCAAAATTATGTCAGTAAACTGACTATAAAAAGGAATTAAAGGCTAACATACATTTAATAGCAAGATGTTTTCAAGTTAAGTACACTAAGTACACTTTAAAAAATGTATAGTTACATACATATATCTGAATTGTATTGAGAACCCCACCATTTCTCACCAATTCTACTACTATCACCCTAATCCAAGCCATCATCACCTTTTCCACACAGCCATCAGACCAATCTTTTTCATATGAAAATTAGATCATGTGATTACACTGCTCAGCACCTCTAGGGTCTTCCTATCACATGAGATAGAAACTGAAGTTCTTACCTTGGCCAAATGTCTCTATGTCATATGCAACCATTGCTTCCTACCACCCCCATTTCTCTGACCTCACCTTCCTGACCTTGAGCTCTGTACCTTAACTGAACCATGGCATGGTCCTGCCTCGGTTCTTTGACCTGTACCTAGAAAATCTGCCTTCATATAGCTGGATGGCTTATTCCCTACTTAATTCAGGTCTCCTCTTAAACATCACAGAATTAGAGCGCAGGGGTGGCTCGGTCAGTTAAGTGTCTGCCTTTGGCTCAGGTCATGATCCCAGGGTCCTGGGATCGAGCCAGTTATGGTTACAATCAATAGATTGTACCAATTTATTTCCCTCAATAGTACATGAGAGAGCCCATCTCCCCACGTCTACACTAGTACTAAAACTAGCACTCTTTTTAACCTTAACTAGCCTAATAAAGTGAACAAATCATAGTTTACAGTTATTTATTTGCATTTCTTTGGCAATTAGTAGAATGGGGAATCCTTTCAAATCTAATGGCCATTTGATTTCAGCTATGAATTGACTAAGCAAACCCTTTGTTCATGTTCTTATTCTGATGTTGTTTTTTCTTCATTGATTTAGAAGAGCTATTCATAAAATAAGGATATTAACCATTTCTCTCATATATAGTCACAAATATTTTTCAGAGATTGTGACTGTCTTTTTACTTTGTGGAGTTTTTCTGCCATACAGAAATTAAAAGAGTATATAGATTTTTTTCATATCTTTTAGATTTTATCAAGTTTAGGAAAGCTCTCCCCACGCCAAGATTATGTAGATTTAATCAACTCTATATCTTCTGGTATATTTCTAGTTTTATTTCCTATATTTAAATATTTAATTCACAGAAAATTTATTTTTAGTATGGTATGAGGTAGGGATCTAACTTCATCTTTTTGAAAAATACATAGCCAATTGTTCTATTAGGTTGTACATTATTTCCCTACTCATTTGAAGTACCACTTTGATCATATACTGTATTTTTATACACAAATAGATCTTCTGGATTCTCAATTGTGTTCCACTGATGTATTTCTCTATTTTTCTGCCAATACCAAATTATTATTGTTTTTTTTCCCCAGTATGTTTTGCTATCAGGTGGTACAAACTCCTCTACCCTCACCATTATCCTTCCTTAAAAAATTTTCTTGGGTATTCTCATGCATTTGTTATTCCAAATTAAATTTAGAAAGAATCAATAAAGTATATAACAAATATTTTGATTAAAATTGCACTGAAGTTTTTAAACTGATTTGGATAAAATTTACATTATCATAAAACCCATCCAGGGAACATAGTATTTCCATTAATATTTTACATGTCCTTTGTTATCTTCACCTAAATTATGGTCAGGCTGTTTGTGTGAGTACTAAGCTTACACATATGCACTTTAAACATCCGTATGGAAAAGCATAAAAAATGACAATACTTATATTAAGAAAACATGGTGTAATAGAAATGGCCTGGGCTATAGAAGGAGGAACTAAGTTCAATGATCAGACCTTTTACTTTTTAATAGCTGTTTGACATGGGGCAATAACACTTAACTTCTAAGTTTGTTTTCCCACTAGAACATGAGTTAACACTTTTCACAAGATTATTGTAAGGATCAAATAAAGAAAATGTTCAGAAGCACATACTCCGTATAGTCACTTTATGAATGCCATTCATCCATTTATTTCTTTGCTATTCTCAGTTGTACAGTGGAGTAGGTGAGGAAGGGATTTGATATGTTAATTTGAAGATTCTACCAAACTAATTCTATTTTGATCCTGGACTAATAGGGGAGTAGGTGGGGTAGAGGGTTGTTGAAAACCTCTGAAGCATCTGAGTAATTCTCATTGGATTTAGGCATCAGATTAAAAGACTTCAGTATCCAAAAGGAAGCATAAAATTTTCCTTTTGTACAAATTAATGGTGCACTTCTAAGTTTACAAAGTGGCATTTAGGCCTTAAGACTATGAAGATAGCATGGTATAGATATGAGAAATCAGGGGCGCCTGGGTGGCTCAGTTGGTTAGGCCTTCGGTTTGGGTCATGACCTCGGGTCCTGGGATCGAGCCTCTGCTCAGTGGGGAGCCTCCTTCTCCTTCTCTCTCTGCCCCTTCCACCTCTCATGTGTGTTCTCTCAAACAAATAAAATCTTTAAAAAAATGAGACATTATTTAAAAATCACTTTTTAGTTTGACCTTGACTATTTAATGACTGATGCTAACAAATAAGAGCCCTAACTTAACTAACCTAAACCTTCCAGGTTGCATTACATTCACCTGGCCAGATTATTTCCCACAATTAAACTTTTAGATTTCTCTTGACACCCAAGTATACAACTTTTCTTCTGGTATCTTGACCACACAGTATTTATTTGTCTCCATTCTTTCCTTCTCCCTTTGCTCTAGTTTTCATGGAGCACCTTTCTGCACAGGGCATCTTCTTTCTTGAGCATATTTCCACAAGGATGACATATATTTGTGAATCATTTTAAACCATACCATTTGTTTTCAGAAATCCAAAATCCTAATTTATTTAGTCCGTTTATTAGTTGCGTGGAATCTGAGGCTAACAGAAATTGTTTCAATTAAAATTGGCATCAGGAGTATTTGGTAAAATTCAGTAACTGCATCCTGAATAATACATCATTCATTCATTCAGACAATATTTACTATGCACAGTGTACTAAACACTGGGGATTAAAATGTTTATGAAGACATTGTAGTCCCTGCCGTCAAAAAATTCAAACCCAATAGGGAGAATGATATGTAAATATTGTGAGGAGGGCTAGAAACAAGGATTGTACACACCATTAAGGGAACAAAAAGAGAAAAAAAAAAGAATCTTGACCCCTGTATAGAAAGCATTTTCCACCTACTGTTCTGGGCACAGTGACCTTGTTAACTATATAGCACCTTCACTCCCAACCAAATACCAATGTGTCTTTTGGCAAGTAAAGTCTGAGAAAAGCAGCATGCTACACTCTTCTAGAGATCCACAATGTCCATTAGCATGGTAAAGCTCTGAATATAATTGTTAAACTCTATTCACCTAGCACTTCCAAACTTTCTGAAATAAGAATTTTAATTTTTAATAACAACTACCCATTCCATAGAATTTGTTTTCTGGGTAGGAAAATACTTAAAGTATGTTTGGTGTTAATCACTCCTCACATATCTTAATTATGTCATTAAGTCCCTATAATAATTCTGAGGCAAGAGGTAGATATTCTCATTTCCATTTAAAGGTGAAAAACTGAGGGTTAAAGGTCACTTCCCAAGTTCACAGGACCCAAATGGAAATTTGGTCTTTTTAACATGAAGCCCACCCCTACATCCATTCTTTTTATAAGACAGAATGAATCTAACTCCTCCGGAAGAGAGGCATAACATTTCTGGCTTGTTCATCTGAGAAACACACTCTGGGAAGGCCAGATTAACATTAGTTTTTTTGTCTTGATTTTTTTAAAAAAACTCTATTTATTATATAGGGGTGTTTATTTTTCAGTTTCCTGAGGATGTTCTTGAGTTTTCTTGTCTTTATGCGTGCTCAAAACAAAGCAACAATTTTAAGATGGTACATTCACCAAACCATCTCATCTCCTTTTTCCTGGTTAGAATTAAAGGAAGTTAAGATGAAATCACATGGCTCATAATGATTTCCAGAAGCTCCGATTCCATGTCTAGTGTTTTATATAACAATCTCATTTTCTGGGAGAAAATGAGGGTAGAATCTTCACTCTAAGCCTGAATAGCCTTTTACTGAGAGATGTTGTAATGGAACCCAAATCACTTTGCATCAAGTTGCAAGAGTTTGGCTTTCTCTCCACTTTTCCCTTGGGGAGATGTGCATTGTTAGGCCTAAAGACTGCACATCTGGTGAAGGCGGCAACTGCCCTGGTCTCTTACCTGGGAACGGTAATGAATACCTTTGGCTTTTGTCCTTTTCATTGTATTGAAAATAACATATTGTTAGCTCAGGTTATTAGACTGTAAATTTGCCTTTTTCATCAGCTTTCTTGATAGTGTGTTTAAAAAAGAAATAGTTACTACTACTGTCATTATCAAAAGACTTTTGCACAAGTACTGATTACATGTTTTTGATTAAGAATCTAGACTCAACCAATGCAGTACACACTGGGCTTTTCCTGACTCACTTGCTAGAAAAGGAGCCCTTTATAGTTGTTTTTATGTTCCAAAAATTAGTGCTTAATATTCTCTTGCTAAGTAAAATGAGGGGACAAGCTTATGTACAATTAAGAAAAAAGGGCTCTGATGGCTAAAATCTTGGATAATTAAACCCAGCTCCTTTTATTTTTTTCTTTAAAGCTTCTTGGGAAATGTTGTAAGAGAAGACTGGAAGATTTTCTAAACATTTGATATTGTGCATTTCTTGTAAATACACAGTTTTAGCAATGACAGGGTAGTGATCGTTGCTCTCTTCATAGTCTAAATGCCTTTCTCCCTCTTCTTATAGTTTACTCATCCCTAATGCTCACAAAGGTAGGATCTTCTCCAGCAAGTTTTTGCAATGACCTTTTTATACATATTTTAACAAACTATTACCATTCTACATTAGTGGTCTATTAACATCTACTAGGCTGCAAAAGATCCAAAGATATTTTATTATCTTCTTTTATATCCTCAGTCCCAGGTCTAAAGCGTGGTGCACAGTAGGTGGCAAAGGGAAAAATCCACTAAATAAGAGATATTTTTCCAGCCCCAAAGATCAAGATGTACCATAAATGGTATTCTAAGTGTGGAGATTCATGATCACAGCCCTGAAATCTTTGTAAGATTTTGTGTGTATATGCAGTTTTATGTGGAGATAATCCAGGGTTTTCATTGAATTCTCAGCTGTATCAGGGACCTCAAAATAGGTAAATTCATGGTGAAAACAGTTTTCTGAGTTTTCAGCTTATAATCTACCACCTTTAATGATACCACCAAAAAAGTCTCTGTCTTCATTTAGCTTTATTTTGTTGTATTTTTCTTTAACTCCAGGAATACCACCACTTAGCATCATCAGAAACAGAGACTGAGAACCCCCTTCATGCGTGACAGCAGAAGTTGGAAATTCTATCAGTGAATACTCAGTTTTCTGCTGACTCACAAGGGATTTCATATTAAAAGTAAGAGAAAACCTTGCTTAGTAACAGTCTGCACTACATACAATAATAGAACACAATTTGTATGGAGAAGCGTTAAGATAGATTTCATTCATAAAAAACACCATGCTTCTAGCTAGATAAATGACTTAAAGTCCCAGAGAGAAATTATCATTTTTAGTTCTGGGATACCCTTATGCTACTTACACTTTTTAAAATTTAATACATTCACATGTTCAAATGTATTGAGATTTTTAAGCTTGTGAATGAAATTAGCAACGTGCTGTGGCTGTCAACGTGATGCATTGCAATTCCCCGAGTGGTAGGGTTTAAAAATTAATTCAGCTCTTGCACCTGTTTGCTGGCATTCGTCTGTTGAATTTCCATCGCATTTAATAAGTCTCTGTGACGCAACTCGTGTCCTTTTGCCTGGGCTCCTATAATACAGTGTTAAATTCTCACCCATTTGAAATTCAAGTAATATTACAAATTTCAAACTGTTAATTAAAGTCTGTGAACTTGAATGGTTCTGTATAAAATTGGCTTTACTCAGTGAGGTTCTTTTTAAACTTCTTCAGCATCTCATCTAATCCCCAACTCCTACCAGGTTAAGTCTGATTTCAACATGATCTCACTATGGGTGGTTGAGGCTTACAAATCCTCCTACAATAGGGAAAAAATCAAGTTATGGGTTTGAGCAAAAAAGGTAAAGAGGAATATTACCCGCTGAGGTGAAATAAGAAATATGGCTCAGAATTAAAGGAAAGGATTGATATTCTTCATGTATTACTTTTCAATAAAATACATTATACTATAATACTTTATAATGTAATATAATATACTATAACATAGTATAATACTATAATTCTATAGTATCTAAGTCTTAAAATGCTGAGTATGGATGGGATATCTCAACGTGAATCACGATTCCTTTTATCTGTGTAGGTGGTCAACATTAAATTTAATTACTGAGTCTTTAAGGAGGGATTGAGGCCTATTTGCCAAATGCTGTGAACGCAAAGCAAAAGTCTAAACAGAAGGTTCTAGCATATCTAAGACCCATAATAAGATACTTTATTTGAACCTTTAGGAATAGTCAACAGGGAGTGCAGTACTACTCTCAGAGTTGGGCCATTTACACTTCCCAGAGTTGGGAGATAGTAACAAGAAAAGATATGTAACTATGCTCTTCTTTTTCTTATAAGGTCAGCACATACTCGTAATTGATCTTTGGGCTCTAAGGTAAGTTGCCCACCCTCCTGTATCATACTTAACCTGCAATGGAACACTTCTCAACTGTATTACAATGATCTTTGAAAAATATTTGTCACTTCCACTGAAACATAAGCTTCCAGAAGGCAGGGACTGTGTATTACTTTCAGAAAGTAGGGAGTGTGTATTATCATCATTTTTCTCATAATAGGCTTGTGGAAAGACTAACAGACTATCTGACTGAATTGAAGAATAGATAATTAATTTCTCCAAGGGCCAATAGCACGTGGATTTTAATTAAGTCACAGATGATAAATATCTTTTTCTACCACATCCAAATTCAATACTGAACTGCACTCTCCCATCTTTTATTTTTCTGCCTCTTCTATCCTATTAACTTGGTCTAGGAGCAGTGTCCAGGGATAATGTCCCAGGAAAGCTTTTAGTTTCTAGAAGGATGTGTATCCATTTTGAAAAACAATGTTTCAAGGACTAACGTCACACATGTGTCATTAATCTCACTAGGGGATTTATACTGGAAAGGAAGTACCCCATCTCCTCTCTAAAATCCCCTAAGTATGCACCAAAAATTAACTATATGGTTTTTAGTAACAACCCTAAGATGTAAGCCAAATATCTAATAATGATATGATTAAATAAATTTGAATGTCTCTTACTGACACACAGTATAGTGCCATAAATGTGGCATGATATCAAGTAAAAAAAAAAATCAAAATTATATACACTCAATCATTTCAACTGAAAAATGTGAGAATAAAGGTAAAGAGATAACATATGTAAAATGATAATCCTGTTATGGTGGTAGAGTGGTGTTACCGGTTCTTAAAGTTTTCACTTGAATTTCTTAACAATGTTGTATATATGACTTACAAATGAAAATCTCGTATTTTCTCTATGATCATGAATTTTACATACTTTTTACATGTATTTGTAAAGTAGATTCTATCAACAACTAGATAAGGTAAATTCTTTGTACTGACTAGCTTTTATCAAGTGCCTATCATATGCCTGCCATAAGAGTAGGCAGTTTTAAAATGTAATTTCTAATCATCATGACAATCTTATAAGTTAGGAACCATTATCCTTACCTTAGAGAAGATCAGAATGGTTCTATAACTTGTCTAAGTTCACACAGCTAGTAAACAGCAGAGCTGAGCTGTGAATCCTGGCTATTGTATAATTCCAAAATTAATTTCTTTTTCCATTACTCAGTGACACAATAGAATGCAGTGACATAAACCCAGACTAATAATGCAAGAGTGATGAGGCATTAAAAAAAAAAAAAAAAGACTAATAAAGAAAAATGGGTAAGCAATATAGCAATACAACATGTTAGCTTGATGATTTGAGTCTGTCATCAAAGTCGATTTCCATCTAAAGAGTACAGAGATGAAGTCAACAACTTAAAAATCCTACCTGCTAGATTACCTTTCTCAGCTTCAATTTCTGAGATAGGTACCTGAAACACACAGGACTCTAAATTGATGCTTTCCAGGGGATTTTACATAAATGTTAATATTCTTTTTTTTCTAAGGAAGAAAATGCAGTGCCTTTAACATCATTGCAATGTATGCTGTGTCTAAAACAGTTCACTGAATAATAATAATTAGGCAACATGGGCGCCTGGGTGGCTCAGTTGGTTAAGCGACTGCCTTCGGCTCAGGTCATGATCCTGGAGTCCCGGGATCGAGTCCCGCATCGGGCTCCCTGCTCGGCGGGGAGTCTGCTTCTCCCTCTCCCACTCCCCGTTTGTGTTCCCTCTCTCGCTGTGTCTTTCTCTGTCAAATAAATAAATAAAATCTTTAAAAAATAATAATAATAATAATAATTAGGCAACAGAAAGCTCCATAACAACCCACTTTCTCTTTTCAAAATCCATAGAGCTTATTGTGTGAGGCCTATCTTGTCACCTGGCTAATGAGATGCTGATGTACCTTGAATGAGCTGGCAGCCAGCCCATCCTTAGAGTTCTTTAATGTGATGAAGAAAAAACAGGAAGAAGGGTAGAGTGACAGCAGGGAATAATGTTTTCAACAACAACAACAACAAAAAAGGATGTTTTCCCCAGTCTTAGCCTTTTCTCACACTCTCAAGGTTCAGGTTCCCAGTGCCTTGACTGCTACATTGCTGACTGCTGACATCTTTTTTTTTTTCTTTAAAGATTTTATTTATTTATTCATGAGAGACAGAGAGAGAGAGAGAGAGAGAGAAGCAGAGGGAGAAGCAGGCTCCCAAGGAGCAGGGAGCCCGATGCGGGACTCGATCCCAGGACCCTGGGATCATGACCTGAGCCGAAGGCAGATGCTTAACCGTCTGAGCCACCGAGGCGCCCTGACTGCTGACATCTTAACCATCCCTTTAAAGAGTAAGACAGCTGCTTGTACAGAAAGTCTTTCCTGGTGAATCCATTATAAAAATTTTTATAGTTTTTGTTCTATTCATTCAAATGCATTCACTCAATTATCCACTCGCTCATGCACTCATTTCTATGTGTTCATTCAACAAAAGTTAAAAATAAATAGATATCTACTAGAGATAGATCTCTATTGGGCATTTAAAATACATAGTCTGATTTAGTAATCCAAGAATCCTGTGAGGTAGTTATCACCCATATTTTACAGATGAAGAAACAGAGATTCAGAGAAGGTAATAAATGCCCAAATTTACACAGCTGGTAAATGACACAGCCAACTCAAATATACGTGACTCAATAGTTCTTGCTTTCTTTAATCCAGTTTGTTGACTTCTTCAACATATTCTCTAAGAGAGAGTGCTGAGGCCATTCCGGTAAATTAAGTCCTTGAAGACCTCACAAAGTATATAAGGGAAACAAAGTATAATGAAGCAAAAATTCATCAGATATATAAATAGCAGGTAAACACCAGATGTAACAATATACTGAAAAAGTGAGTAACTTCAGGAGGATGGTGAAAAGGAAAGTTCAGGAAGGATCCAAAGTAACGATACATAAGCCTAGTCCTAAAAGAAGTAGAAGGACTTAAGGGATAGGTGGGGGGCAAGATAAGACATGAAGGAGGTCATACCCTGCAGAGGAAGATCATATACAAAAGGATGGAAATGAGAAAGCAGAAAGTTAGTCTGGGAACCTGAATGATGAGCAGTTTGGTGCAGACATGGAGTGCTGTGGTGGGGAGGGCAGTGGAGAAATTAGGTTACAACAACATGCAGAAGCCAGATCACGAAGGACTTTGTTTTCATGTTAAGTTGTTTAGATTTTGTCCTATAGATGATAGTGAACCTAGTAAGAATTTTATGGAGAGGTTGTTATTATGAAATTTCTATTTTATAAATATAACTCTAAGTATATTTTATTTCATTTATTTATTTTTGTTTCAAACTTTTATTTAAATTCTAGTTAATGGGCGCCTGGGTGGCTCAGTCTTTAAGCGTCTGCCTTCGGCTCAGGTCACGATCCCAGGGTCTTGGGATCGAGCCCCACATAGGGCTCCCTGCTCCACGGGAAGCCTGCTTCTCCCTCTCCCGCACCCCCTGCTTGTGTTCCCTCTCTCGCTGTCTCTCTCTCTCTGTCAAATAAATAAATAAATAAAATCTTTAAAAAAAATTATAGTTAACATACAGTATAATATTGGTTTCAGAAGTAGAATTTAGTGATTCATCACTTACATATAACACCCATTGCTCATCACAAGTGCCCTCCTTAACACATATCACCATTACTCTGGTAGAGTTTGGGCTGGAGGAGGTTGAGACAGACAGAAAATAGAATCCAGTTAGAAGACTAAGGTAATAATTCTGGCAAAGATGATAAAAATTTACAATAAGACAATGACAGTGGAAACTCAGAGGTGGGCGGGGAGTGTGGGGGGAAACAGAAGGATTTAAGAAACACTTAGGAGGCAGAATTGAAAAGTTCCAGTGATAAACCTTTTCACTTCAACTCAAGGTTGACTTGAAGGTTTTGATTTGTGCATTTGGGTAAACATGGTTAGGTGCATTGGAAGAAAAAGAGGTAAGCAAGATTTGGAACACTGAACTTTATATGCTTGTAGGATAAATAGATTGATATGTTCAGAAAGTCAGGCGAATATTGGCCTAGAATTCAGTAGAAAGATTTGAGCTGAAGATAGGAATATAGATGATGTCAGATCTGGGGAAATGGATGTAGATGCCCAGCATGATATGTACTGTAAGGAAAGAACCAAGGACTGAGCCCCCAGTAAATAACAACACTAAGGCACAAGCAGAAGAAGAGGAATCAGTACTAAAAAAGTAAAATCAGAGAGGTAGGAGGAAGATAAAAGGGAGACTATGTCATCATAAAGTCAATGGGAAAGGAGGGGTGGTTAAAAGAAAAGATAAAGGGAGTGGCAAAATATTCTGCTTCATTTTAGAATTACTTGTTTAGATGTCCAATATCCCACTAGAGCTTAGACTTCTTCTTATGAACATATAACAGGGATATATACATATATATAATATACATAAATTTTTTTAAAAGATTTTATTTATTTGACAGAGAGAGAACACAAGCAGGGGGAGTGGAAGGCAGAGGAAGAGGGAGAAGCAGGCTCCCCACTGAGCAGGGAGCCCGATGCGGGGCTCAATCCCAGGACTCTGGGCTCATGACCTAAGCTGAAGGCAGACGCTTAACTGACTGAGCCACTCAGGTGCCCCAATATACATAAATTTTTAAAAGACATATATACCCATACATATCTATCTATCTATCTATCTATCTATCTATCTATCTATCTATCTACATATATCTTTAAAAAATTTACTGAAAGATAAGGAAAGTAGAAAAAGTGAAGTCATCAAAGGGAAACAATCAAGAGATGTTAGAACTAAAAGAGCAGTGCTTGTCCTGGTTTATTCATATTTCAATGTTTTAGAAGAAAAGGTTAGTCAACTACCAAAGTGGCACTGCTTAATAGATACACAAAATTGATTGTAGCAATTATCAAGATTATGCTATAAAATGTCAAATAGAAATAGAGCAATGAGAAGTAAGCTTACTAACAGCACAAATCATAACGTGAAACGTGAAATAATAAAAAAATGAGAAAGAGTAATCTTTAAGAGAAGAGAAAATATTAGTGATGAAATAAGATACAGAAGGGCCCCAGTACTTTTGTTTATGCTTAGTTTCTCTGTATTGAAAATTCTCTTCTTAGACTTGTCCTTGGCTACTTATTCTTCCAAGTGTTTGTTTAAAGGCCACTTCTTTAGGGAGGCCTCTCTTAAACCCCTAACCAGGCTATATCCCACTACTATACTGTCTCATTTACCCTGTACTTTTTTCCTTAACATTTACACAATTTATAATTCTCTATTCATTTGAATGATTATTTGCTTACTGTTTTTTTTTTCTCATTGAGGTACATAAAGATTAAATAACTTGCCAAAATTACACAACCCTTAAGTAGCAAAACCAGGATTTGAATGTAGTTCTGTCTTACTTGAAAGCCTATATTCTTCCTGCTCTACCACACTGCCATGAGGAAGATAAAATATGGACAAAATACTATGATAGTTTTTTTTTTAAGATTTTATTTTATTATTTATTTGAGAGAGAGAGAGAGTGAGAGAGAGAGAGAGAGCCCAAGAGGGGGTGGGGTCAGAGGGAGAAGCAGACTCCCCGCTGAGCCGGGAGCCCGATATGGGACTCGATCCTGGGACTCTGGGATCATGACCCAAGCCGAAGGCAGTCGCTTAACCAACTGAGCCACCCAGGCGCCCCAAAATACTATGATAGTTTAAATCAAAGACTATACCCTATTCAGGCGATCAGGGAAGCATTCATGAAAAATTACCCACTCCTAGCATTTATGCCGGGCCTTAAGAGTGGAAATGTCTCCAACAAGTGGAGATGTTTTGTTTTGCTTATTTCTTGTTGATGTTGTTTTTCCAGGTAGAGGATACAGCACGATCAAAGACATAAACAAGGAAGGTAAAAGTCATGTTTGGGGAGAAAAGGAGAGAACAATTAGGTAAGAATATAGGAGGATGATGAAAGAGAAGGGTGAAAACAATGGCTCAGGCCAGAGAATGGACCCAAATACATCAAACTTAGGAACCTGGGATCAAATGCATCAGCAATGGAGAGCCAATGAAAGTTTTTGAACAAGTAAATTACATGATTAGTAAAATTGTGATGTCTTAGGGGATGGGTTGGATGTTAAGGAATGGAACAAAGCCCACTCAAAATTAACTTAAGTAAAAAAAAATAAAGGAAATGTAGGTATCACAAATAGCCAACTATAAGAAATACCATTAGACTTTAAGGAAATTGGAAAGCTATCAGACAAGCACTCATTCCACACCTGTGTGTGTGTGTGCATTTGTGTGCATTCGTGTGTGTGTGTGTGTGTGTGTGTGTGTGAACATCTCCTCCATTTTCTGGACATCTGTTCTTTCTGCAAATTTATTTCCTTCACTCTGCTCTTGGTTCCCAGTTCTCTTAACTATGACTTTCACCTTGCTCTGGATTGACAGAAAGGCAAATCTGGTCTCAATTCTACATTCCTAATACCATATAATTATAGTTTCTGGGTTTTCTGGCTCACATTTTTGAGAGAAGTATCTATTTTATATGACTTAATCAGCTGCTTCTGGGGTGACCTGGTATAAACATAGCTTCCTAGATCCAACCTCTTTATCAGGTATCAGGAATTGGTAGGGTTCTAGGCAATTCTAAGGGAAGAGAGTGAGGGCTGGGCAGACACTCCTAAATATATGTAACAAATGGATTTAAGGGGAGAGAGTGAAAGCAGGTAAACCTCTACTGTAATAGTCTAAACAAGAAATAAAACAGTGGTGGTGGTGGATGTGGAAAAAAGAACTGAATCAAAAGCCACAATCAGGGTAGAATTTAATAACTGATCAGTGGAAAACTGTGGGGGTGGGGGGAGGGGTGTCAGAAAACAATTCAAAGCTATCTCTGAAGTTTCCATGCCAGAGACTAGGAAAATGCCTGTCATAATTTCATAAAACATTAGCGACTGGATGGTTTAATATACCTTCCTTTTAAAAGAAAATAAAATTGGGACCAGAGATAAAAAGTGACTTGTCTTGAGTAACAATTAGTAGCAGAGTAGGAATTAAGACTTAGGGAGACTGGACTTGGCCAGGAGTGGTGATAAAAATCTGGACCTTGGGGAGGGTAGAGGAAATGGTGCTGCAAGATTTCCAAGAAAATAGGCAAGACAGTATTCCATGGGAAGAGTTAAAGATGCAAAGCGAAAGATACCTGTGTTAGTAAAGATAAAAGAGTAATAGAATTGGGCACTGCATGATAAGAGATAAAGTGGAAGCTGGTCAGGACTAGAGCTAGTCATACTCAGGTAAGTATAGAATGTGTAAGAAATCAAGTTAGCTGGGAACCAAGAATAGTGAAAAGGAGTCTTATTAGTCACCAGTGGTGGTGTGAGTCAGAAGCCAGATTTGCATGGTCAGCCAGCAAACTGGAAGCAATTGAATGGTATCTAGGTATTACCATATGGACAACAAACCCAGGAAGTTAAGATGGTTTTGTGGAAAAAATTATGAATTTGCCACATTACACATTTTGAGATTGGGGTGTTGGCAAGAAATTCAGGGAGATGCCCTGCAGACCACTGGAAATATGGGAGTAGACCTTTGAAATGTGGTCTGAGCCAGGGCCATATCTGTCTGTCTGTCTATTTATCAGATGACCTGCTAAAATTGACATTCTAGAGAGAAGACGTTTCAGTGTAAGCCTTATATTTGGTGGGGTGGATGGGGGACAGGGTAGGAAGAGAGAATCTCAAAATAAGAGCATTAGCCTTGGACAGTAGAGTGGTTTGATTACCACTGGAGATTTGGGGAAACCATAAATTTTATCATGTTCTGGTAGCATATTAGAAGAATTGTTATACAATAGTCATACAACAACTTTTTCAACAAAACATTACTGAAAAAGACACAAATTACATGGCTCATTTTGTTTACATAGGTAGATGCATTATTTTAAAGGGAAAAAAAACCTCCCCACTAGTCATAGCCAATTTCAAGAAAGCTCCTTCTTTAAAGCATTATTTAAATAATTAACAACCTGAGGAAAAATCTATTACATGATTGGAACTGTACTAAGTAGTTCTTTAAGCTTTGGTTACTGCACTATTACCATGTAAATCCAGTGGCAGCCATTTTAAATGGAACTAGTGTAAAACTCTGCCAAACAAGGAAAAGCTAAAGATAACTATGGCACAAATTAAATCCTTTATTTTAGGGAGCTTGACTCCCAGGCAAAGAGAAAGAAAGATGGACTGATGAGAAAAGAGGGAGAAAGAGAAACAATTGGCAAAAGAAGCAAAAACTAAAGCACACAGAAGAAGATTATATAAGTAGAAGCCATGAGAAAGTCAAAACAAGAAAGAAAAGATCTGAGTAAGCAGAAACTAGTAATCCTAGAAAAAAAGTTAGTCATAGAAGCTAGACATAGAGAATAGCCAAACCGAAATAATGATAATTTACTAGAACAAAGAAACAAAGATGTTTCCTGTTGAGGCTGCAATATGATAGTTTAGTTGCAAAATTGTGTAGTATCCTGAACAACCATTTGAATTATCTTCCAGTCTTTCAGAACCCTCACTGTGCAGCTCAGATAACTGTCTTTCTTATTAACATGAATAGCTTTATAATAATTCCTTCTTCTTATCACATATAGCTTATAATAACCCTTTGTTACTTAAGTCTGCCTAAATGTGTCTTTGATTTCTACAACCTCAATAGCCTAACTTACTTTTCGCATAGCAGATAGATGATCAGGTGGAAAAGAGGAAGGAAAAAAGGAAGAAGCAAGCATTAAACCACAACAAATAAACAAAGTAAGCAGGGTTCCTAAAGGGGATGGTTGTGTATGTAAAACCCACTGAAGATATGTTCACACCTTATACATTTATGCATATATGTGTTTGTGTGTGTGTGTGTGTATAAAATCAGCAGATGAAATAAATAAGAAGAACTGGAGATAACAGAACAAATGAGCACAAATATGAAATAACTACATGTATTTACTATATTTAAAATAAATTAAGATTTAAAATAATTGATAGAGATTATAATGAAAGAATAAGAACAACAGTATTTTTTAAAAATAGAACTTGTAGGAACAACTAGTTCCTACTTTAAAAATTCAACAAATAGGTTAAACAGCAGATTAGCTATCTCTTTAAGAGAGCCTTAGTGAACCAGGGAAGGATTTTACCTAGATTGTAACACAGAGAGACAAAGACACAGGAAATACGAGAGACGTGGTGAGTAATAACTGCTGCCCAGGAGTCAAGAAAGTAGGGGGAATAAATATGGAAAGATATAATGTCTGATATTTCCAGAAATGGAGAAATATTAAAGAAGTTCATTCTGTTTCATTAATGACCAATAAAAACAAAATCACAACCAAGCACATCACAATTAAACATCAATGACAGGAAAATTTTTAAAGGTAGCCAGAGAAAGAAAAAGACCAACCATAAAATAATGGCAATTAGACTTTCCATCAACTATAATAAATGTCAAGAGACAATAAAATATTACCTTCAGAGTACTGAGTGGAAATAATCACAAACCTGTTGACTTTATACTCAACTAATTATCATTCAAAAGTGAGGGCAAAATAAAAATATTTTTAGACAAGCTATGATAATGTATCACTCATAGATCTTCACTGAAAATATCAAAATATATACTTGGGTAAGAAGAAAACTGATCCCAGAAAGGAGTGGGAAGCGATGCTAAGAAAAAAAAAAAAAGTAAATATTTGATATATCCAAATAAACACTAACTATGAAGACTACTATCTAAATAGGGAAAATCACTTTTTTTTAATTCTTAGAAGATGAAAACTTTGTCTTAATCATTTATGCAACTTCATTAGTACCTACCAGAAAGTGGACTCACAATAAATACTTGATGATTAAATGAATATGTAATGTATATATGAAATGCGTCGCATCTCAATGTTAGGTCAAAGTACCTGCTTTGCTAATGAGGAAACTGAAAATACAGAAGACTGACCCAGTATTGTATGACATATTGAACCTGATTTACCCTTTAGAGAACAGGAAAGACATTACAATGTCAAGAAAATAATGACAGTTTCTCTTATTATTATAGGTCTGAGTCTACCTAACAATAAAAAGTGCCTATTGCTGAAGACACTAGCTGGTTGTAAGACTTTGTTTATTAGCTCTCTCTGGTCTCATCCACTTTCTAAACATCACAAGAACTACAAAGAAATGGACATTGATTTATTCATTCAAGAAATAGTAACTAAATATCTATTATAAGCCAAATGCTGTATCAGGTCTTGAGGATATAACAATGAAAAAGATATATCTAAGCTTTACTCTCAGTTAGTCCAGCTGATAAAGCCATTAAATGAATAATTATGCATTATGAGAATATAGGAAGTCAGCAAGTATTTCCTATTGCTTACTGTGTGCTATCTGCAAACATAAGGGGAGAATATATGTTCTCTGATTTACAATATGGTAGAAGAGATTCCAAGTAATTAAAAATATGTGAAGCAATATATAGTCCCATAAAGAATAAATGGGTAAAATAAATTACAATGTTTGGGAAATGACAAAACTGCTATATCCTTGGCAAAAATAAAAATATGGGGAAAGACACAAAAAAGTTACATATATAAAAGATATGAAAAATTAATATAGACTCCTTTTATTTTTAAATTCCTAGGAATATCTTTTCCAGATAGTCCAAAATTTCTTAACTTTGGCACAAAGCAAAAGATATAAGAGAAAAGAATTTGGAAGTATTTTTGTTAGTTTTCAGTTATGATTAAAGCTTGAACATCAAAACTACTCTTTCATTCACTATTCCCCCTCCTAGTCCTAGAAATATATAATCTTTGATCTTTATCAACCTATTAACATTTGGGGTTCTCTTTGACATTCTTTTGGGATGATTTAAACACTTAAACTTTGAAAATGAACGCAGATGCTTGTCTTCAAAAAAATGTTCCCAACGTACAAATATAATAGCTAATGTCTGAAACCTCCTTTTAGGAAAAGCACTTCACATCATGGATCCTCTCAGTACTTTAATGGTGAAGTAAAGACATGTTATTATACCTCCCATGTAGACGAGATCTGATACATGTCAATCTCAAAATCAAGATGGTAGCACAATTAATATAGAAAACTGCCGGATCTTAATTCTTAAATTGAAAGCTCTTGTAAATATCTAGCACCAGATTCTTAAGACTTCTGAATAAGTAGTTCAGGAACAAATAATCTTTCTTCTTCTTTTTTAATCAATAAAGAGAAGGATAAGATGGCCAGGCTATTTATACACATCTTTACAAAATTAATACCAATGTGAAAACTGCTATGTGCAGAACATACAATGCCAGCAGATCACTTTAATTTTCACTTGTACAAGTACACAAAATATAAAATAATAAGAAATGGAGCAATGAAGTATTTCCCTTCTCTTGTTCCATAGAAGCAGTGTGAAATTCAGCCATAATCAGTAACACTTAGAGAATGTGATTATGCCGAACTATTTTCTAAAAACCTGACCCAACTCAAGGTCACAATTAGGATAGTGGATACCAACCAAGATAATGGGAAGGAATTCCAGGGATTTAGAATTCTATTGGGTCCTGGGATTGGACCCTGAATTTGCCTGTCTTCTACTCCCCTCAGCCCTCTGAAATCCTACCTGCTTCTTCATTTATTTATTCATTTGTTATTTCACTTTTGCAGTTAATGAGTATCTACTGGGTGCAAAGGACTCTTCTATAAATAGCAATCACTTCTCCTAAAAGACTCAACTCAAAGGTCTCCTTTCTGTAACTTCTACCTAACCCCTCTCCCCAATAACTCAAAAAGGCATGGGTTCTCATGCCTTTTTGTTCATTACTCTATTACATACAGCATTTATCACAGGGTGACAGAGTGAGCTGCTTTTATGACTGCATCCCATATGAGTATGTGAGATCCTGGAAGACTGAGCTGTCAGCATTCTCCAGCAACAGTTCATACTGTACCTTAATCATAAGAAAATGATCTAGGGTAGTGTCCTAAGTAAGAGCACAGGGTCTAGAGTAAGATTACTAGCTTCTAATTCCAGCTCCACTTGACAAGAGACAAGTTACTTAGATTCTTTGTGCTTCAGTTTATTCATGTGTAAATAGGGATAAAAACAGTACCCACCTTACGGATTATTGGTGAGGACTGAGTTAATACATAAAAATAATTTAGGATAGTGTCTCATATTTGCTCAGTAAGTGTTAGCTAGCATTTACTGTTATCATCATCATCATCATCATCATTAAATTAGGCTTGGGCCACAGTTACTTGGGATTAGAGCAATCCTGGCTCCCCACTTGTTACTTCAAACAGAGAATTGCCAGATTTTTTTAGAAGGAAAAGATTTTCAGGTTTCTTTCTTTCTTTTCTTTTCTTTCTTTCTTTCTTTCTTTCTTTCTTTCTTTCTTTCTTTTTCTTTCTTTCTTTCTTTCTTTCTCTTTCTTTCTTTCTTTCTTTCTTTCTTTCTTTCTTTCTTTCTTCTTTCTTTCTTTCTTTCTTTTTCACATTTCATTCTCTTCTGAGTTGGGCTTCTTGTACAGAATGACTCTTGGAAAGATTACTTATTAAAATAAGAAATAAGTTTACTTATGAAATGTCATTTGATAATTTAGTTGGCATGAAGTTACCATACTAATGTACACAGTGTATAACAGATTGAACTCAAGAGATTTATTTATTTTTTTTTATTCTGCAACTCAAGAGATTTAAATGACAGAATAAGTGCATTATCATAGGCGGTGACAATGACAACTATGACTCACTGGCAAGCCATCCAAATTTGACTGTAGGTTTGACCACACCATTTTCCACCAGAGTGACAATCGAACTCTCTGACATCTTCATTTATTTCTTAATCATGGCAATGTTAGTATCCAGAGTGCTTTTTGGGGAAGATGGAGGAAGCAACACGTAGGTTATTAAAACAATAAAGGGATGGCAAACTAATCTGATTAACTTCATCAGGAAACAGTTCTGCTAAAATTTGATGGCAATGACTGTTTCTTAACGAATGCTGCACTTTATTTATTTTGTACTTTGAATGTTTCTCTCCAGATTAACAAAACTTCGCTGGAAAAAAGATGATTTCGGATACAAGCTGAGGCGTAAGCTATTATTGCTTACTGTGGAGAGATATACCTTATACGTACTGACGCAGCAAAAGATTCTTCTTCTTTTTTTCTAAAAGTCACATAATCCCTAAGGGAAGAACATCTTGGACTGAAGCAATCAGCCTATCACAGATCACACTGTTTGGCTGTGGATAGGTATTTGCTGGTATAAGACCACAGTCATGGTTCTGACTAGTGTACCTATTTGCTCCCTGGATCACCCCAGGTCTGGATAGAGAGAAAAAGAAAATGCTTATGGTTGTATTTGCACTTTAAAATTCACAGAGAACTTTCTTATATACTATTTCATTTATTGGTCATAGCAAGAATTAGTTATTCTTTTTCTCCAGATGAGGAAATAAGGATCAGAGAGGATAAGTGACTAACTCAAGTTCACAGAGCAAATAAATAGCAGAACCAGACAAAGAACTTGAGAATTTTTGATCCATGTCCTGGAGAGTCTCAATTTATTCCTCAAGCTGTTTTAATTTATACTGAATACTTTGATTCTTGGGTCTCCCCCCTCTTCAGTGTGAAGGGCAGAGTACAATTGATTCTCAGTAATACCTAACAACTTATACTTTTTTTTCCCCCTGGATTTTCATTTTCCTTTGGCTGGGAATGTACACATCTTTTTATTGATTTATTTGTTCAACAAGCATTCATTAAGCTCTGGCCATGTACCCAGTTCATGAGTCAGAATAAAGGTTACATAAAAGTTTCAGGCAGGGAATAATAAGTCTATATATTTAATCAACAAGAACCAAACATATCTAAGAAGCTTATCCCCCTCCTTGTTCACATTCAAAAATTGATATCGTAAGCCTTCTGCCACTTCTTGATTATCAATGCATTGATTATCTATTTTTGTGAATTTGAATCTAAATCTCAATGATCTGAAAAGTGATCAGCATACTTTGATTCTGGCATGAACTTGAAAACTGTGAGTGAATTTCTTTTTTTTTTTTTTTTTTAAAGATTTTATTTATTTGACAGAGAGAGAGATAGCGAGAGCAGGAACACAAGCAGGAGGAGTGGGAGAGGGAGAAGCAGGCTTCCCGCTGAGCAGGGAGCCTGATGTGGGACTCGATCCTGGGACCCCGGGATCATGACCTGAGCCGAAGGCAGACGCTTAACGACTGAGCCACCCAGGCGCCCAGTGAATTTCAATATTAATTTAAGCAAAACATAGTAGGGTTATGAACAAAGTAACAAATGATCATTTTCATAAATACTATTCATTTCCATTTCAAGATGAGAAAGATAAGGCCTAGAACTGTTCGACTTTACATAGAAAGCAAGCTGCAGAACCAGAACTTGAAGACTACATTTTTAAGACTACATAATTCAAATATACATTCTGTAAAATCTAGATCACAGCCATTTTTTTTTTTTTTTACAAAATTAAGTACATAAATCTTTTTCCTGGAGAGCTTGAGAGATTTTTATATGTACCGTTTCCCATTAAAAATTCTTTTTTATTTTTATTTTTTTTATTTCTTTATTTGACAGAGAGAGACACAGCGAAAGAGGGAACACAAGCAGGGGGAGAGGGAGAGGGAGAAGCAGACTCCCCGCTGAGCAGGGAGCCCGATGCGGGGCTCGATCCCAGGACCCTGGGATCATGACCTGAGCCGAAGGCAGACGCCCAACGACTGAGCCACCCAGGCGCCCCTCCCATTAAAAATTCTTAATTAATAAAAATATTTTATTAGTTTTCTTTTTTTTTCACAGCATCTCTAAAGAATAAGGGAGGAAAAATATCATTTCAGCCTGAAGATGAATAAACGAAAGTACTGGGAAGGCAATGTGCTTTTCCTAATTTACTTGAGTACTTTAGTGTTAGTGTTATTAGAGCATAATGGTATGGAGGGAATCACTGTTTATGACCTCCAAGACTGAACACCAATTTTTTAGTTCCACTGATGTTATTTCACTGAATACCAACTTTATAAAAGCAGAACCTTCCTGATCTATTTATTTTATACATTAACTTTGAAAAAGTATTTACCAAATGCCTTCCAAAGCCAAAACTATGCTAAGCACTGGGGGTACAGTGATGAGTAAGAGAGTCATGACAGAGCCCTCACAGTGTTTATCATCTAGAGCAGGACCATCCAATAAAAATATAATACAATACACATATATTACTTAAAATTTTCTATAGCCACCTTGAAAAAGTAAAAAGAAACAGGTATAGTTAATTTTAATATTGTATGTAACCCAATAATTTCTAAAATACGACCATTTCAACACAGGATGAACATATACATTTTTGAGATACACTAAATTCTTTTTTCAAGTTAAGGTGTGTATTTTACATATATGATCTTCCAGTTAGGAGCAGCCACATTTCAAGAGTTCCATAGACACATGTGGCTACTGGCAACTGTATTAGACAGTATAGGTCTAGGAGAGAAGTTAAATAGGAAGCAAGCAAGAGAACAGTGGAAGTGCTGTGACAGGGAAATGCAGTGCTACAGGAGCATGGAGGAGAGCATCTCAACTAATCTGTGTAGAGCTAGAAAAAACCTCCTGGAGGAAGTGACACCTCACTTACGCTCGAAAGGATGAGCCGGCACTAGCGATAGGAAAGGATAGGGGTTGGGCACTTTAGTGTTAATGTTAATAATACACAAGGCCTGTAAGTGAGAGCGACTATGGTGTGCTGGAAAGATGAGACTATAAGAACTTTAGTATGGTTAGGACAGAGATTATTGTGGAGAGCAAGAAAGATGAAAATGAAAAGACAGGTAAGAGCTGGTCCATGAAAAGCTTTGCAAACCATGGAAAGGAATTTGGATTTTATTCTAAGGAATTCATGCTTTCTAAAGACTTTAAGTCTCTATTTATGGAACTAGCAATTTCAGACTGAAATGTGCTCCTCTTCACAGAAATACAAGGGGAGTAAAACAGATGGAGATGACAAGGCTAAAGCAAGATGACCATTTATTAGAGGTGAGGAAGAGTTTGGTTCTACATTAAATTAGTCCCTCAGGTCATTTTCAGGTCTTAGATTTCATAAATCTAACTTTTTAGTTATAACTGTATTAGAACATAAACTAGGCTTAACAAAATGTGCTTTGTTATTTATGAATTATTTTTGGAGAGAACACTAACATGTGTTAGATATTAATATTAAAATTTCTGGCTAGTAGTTCTAAATAGTGTGTATGAATAGTGAAGTCCCACAGGTTGTTTTTGGAATGATAAATTACTAATTTGGTAATTTACAAAGTAATTCATGGTAGTTTTAAGTGTCCTGTTCCAAACTGCAGCCTCAAACCTGTCTTTTGGTGCTTACATGATATTGGAAGAGTACTGGAACTGTAGTTACTTGTACTAGCAAAAGGCACTAGGCTTTAGGTTTTACAAATTACAACTTAATCACTTGAATTATTATGTAATTCCACTAAGTATATTGTGATTACAAGTGTCATGGTCTTCCTTGTCCTAATGGATTATTAGCTTTTTGAAAGTAAAGGAAGTGATTTATATTTCCATCAATATATGGGCTTTACTATGTGGCATATTTCCCAGAGTGCTTGATAATTTTGGACATACTTAGTATGATTTTATTAGAACCAGAAAAGATGTCTGAATATAGTCATAGCATGTTATAGCCTGCCAAAATACATGTTTGTTAAATAAAGATATTGCTTAGGAACTGTACCAGGTTGAATAGTGTCCCCCAAAGTTTGTGTTTACGAGGAACCTGTGAACATAACTTTATTTGGAAATAGGGTCTTTGCAGATATCATTCAAGTTGAGGACATACTCTATTAGGTTGGGCCCTAAATCCAATACAACTAATGTCCTTATAATAAAAGGAAAATTTGGACACAAAAACATGTACAGGGAGAATCCCACATGATAGTGGAGACAGAGACTTAGTGATACATATACAAGCCAAGGAACACCGAGGATTGCCAGACACTAGGAATGGTCAAGGAGGCATTCTCCCCTAGAGCCCTGCTGGTAACTTGACTTTGGCCTTTCTAGCCTCCAGAACTGTGACAGAATAAATTTCTGTTATTTTAAGCCACCAAATGCATGGTACTTTGTTACTGCAGCACTAGAAAACTAATACAGGAACCTTACTGGGCCCTCCATTGCTTTCCATATTTCCTCTATGAGTAGCTCTCTTAAGACACTTCTATTTAAGAGACTTGACAAATTAATCCCTTTCTCTGTTCAAGTGTCTCAGGGTAGTATTTTACTCTGAGCATTCCTATACAGTCCTGCTCCCACCGAAAGAGCTATACCCTTATAGCCCAGAGCACTTACTTTTGCCATTAATTAATTTAATCAAATATTACATAAACTGGTGAAATATGAATGCAAAATGAAAGACATCTGCTGTTCTCATGAAAACTAACGTAGACACTTTGGAGACTCTCGATAAAGGTAAGTCATGTAAAAAATGCAATCAAATTAGATGCACATGAGGTAATTATGAAAGATAGAAAAATTATAAAAATCTAGAAAATATGTTCAGATTGCTCTGTAAGTACCTTTAAACTCTAACTTTACTTTAATAAAAATAAAATCAGAGCTGTAGAAGATACACCATGGTTGTGGTTTATGTAAGAATGGACTTTGCAGAACTGCAATTAGGACCCGAGCATCTCCATATATATAAATATGTATAGGTTCTATAATTCTCCACATGTACCAACTTTTTCTATTACCCACACAATCATAACTTCAGACTATGATAAATAAGGGGATTTCCACTATAAGTAGAAGAACCATGTTTACTATACTATGCTTTTATTCAGCTACTTACCAGTCAGTAAACTTTGTGAATAGAGGCTCTGATCTGCTCCCCCCTTCCACTGTTAGTACTCAGTATAATGCCTGGTATTTAGCATCCTCTCCCAAAATGGTTTTTGAATAAAAGAGCACAAAATGCAAACCCATTTTTTTTTTGTTTTTCCCTTTTCCACAGAATTATATCATCAGTAAATATGTATTATTATGGGTTGATTTGAGCCATAAAAAAGGACTCATTATGGGGAACTCAATCTTTTAATGGCATTTATTTAATTCTACACATATATGAATATTCTCATTTTTATGATATCATTTCTCATAGCCCTAATATGTTTTCCACATCATAATCCTTCTGAAAATACTTAAACTGTTCCTATTCTACATCTTGATATAATTTCTGTGTAATGCCACAGTGTTATTACCCCAAGTTTGCAGATTAGGACCCTGAGACAAAAAAGTTAACTCAATATCTTAAAGGCAAATTCCCAGTTATGCCTCAAATTCATGAACTTCCGAATTCTAGATTAGTACTGACTTTGCCATTAACTAGGCTGTCTACCTTGGAGGAAACCACTGACCCTCCCTGAGGCTCAGTTTCTTCAGTTATCAGATGAGGTTTTTTGACTGGATGATCTCTAGGATGCCCTTAGCCCTGATCCCCATTTTCAGCACTAGAAAATTCTGGATTTTCTCATGTATAAAAATATGGGAGACAGAGAACAACATATACAGCTAAAGAATGACAGAAAGGGTAAGGTAAGGTAGTAATGGTTAGTGAGTATAGAGTGGAAAGAAAGGGATACAAGACAGAGGGCAAATTAATGCAGTGTGCTAATACAAACTCTTTTTGGGAAAAAATACCATGGCATATTTTATGATCATATAACCTATAAGAATTTTGCTCTTACTTGACTACAGGAATCTCAGTAGTAAGTTGGAAAGGCCTTGAGGTGTGTATAAAGCTTAAAAAATTTAAAGACTTGGCCAACTCTATATTTTATTATCCTAAGTAAAATAGAGTTTTATTAAATTATGTCATAAAACAATTGCTATATGATCTCTAAATCTTCATCTGAATGAATTTATAATCAAGTTTTATTCCTTAAACTATACATAATATTAAGATAGAGGCAACTAATATTAGGTTCTTTTTATAAGCTACATAATTATTCATTTTCACTACTTCTTTATCTACTTAAGTAACTTAACAGGAGCCATTGAAAAGAAATCCTAATACATTTGGTAAATAAAAATGATGTAGGGCTTCAGATGGCCCAACAAGATGAAGAATTTAACACTGGAATTCTGTTAAATAACCGCAGGAGTTGTATTTTTGCCTTGGAAAACTTTCATCACGGAACACAGCTGTGAAACAACTTTGGCTTCAAACAGAAAGGCTATAATAAAGCGCCTCCTAGCTAGACTTAAGTTCAAGAGGTTTATGGTGGCAAACAGCACAAAAGATGAAATATTTCAATAAGCCCCTCAGGCTGATTTAGTTAGCATTCACAAAGTGGAATAACCTATACATCACATACCCTTTGTTAGCTGGTTGTTTAGAATAGATGTATGAGTCACTGGATTTTATTTTAGCAGTTGGGCAATGCAATTCTCCTTTTGCCCAAAATATTAAAATGCAGAAATGTGAAACTAAGAGAGGTAATGTCAGATCTTATACAGAATGCTTATCAACCACTGTGATGGATCAAGAAATTCTTCCGCTCTTGTCATTCCACATTTCACTTTGGTAGGCATAAATGATAAATTACCTCTATAAAAAAAAAAAAATCTATTGTTCAACTAATCAGCAACTACAGTGTATTTTCTTAAATTGTGTGGGGGAGAGGTGTTGGAGGGGAGAAGCTTGCAAAACCAAAAGAAAGCTGGTATGGAGAGAAGGATACGCAAGATTCTATCCTGCATGATTTTAAGTACAAATGAATCCCTCTGGGGGTTTGGGGGATATATATATATATATATTTTTTTTTTTTTTCCTCTCAGACACTGTTCAGAATTAATGAGGGTACCTGCAACGATGCTGGCAAGCTGCTGGGTTCTGGAGATGGGGTAAAGGCTGCGTGCCTGAACGATTGCTGAAGCGATTTTCTTGGCATGCTTCTCCTCCCCGTATGTTCTCAGGATGGATGCAAGTGCCTGTTGATCTAAAGCGTTCACAACATCAGCTGCGGTGGGCATGTCAGGGTACCTACGCACAAGAAGAGCCAATTAGTTTGCTGACGTCAGTTTTCATTGACAAGAGGTGAAATTTCAGAGTACTGAAGTCAGGCATACACAAAGAGTCTAAGAGAACGTCTGAGGTTTTTTAAAGTCAGAGACTGAAATCTTAAACAAACGAAATAGATTTTCCATTTCAAATACCCATCATAAGAGCAATAGTGGATTGTGTGTGACATTCATCAAGGTCAAGGGCAGCAGGAAATTAATATATTTTACTAACCTTTAATTCACAAAGAAGTTATTATTACTAATGCAGATTTCCCCTAAACTAAAATAATGGAAAATGTTTGGATTTAGCTTGTTCAAAATTTAAATTACTGCTTGATTTTGTTTTTCACTATAAGAAGATACAAGATATGGACAGATATTTAAAGGCGCCTATATCTCAGGAACTTAATTCTGAGATTATAAAGTAACTGAGTACTTATATGGGAGCACAAATTGAACTTAGAAAGTCTATACAAGAAGATACTCCCAGTCTGTTCCCCTCACAAAAAACTGAACAACCTTAATGGTAATAATGTATGTTATTTCCAATGTTTAATGATATTGGTTTATAAACCCATGACTAAAGTCACCATGGGGTAAAACTTAGGAATCAAGAAACAGTACTAAACAAGCCTGAGATGGTAATTTCAGGTGCAGGAGACAAAGAAAAAACAACCTCTAGCCAAATAGAATAGATCACAGTAGTAGCAAATAGCATTCACTCTGTCAGACCATTCATTCCAGTTTACCTTCCTTTAGGGAAATGTGTGAAGGAATTCTAAGTGATGAACCAACTGAGGCCTTACTTATTAGTAAGATAGCTTTGTTAACAGTACAGTTACTACTCCTGTAGTTAATGTGTTGGACTGATTGTCAGTATCACACTGTGAGGACTTTAAGTAATAAGGATATGGTAGCTTTAAGACCTAAAGACTATACCACAGTGGGGCTGTGAAGAAACACCTGAATCCCTTCTTAAAAATACTATACTGCACCTTGTTAACATGCCTAGTGCCTCCAGGAGAAAATTTTGTTGTTGTGTTTGGCTTTTGCCCTATTTTGCCATGACCTCTCCCTCCCTCTCTCTGTCTTACTGTGTGTGTGTGTGTATGTGTGTGCGTGTGTCTGTGTGTGTGTGTGTGTGTGTGTGTATGAAAGAGAGACACAGAGAGAGAGAATGAAACCTTGCTTTCCAGATCTGACTCATTTTTTTTTGGCTACCATGGTACCCCCAGACTAATGAACATCCTATAAGGTAGCCCTGTTTCCATCTCAATAGCCTTTGTTCTTTCAATAATAGCTTTAAGGATAAAGATTTGGTCTTTAGAGTCAGATCAACAGAGGTTAGAATCCCAGACTTGCTATTCATATTGTGTAAGTTTTTAAACCTACTGAAGCCCCAATTGCTAACCTGTAAAATGAAATAACAATGCTTTCCTCATAGAATTGTTGGAAAAATTAAGAGTACATGCAATTGTAAAATAGATAGTAGAATGTCTGGCATACAGAAGCTCAATGAATGTCTGTGTCCCAGATCTTGCCCATTCCTAGATTTGCCCATCATCCTTAGCCTAATGGACAACATCCTAGCTAGATCTTACGTGCTGTGTGTTCAACTGTCCAAACCACTGAGCATTGAAATGAACCTTATTAATGATAGTAAATTCAGACCCACAGGATATAGTCCAGCTCTACCAGGACAACTCTAAGATTAGTACGGATGTACTTAGCAGTTTCTTATAATACCTTTCTACTTTTAAGTAAGACCATTAAACAGCATTTTGCTCAAATATAGTTCAGTGGATAATGGACATAATTTTATTTTACCCTCATGTTAACACTGAATAGCAATGTAGAAGTTTCCATTTACAAAAGGGGCAACACTGAAAAGCTGATAGGCTGCTAGGAGACTTCAGAATAGGCATTCACAGTGAAGTCAAGATACAAAATCTGCCCCCCGCCCCAAATTAACAGGTGAGAGATCTTGTCGGTTCTCCAGAAATCACTGATTTAAAATAACTGCACTAAAGACAGAAAGAAAATATTAACACAAGTGAAATTTATTAATTTCCAATGAAGAATACAACTGACAACAGAATTAGACCTGCGAGTCCTTGAAGCTGTGTTTCTTTTTGCTACATGAGAACCTTTTGTAATCTGAGATCTGTTGTTGAAATCAGGATAGCACAGACTAAACTATGCTATACGAGTCCAGTGTTAAATGACAACAGGTTAGGAAAGCCTCTTGCATCTACCTTCATCACAGAGATATATTAGCTTCCAGGATCTGACTGGCCATAATTTTTGGCTTGGACTCCCTCGCCCCATAACACCACTTGGATCAAGTATTGGATATACTTGCAATGATTAGGTTATACAGTCTATGCTATCTACCTGGAAGCCACCCTGATTTTTAAGATATATTTGCTCAACACTAATCTCATCCATTATGTATTGACTTAGAGTTTAATGCTCAAGGGCAATTTTATTTTCAGGTTCTTAGGGGAAAACTTCAAGAACCCTGATTCACAGACTACAATTTGCTGAAAAGTCTTTATATTAACAATATGGGGATTTACTACCATTAACTAGAAACTTTGTTCATTGTATTTCAGAAGGCATCCTCCTTTAACAAGACATAGGAACAGAAGAAATTTGCTTGACATTTTATTACCTCTACACAACAACCTCAATCTCAAACATGAAAAGATATTTGACCTTTACTATTAGTCACTGCTTTTTAAAGGATTTTCATTATTTTCTTTTATAAGCACATTCTTCATCCTATGAATGCCAACTTGTGCAAAAGAAGTGTAAGATTCAGAACAAAAAGGTTCCAACAAGTATGGGTCACAATCCAAGTTACCAGGTCATATCAAAACATGGGGAAAAGGCTATATGTGAATAATTACCATTGAACAAAGCATTTTATGGGAAAGAAGTCAAAGTCAACTCAATATTAATTTGCTGACTTAAACAGGACATTAAATTTCTTATATACAGGTCCTTCTAATAGATTGGAAGACATTTTGGAAAATCTATTTGTCTCAGTAGAAATGTTTGTGCAGGTTAAAACTGCAGATTAGTAACAGTAACAGAATGGTTTGCTTATTTAGAAATAAGAAAATCTAATATTCCTCTTGGAAGGTAAGCTTCCCAAAGGTGGGGGCTGTGATACATAATTTGGCAGTGGTGGTGGGGCATGAAATGAGGAAGAAAAACACGGTTAAGCTTTGTACGTACAGGCTATTCCGACCCTGAGCCAGTGTTAGGCAGAGAGACAAGTGCTAATCTAAGCTTTAAAAATTAATTTAGGTTTAAAAGAACTTATCCCACACTTTACTAGAATGTGATCATCTTTGTGTTATATGCACTTCCTTGAATAATGGAGAACAAACTTTCCAGGGTGGTGAGGAATGAAGAGGAGGTGTAAAGCTGTCCTATACATAGTACTATGTTGATACAGTACCATAAACTGTAATTTCTCTGGAGAAGGTTAAACCAAAGTGACTGTACAAGAGACAGGACAAAACATACAATTGCTGACCTCCAGAATCTTGCATTTTATTTAGTATTCAAAAGAATATGCATTAAATATAATTCCTTTTACATCTCACAATAGGCATAGTTGGGCCTGGATAGAAATGGATCCATTGTTTCAGTATCACATTTATCAATACTGTTTGTAGTCTAAAGGCTCATATTGTATCTATAAAAAAGATAATATGAAAGTTATCCTCTTCACTATTTTGTGTAAAGATAGCAATGATTCTTCTTTTAGAATCTCAAATCTAGAGAAACACTAAAATCTATAATGACTAGCAAACAAACCTGATTTATTATGTATGGATAGTGTTAGGTGTGGGCGTGTGATGGGAATTCTGCAGTCTTAAAAGGAAATTAAATCCAGAGTGTTTCTGCAAAATTGATTTCTTGTTGTGAGGAGAAATGCTTTATCGATACTCACCTGCCACCATCCATTCTCATGTCCAAGGGGCCGTCCTTCCGGAGGGAAAAACCTCTTTCAGGAGCATCAAGTTGCATGGAGGAACACCCAAGATCCAAAAGAACTCCATCCAAAGTCCCTGGCTGCACTCCAGCTTTCATTAATAAGGCTTCTGCCTGGCTGAACTGGCCTAGCATAGCTCGGATCTGTTTACTGTGAATAAACCCAGGAGATGGAGAAAAGACTTTGTTATATTAAATTCTTAAGGTCTATGATCAATGGAAGGAAGCACAGCCTATTATTAGCTTATTTAACCAATATGTATTTAGTAAGGACCAATCACATGCTTGGTACTATATAAAGACATATGGAAATGGAAACTTTACATCCTTGGTTTCAACACCAGAGGTGAATTAATATAATTTTATTTTTGCTAATAAACAGTTTATTGTATATTCTGTGAAGGTATACAGTAAGTTCACGAATTTGCAAAATTCCTTTGTCAGATCAGGTCATTCATAGTTCTTTTAAAAAAATCTCTTACTCATTTGCACAAAATAAACTCTTTTCCAAAAAAAAAAAAATCTTAAATCTATGGGTCAGGAAAAGAAGCATATATCATTTATCAAAAGAATAAATTTAGAGATAACAAATGCTAGTGAGGATGTGGAGAAAGGGGAATTGTGCACTGTTGGTGGGGATGTAAATTTGTTCAACTACTATGGAAAACAGTATAGAGCTTCCTCAAAAAATTAAAAATAGAACTAACATATGATCCAGCAATTCCACTTCTGGAAATATATCTAGAGGAAATGAAAACATTCTGTTGAAGAGGTATCTGCACCCCCATTTTCATAACTGCATTATTTATAATAGCCAGAACATGGAAACAACTTAAGTGTCCATCAACAGATGAATAAGGAAGTTGTGTACACGTACACATGTACACACACACACACACTCACACACACACACACACACAAATGGAGTATTATCCAGCCTTAAAAAAAGAAGGAAATCTTGTCATTTGTGATAGTCTGGATGGACCTTGAGAGCATTATCTAAGTGAAATAAGTCGGAGAGAGAAAGACAATTATTGTATGATGTCATATGTGAAATCTTAAAAAGAGAGAGAGAAAACCAAATTCATTAAAAAAAAAAAAAAGAGTGAGAGAGAGATCAGATTTGTGGTTACCAGAGGTAGGAGATGGGGAAAAGAGAATTGGTGGTCAAAAGGTACAAATGTCCAGATAAATAAGTTAAATAAGTACTAGGGATGTAATATACAACATGACAACTACAGTTAACACTGTTGTATGATATATAGGTAGCTGTTAAGAGAGTAAATCCTAAGAGTTCTCATCACAAGGAAAGACATATTTTTTTCTTTTTTTATATTTATATGAGATGATGGATGTTAACTAACTTACTGTGGTAATCATTTCACAATATTTGTAAGTCAATCATTACACTGTACACCTCAAACTTATATAGTACTGTATGTTAATAAAAAATAAATTTAATGAGTAAGCCAATTTAAGTACAATAAATAATAAAGCAGAGATCACAGAAAAAAGATATGTCAAACATCTTCAAGACAAACACTTTAGATTGTTCTATATTTTTCCCATAATTTAGGATAGGGGTGCTGTGCAGCTGCACACCTCAAGCATGAAGCATGAAACTATGCTTAAAATAAATACCTTCTTGAAGAAATAATGTTTTAGCTTTCACCAGGGATTTTGAAGTGAATGGAGCATTCAAAATCAATAGACAGGCAAGAAGTTGGGATCACCTTGCAGCTATACTAATTCTCCTTCCTACACAAAGTGAGATGCTGCCTGCAGGGTTCTTCAGAAGCCTTAGGGCAAATGGTATGCATTTTGGATGGGGAATGAGGAGAAAAAATTGGCAACTCTCCCAAGACCTTATTCCCTCCATCTACAGGTGGATAGGGTAAGTTTGGATTTCAACAGTGTTGGGGAATTCATGTTTATGATGTTATTTTTTTTTTTTAAGATTTTATTTATTTATTTGACAGAGAGACAGCGAGAGAGGGAACACAAGCAGGGGGAGTGGGAGAGGGAGAAGCAGGCTTCCCGCTGAGCAGGAGCCCGATGCGGGACTCGATACCAGTACCCTGGGACCATGACCTGAGCCGAAGGCAGATGCTTAACGACTGAGCCACCCAGGCACCCCTATGATGTTATGTTTAGGGAGAACTTCATTGCTCATTGGTAATTTTTCCCCAGTTTCTGATGGAGAAACTTGATTTTCAGATTCACTCACCAAAAATTCATTGGTTATCTGCTATATATCAGACATTATGTTAACTGAAGGTATATAAAGATGAATAAAGCATGGCTTTTCAAAGCTTTGAACTGAGAAAAAGAAATATGTAAATGAATAATTTGTGAAACAACCTGATGGATGCTAATAGTAGAAAGATAAATTGTTATATCTGTATTTGGAAATACACAATGAATGCTAATACTAACACTGGGAACACAAATAATAGAATACTGGGATTGGAAAGCAACTCACAAATCACTAATTCCAATTATTTAACTGATGTTTGAATCTTTTCCGTCTCCACCATCACTGCTGGGTGGGGTGGGGAAGGGGGAGAGTCACTGTTTTAACCACCTCCCATTCTCCCCGTCGGTGAGGGAGGGATTCCCATTCTAGAATTATGGAAATGGTTGAAAGAACAGCACCTGGCCACTGGACAGATGAGATTGACAGTTTATTAATCACACATCCTTATAGCCCAGGGGAGGAGGGCAGCATGTACCATGCATGGCTACATGTGGGTTGCACTCAGGAACAGAGTGGGCAAGCAGAGGCTATAATAAGCAGGTTTTAAGTATCAAAAGAGCCGGTGACTCTTGGTTCCCATGAAAGAATGTGATTGGCTTGTCTGAGGAATTCCATGGGCAGAGAACTGAAACCCGCTACTCAGAGATAAGCAGATGTTTTTACTTATCCCTTTGATAATAAGGGTCCTTTGGCTCAGGAACCTTATCTGTGAGAGCACAGTGGGGAGGAGAACTTGTGGTTGGGCCACTGGAAGGTCTTCCAATTTTCCCCAGATGTCAAGAACACATAATATTGGGCTTTAATTTTAAGGCCTTACCTGACAACCATCTAGCTCATGTTTGAACGTTTCCAATAATCAGAACTCACTACTGTTTTTTGCTAATTATTTTTTAGTTGATAACTGTTTCCTCACCATTTCTATATTTTTTCCCCTTGATATTAGTCTATGTAAAACAACTGAAAACCTACAACCATGGAAGCCTTTCACATATCTACTATTAGTCATTGTAAGGGATATTTGTTGGCAGCCTCTTAGTTGGCCAATCTCTCTTCCAGCAGGACCTCAAAATTTCAGCCATGTATTTTGGGCGAGACTGATTATATCTATGGTGGTTTATATGTCAACTTGGCAAGGCTACATTACCTAGTTATTTAATCAAACACTAATCGAGGTGTTGCTTTGTAAATGTAGTTAATAATCGGTTCACTTTAAGTAAGGACATTACCTTTAGTAATGTAGGTGTACCTCATCCAATAAGGTGAAAGGCTTTCCAAGAGCAAAAACTGAGGTTTCCCAGAGGAAGAAGAAATTCAGCCTCAAGACTTCAGTATCAGCTCCTGTCAGAGAATTTCTAGCCTGATGGCCTGTCCTATCTATTTCAGACTTGCCAGTCCTACAATTGTGTGAGCAATTTCCTTAAAATAAATCCCTTTATATATTATATATTATATCCATCAGGATTCTCAGGTGAAACAGAACCAGTAGGAGATATACATATACACACACACCATTTATATATTTAAATATATATTTTATATATAATATTTATCAATATGTAATATACAAGTGTGTGTGTGTGTGTGTGTGTGTGTGTGTGTATATCTTCTGCTGGTTCTGTTCCTCCTGAGAATCCTGATGGACATAATATCTCAGCTCAAGACATAGATTTGTGATTAGCCATGCTAATTTGCACACACCATCCCTATGGCCCCTGTAATTTGTTCAGAGATTGGCATGTGCCACAATTCTAGCCAATGAGATACAAGAGATATTTCCTAGGGATTTGGAAAAAGAAAATTACTCTTTCTTTCAATGAGCTATATAGGAGGAAAAAGGTTTTTCAGACTCTCGCTTGACATGAAGGAAGCACATAGCCCTAATAGTTGCCAGCAGATATCCTGACCCAAGAAGAGAGAGAGTGGCAGCCAGTTTCGGTCAAAACTGTAGAAAGCAAAATAGAAAGATTAACTAGGCCACTAGATTGAGCCTCACTTAAAATCCAACTTGTCTCAGAACTTTTGAGTTATATGAGCCCATAAATTATGTTCATTATTAAAGGCAGTTAGAAGTGCTTTTTTTTCTTACAATGGCAAACCTCATAACTATTATAGCTATTATGCTCCTCAAGTTTTCTTTCCTCTAAACCATACAACTCTTGTTTCTTCTGCTATTCTCCACACACACACACACACACACACAAAAAAAAACCTTTCATCATGCTAGTTGCTCTTTTCTGAATATGTTCCAATTTGTCTATGTCCCTAGATCTAAATTCCATAATGATCAACACAGAATGAAGTCAATTCTGGCCTTTTCTTGTTCTAGTTATTTTATTAATACAGCCCAAGGTCAAAATAGTTTCAGAATTTATTTCAGACCATTGCCTTATGTTACCTAATAGTTTTCAGTCTTTTAAGTTCCTTTTTTTAAAATTCATTTAACATATAGTGTATTATTAGTTTCAGGGGTAGAATTTAGTGACTCATCAGTTGCATATAACACCCAGTGCTCATTACATCAAGTGCCCTCCTTAATGCCGATCATCCAATTACCCCATCCCCCCATCCACCTTCCCTTCGGCAATCCTTAGTTTGTTCCCTATAGTTAAGAGTCTCTTATGGTTTGTCTCTCTCTCAATTTTCATCTTATTTTATTTTTCCTTCCCTTCCCCTATGTTCATCTGTTTTGTTCCTTAAATTCCACATATGAGTGAAATCATATGGCATTTATCTTTCTCTGACTTATTTCACTTAGCATAATACCCTCTAGTTCCATCCACATCATTACCAATGGCAAGATTTCCTTCTTTTTGGTGGCTGAGTAATATCCCACTGTATATGTGTGTGTGTGTATGTGTGTGTGTGTGCATACACATAAACACAAATAACCCACATCATCTTTATCCATTCATCTGTTGATGGACATCTGGGCTCTTTCCATATTTTGGCTATCGTGGACATTGCTGCTATAAACACTGGGGTGCAGCTGTCCCTTCGGATCACTATGTTTGTATCCTTTGGATAAATACCTAGTAGCGCAATTGCTGGATTGTAGGGTAGTTCTATTTTTAACTTTTTGAGGAACTTCCATACTGTTTTCCAGAGTGGCTGCAAAAGTTTGCATTCCCTCGAACACTGTAAGAGGGTCCCCCTTTTTCTGCATCCTCGCCAACATCTGTTTCCTGAGTTGTTAATTTTAGCCATTTTGACTGGTGTGAGGTGGTATCACATTGTGGTTTTGATTTGTATTTCCCCGATGCCCAGTGATGTTGAGCACTTTTTCATGTGTCTGTTGGCCACTTGGATGTCTTCTTTGGAGAAATGTCTGTTCATGTCTTCTGCCCATTTCTTGACCAATTTTTTGTTTTTTGGGTGTTGTCTGATAAGTTCTTTATAGATTTTGGATACTAGCCTTTTATCTGGTAAGTCATTTGCAAACATCTTTTCCCATTCCATAGGTTGCCTTTGAGTTGACTGTTTCCTTTGCTGTGCAGAAGCTTTTTATCCTGATGAAGTCCCAATAGTTCATTTTTGCTTTTGTTTTGTTACCTTTGGAGACATGTCTAGCAAGAAGGTGCTGCCCTTTCAGTCTTTTTCATGTACACAGCTGCTAAGCTTCCTACATTATTGTATTTGTGCAGCTTAGTTTTGTCAATTGTTGCAGATCTAAGTATAATTTCTGCCCTACACATTTACTACAACTCTCTAGGATCCAGGTATTACCTTTAACTACAGGAATCTTTTTTATACTACAGCAAAACCTCAAACAAATCACTATTGCACATTCTTAATTCCTGGGGGTTTACAGCTATTATCCTGTTAATATACTTGTAAAATAAAAAAAAAAAATCTTATAGGGAATGCTTGCATTCTTGGGTGTCCTCAAACATGACACACAACAGTTTTAGGCCTGACTTTCAGTAAATAACCAAAATGTCATCCTTGGGTGCAAAACTCAGTTTAATACACAAGTATGAGACTATCATATGGGAACAAAAGTAACCACGTGGCAACACTACAAAGTAAATCACGTGTTTAAGGCAGAGTTTTCTGATGCTGCATCAGTTACATGTTTCCAGAATTAGACTGTTCTCACAGTCAAAAAACCATCCACAAAGTTACTGACTAATCTGTCAAATGAAAACTCAGCCTTAACTTTAGACCCCGGGGCATTATTTCATATATGCAATTAATGTGAGGCTAATTTTGCTGGACAGGCACATTCCATGGCCCCTTTTCTCTTTCTTCCTCCCTTCCTTCAAATTTTAATTTTCAGAATTTTTGCATATGTATTTTACAAGGGTTATAAAACAAGTAACAGAAAAGTGTGAATTGGTAAGGGACGATCATGATGGTCACAAAACAGAGGCAAAACAGGACATTTAGCCATAATTACAAATGCACGATTTGTTCAAATCATCATTATTTTCATTTGTCATCACCTTAGGCTCCCCAGGATGTAAGTAGAATATTGCCTGTGACTCAAAGCACATGCTACCTGAGAATGGTTCTGCAACCCAAGCCCAAGAAAAGCCAAGCTGCTTAGCAGTAGAGTGTCAATAATACCTTGGTTGCTGGAAGGCATTTTTTAGGTTCTTTGTGATGATCTTGATTCTGGCAAGTCACCTGCACTTAGAGTACAAGTTATGGGTCTGTTTGTTATAAAGGACTAAGGTGTAGAAGTATATACTGAGGTAGTGATGTAAGAATAGCACAACTCACTGTGTATTTTGACCATGGAACTTTATTGTTCCTCTAACTGCACATAAGGCTTAATAATAGGGGTTAAGGATAAATTCCTCTACAAATTATAAAAATGGATCCAACTCACAGGGTTGAACATCTTGTTGTTAATGTGAGCATTGCCCATATTGGTTTTAAAACCCCCAAACTCCCATGGTTTATAAAAGGCTTGATACAAAAGAAGTACTTTGGCTGCCCATGGATATACAATTTTCAATTGCATGGAGAGAAGACTTTTTTGTGTAGAATCAGATAAAGCAATTTAAAACATGTGAAGTCTGAACATAAATTTTCAAGAAAAACTTTGAATTTGGAGAATAACTCTGAGATAGGCTAGGGAAGAAAAACATCACTATTATACTTTTCCTCCTAGGATTTAACACTCTTCTACCTTAACCTTAACCAGTAATACCAAATAAATGCTTTACATCATTATATACCTCTATCCTCAAGTACAGTAATGAATTTTACCATAGTAAACAATTATGGAATTCAGACATACACAACTGACAAAAAACATAAAAATGGTCCATGAAAATGATTAATAATGATGGTCTTGATCCTTTCTGAATCACCTAACTTTTGCTGTTTGGCAAATTACCCCAAAACTTAGTAGCTTAAAACAACAATCATTTATCAGCTCATATTCTGTGCATCAGCAATTTGGGCTGGGCTCAACTGGGTGATTCTTCTGATAGTGGGTGACTGAGGTTTAGTTGGTCTCATTTGGCCTCACTTACATGTTGGGAAGTTGGCTGGGGTAAAGCTGGTAACTGGACCATGTGTCTCTAGCATCTAGCTAACTAGCCCAAGCTTTAACACCGACTGGTCTAGTTCCCAAAGTAGCAAGGTAGGCCAACTTCAATACATAAGTACTTTCAAGTTCCCAATTATGCCCCATTTTCTAATATCCCATTGGCCAAAGCAAGCCCATAGTTCAGTTCAGACTCAAGGGCTGTAAAATCAGATTTCACCTCTTGATAAAAAGAGTAGTAAAGATATCTTACAAGGGGGTATATACAGAAAAGAAAAGAATTATAGTGGGCATTTTTGCAAACAATATATGCCACCTTCTCTGTATTTAGGAGTGAACTGAAAGTAGGAAGGAGAAAAAAAAAATTCCCCCTAGATTCCCTTCTACTGAGTGAGACTTTCACATTACAGAGCAGCTTCCTCTTACAGGCATCACAAGAAACATGCAGTGGTGTGTGATGGTTGATCTTAGAATTCAGAGGTAGACTAAGGGGCTAGGTTCTGATACCAGAAATACAAATCTGGGCAGAGACCAACAAGGAGTCTGTGCCATAGGGTCTGGTAAGAGCTAATACATGATCATCTGGGAGGGAGTAGCAGGTGGTAGTAGGGGGTAAGAAAGCAATGTGTCAGGAACGAGTTAACATCAAGTAAATGTGGCAGCAAATAGGAGGACTCTAACTGTTGGCCAGACTTTTCCTAAAAAGAACTAGTCATCTAGTTGTGAAGGAATTGAGGTCCTAGGCAGGAATATGGTTAGAGTCAGGCATAAGACAGTAAGTTTAGAGATGTAATTAGAAGCGACCCAGTCACTAAAACCAACACATCAAGTCAGGACTAATAATAAACATGGATCATATGAACTAGGGTGACAAGCAGAGCAATGTAAAGCATAAGTTTTCCCCCTTTAAAGTAGCTTTAAAAAAAAAAAAAGATTTATTTGAGAGAGAGAGAGAAAGAGCGCACAGGCAGGAGGGGCAGGGAGAGGGAGAGAGAACATCAAGCAGACTCTGTGCTGAGTGCAGAGCCCAACTCAGGGCTCGATCTCATAATCCTGAGATCACGACCTAAGCCAAAACCAAGAGACCAATGCTTAACTGACTGTGCCACCCAGGAACCCCAAGAACTAACATTTCTTAAGAAGCTGCCAGGAACAGTAGTACCCAGACACTTAAAGTTTGTTTCACTGAACTTAAAGTGACCCAAATCCAGGGTTCACTTCATCATAAACCTTAATCATTTATTTCGTGTGTGCACTTGGGGACATACCTGTGTGATAACATCCCATAAGAGGATAAGAAGAGCAAAATACAAATAACTTTTTTTTAGGAGGTTGGTCTGCTTACTGTGGTTCTAAGTCCTTCTTACATTATCATCAACATTATTTCATGTAAATCCCAATGTACTACCTATTTTCCAGTCATTAAATTTTATTGATCTGTAGGCACAAACCAAGGGCCATGGCTGCTTTTACCACTGCATTAGGCTTCCCAAGTAAAGAATTCATAGGGAACCAAAACAGTGGATGAAACACGTATCTAGTTTGAGCAATTGTAAGAGCAAACACTGTAGGGTACTTTCTGTGTGCCAGACCCTGTGCTTTATACTTATCAAATCATTTCATTCTCCTGATAACCCTATGAGGTCGGTCACATAATGGCCCACAATCTGCAGATGAAGAAACGAGTACAGAGGGTAAAAGTCATACAACTAGTGAGGGTAGAATTAGAATGCAAACACAGGCTAGTCTGGCTACAGAGTCTCTGTTCTCAACCAATACACTGTAACACCTCTCAACTTTCTACTTATTTAATACCACTTAGATCTCACTCCTTACCATTATGACCTTGTCATGATCAACAAATCTGCCTAGTTTGTCTGATTTTTTCAATTAAAATACTTTAATTGTTTTTAATGTTTGCCATCTCTTCATAGCTATAGGTCTGCAGATTTAGCACTCAAAAATATTTGCTGAATAAGGATTATCTACTAGGTGCTGGACACAGGAATATAAAAATGAACAAGAGCACATGATATAGAAAGGTATATGCACAAACTTAGATAAATCACTGAGATGGTTTATTTCTTTTTAAGAAATAAGAAGATTTCTGCTACTTACCAATCCTATGGTATTGGACAAGTTATTTAATTTCTCTGTTTCAGTTCCCTGTATTTCACGGTGTTTAAGTTTCCCCCTTTAATGCAGCTGAGTATGGTAGAAATACCTCAACAAGTTCTGGTCTCAGACTGAATCAGATCATTAGCTTTCTAATTCTTTATCTAATTATTTTTGAATTTGACTATGATGAGTATTGTTCATCTTGACTCTGGCAAGTCATCTGCACTTGGAATACAAATTATTGGTCTGCTTTATTATAAAGGACTACAGTGCACTAATATATACTGAGGCTGGTGATGTAAGAGTATTTGATTTGTTTGTGTATTTACGATTGAACATATAACATACTCATTCTTCTAACTGTGTATCATCTAATAATTCTGAAGCCAGATTCCTCGTTTGTACTATGCAAACAACAGAGCAGTTCCAATATCACAGAGCTTGTGTGAAGAGTATATTAATTAATATACATGAAAACACCTACTAAGATGCCTAGGCATAGAAAAGCCCTTAATAAATGCTACCCCTCTCCCCCAGCTCCAAGTTGTTTTCTTCCCTTAGATAATCTTCTTACAATTTGGTCACTATGATGCCAGTTAAGAGCTAGGAGCAATGACAAGGATTTCCTTCAAGCTCACCAAATGCAGGTCATACTGGCTGTGATCTTTTGACCAAAAATTTTTTTCTTCAACCTCTTTGATGTGCCTCTATTGGGCTATATTTCTCCTTCCACTTCACCATGCCTATTATAGTTTGAAAACTGTTAACTTTCTTTTTAAAGTTTTAATTTAAATTCCAGTTAGTCAACATACAGTGTAACATTAGTTTCAGGTGTACAATATAATGATTCAACTCTTCCATACATTACTCAGTGCTCATAGAAATAAGTGTACTCTTTAATCTCCATCACCTATTTCACCTATCCCTCCACCCACCTCCCCTCTGGTAACCATCACTTGTTCTCTATAGAAAAGAGACTGTTTCTTGGTTTGCCCCCTCTTTTTTTTTTCCTTTGCTCATTTGTTTGGTTTCTTAAATTTCACATATGAATGAAACAATATGGTACCTGTCTATCTACAACTGACCCATTTCACCCACCATAACACTTTAACTCCATCCATGTCATTGCAAATGGCAAGATTTCATTTTTTGTGGCTAAGTAATATTCCATTGTGTGTGTGAGTGTATGTGTGTGCGTGTATGTCAATCACACCCTCTTTATCCATTCATCAGTCAACGGACAATTGGGCTGTCTTCATAATTTCACTATTGCAGATAATGCTGCTATAAACATCAGTGTGCATGTATCCCTTTGAAATAGTAATTTTGTATTCTTTGGGTAAATACCTAGTAGTGCAATTGCTGGATTGGAGGGTAGTCTATTTTTAACTTTTCAAGGAACCTCCATACTGCTTTCCAGAGTGGCTGCACCAGTTTGCATTCCCACCAACAGTGCAAGAGGCTCCCCCTTCTCCACATTCTTGCCAACACCTACCGTCTCTTGCGTTGTTCATTCTGACAGGTACGAGGTGATATTTAACCATAGTTCTGATCTGCATTTCCCTAATGAGAAGTGATGTTGAGAACTGTTCACTTTTTGATATGTTTATGTTTGCCACACCACATAGAGCTCTTTGCAGACATATTTATATATAATCTAGGATATTTTGATTTTCATATTAATTATGATCACTTAGATATTAAAAGATGCCCTCACTCAAAGATTTCCATATACTGTACATATTTGATTTGATTGTATATTTGATACCCTTGCTCAAAGATCACCTTGCTCAAGGAATATTTCCATATACTGTAGAGATGGAATGAAAAGACATTATTTTTGCTTTGTATAATTTGCTCAAAATCTTTGATAGCATTGTTTTTACTGACCATTGTCTTTCCCTTCAAGAAATACTTCTTAAAAACTGACTTAACCATTCACTCACAACACATATGTACATTTTTTTCAAGAGAGGGAGAAATGGGGGAGGGAAGGAAGAGGGCAGGCTTCTTAGAATCTTAAATCTTAAGCAGGTTCCATGCCCAGCAGGGAGCCTGACACAGGGCTCGATCTCACAACCTTGAGATCATGACCTGAGCCAAAATCAAAAGTCAGACGCTTAACTGACTGAGCCACCCAGGCGCCCCCATAATGTACATTTTAGAATAATGTACATTAGAAATGATAAATGTAATTGTATTTGTATCTCTCAGTAACTCTTTCAGCTGGAGTAATAGCCCCCTGTTCCGGAATAACAGCTTAGCAGGCCTCATAAGTTTTCCACTCATTAATACGTTATAGTCCTATGGCTACTGTGAGTATTATATACATAGCCAGCTCAGAAATTAGACTGTCCAGGGCTCAGTTACAAAGACAAACAACAAATAAATATTTACTGAGCAACTACCAAATGTCAGGCACTGTTCTATATCACCTGTGATATAAGTAAATAAAACATAAAATCCCAATGACTGCAGAGCTTATATTCCAGAGGATAATCTAATCAATATATTTGAAAATGTCCATTTCTGTCTATAGCAGTTTAGCTTGATGAGAACGACTTTTCCATTGAAAAAAACCCAGGAAACCTGGATAATTAAAATTATCTGTTTGAAGGGATCAGAGAGCTACAAAAACAGCTAAGACTTGAGGAGATAAATGGGTAGTGCAAACAAGTGAGCCCGACACTAGAACAGTTCTTCCCCTAAAGGGCCTTTGTTTATTTGCAAGTGGAAGCTAAGAGGCTATGAAACTGAGCAGAACTTTCGGCAACCTCATAAGATGAAGGAGACAAGGATTAAGTTTACAGTCCATCAAGTGGATATGACCAGGTAATAACCCCAGAATTTCAGTTGAGATCCAAAAAGGCTAAGACTGGGTGAAAGGTAGACCAAAATAAGTCACACAAAGACTGAAATATGGTTTCCAATCAGTTCAATCCATACTGAAATAAGGTGATATGGTATTAGATGAATTGCTCACCAGAAGCTACAGTAAATGATATCTGGAAGAAGATACCTTTCAGACTTTCAAAACAGTTCCATGATTTTTCAAAAACAAGGTGTGAAATCAAATAAAAAATTACTAGATAGACCAAGAGATAAGCCCAAATACCAACCTTAATGAACAGATCATAGAAATAGACTACAGGATACAGAATAAAGTTATTAGAATGGACTTTAAGATAACTAATATGCTTAAGAAAAGAAAGGTTAGTTAAATAATTTGAACCCCAAAATGCCTCTATAGAAAATAGTAAAATGAAAATCAGACCAAATGGAAAACAGACCAACACAATAACTGAAATTAAGAATTCAATAGGTAGGTTTAAGACTAGCTTAGAAAATAGCCCAAGAAAGGATTAGTGACATAGAAGATTGTTTAGTGGAAAGTATTAAGATTAAAAAAGGCAGAGGAAATAATTTGGAAAATACAGAGCAGAGCATAAGACAGGTAACATGGTAAAGAAATCTAACATATGTATAACTGGAATTCCAAAGGAAAGGAGAGAGAAAATGAGGTAAAAACAATGTTTATAATGACCAAGAGCTTTCCAAAATGATTCAAGATTCCAAGCCACATATTCAAAAAGCACAATAAACTCCAAAGAGGATATACACATAAACAAATCCCCCCCAAAAAAACAAAAGAAAATAAAACAAAAACCAGCACAATTTGTGAAGACAAAGGGAAATTAAAATATTAAGGTCAGAGAAAAGAGATATACTTCATTCTTAGGGGAAACAGAACTGAAAAGATGAAAGCCAAAAGACTGACAAATTTCTTTCAGAAGTGAAAGGGAAATAAAAATACTTTCAGTTAAAGAAAACTGAGATAATTCACCTTTAGCAGACCCATACTAAAAGACATACTAAAAATGATTTTCTTCAGGCAGAAGGAAAATAATCTCAAGTTGAAATAAAATGCATGATGAAATGAAGATCACTGGAATGTATAAACATATCAGTAAATCTAGATGAATATTGACTGTATAAGAAATAAAAATTTCTGGTGGCTTTAATAAATATACAGTAGTAACAAAAGAGGCAAGAGTGTGATAAGTGTAGTTAACAAGTTTTAAAGTCCTTACAACTCCAATGTCCAGAAAGAGATTAAGTACCAATTTATATTAGATTTTCAGAGGAAATTATGCATGTTGTGAACCCAGAGTAACCTTAGAAAGAATAGTAAAATAATATATAACATATGAGCAACCAGAGAGAGAAGACAGAATAATAACAAAAAAAGAAAACAATAAAGGAGGAAAAAAAGGAATGAAGAATAGATTAGACAGGTAGAAAACAAACAAGAAAATGGTAGGTAGGTAGAATAAAACCCAAATATAACAGTAATTATATTAAATATTCTTAGACTAAATATTTAAATTCAAAGTAAATATTTTCAAAATCCATATGCTGCTTATAAATAACAACATACGTGTTAAGACACAGAAGTAAAAGGGGAAAAATGTCATGTAATTGCTATAGAAAAGAAAGGTTATCAAATACAGTAGACAGAAACAGTAGTAGAGGGACGCCTGGGTGGCTCAGTCGGTTAAGAGGCTGCCTTCAGTTCAGATCCTGATCCCAGGGTCCTGGGATTGAGTCCCGCATTGGGCTCTTTGCTCAGCGGGGAGCCTGCTTCTCCCTCTGCCTGCCTCTCCCCCTGCTTGTGCTCTCTGTCTCTCTCTCTCTGACAAATAAATAAATAAAAATCTTAAAAAAAAAAGTAGTAGAAATAAAAGAGGTATTTTACCATAATAAAAGGATCAAATCCACTAATATGACATGTCAATTATAAATCTGTATATACCTAATAATAAAACTTCAAAATATGTAAGTAAAACTTGATAGAACTAAAAGCAGATATACATAATCATAATGGTAGATTTTTTTTTAAAGATTTTATTTATTTATTTGACAGAGAGAGACACAGTGAGAGAGGGAACACAAGCAGGGGGAGTGGAAGAGGGAGAAGCAGGCTCCCCGCCGAGCAGGGAGTCCAATGGGGGACCCAATCCCAGGACCCCGGGATCACGACCCGAGCAGAAAGTAGATGCCCAACCGACTGAGCCACCCAGGCACCCCATAATGGTAGATTTTTAAATATCACTCTTAGTAGGGCACCTGGGTGGAACAGTTGGTTAAGCATCTGACTCTTGGTTTTGGTTCAGGTCATGATCTTAGGGTTGTGAGATCAAGCCCCATGTTGGGCTCTGTGCTGGGCATGGAGCCTGCTTAAATAAATAAAATAAATATCACTCTTAGTAAATACAGAATAAGCAGAGATATAGAAGACTTCAAATACACAATTATCAAGTCTGATATAATTGATATATAAAACTCCCCACTCTAAAACTACACAATATACATATTTTTAAAGGTACACTGAATATGTAAAATATAGACTATATGCTGGACTGTAAGATTAGTTTCATCAAATTTCAAAGAACTGATATCATACAGAATATATCTTCTAAACACAGTGGAACTTAATTGGAAATTGATAATAGGAAAATAACTAGAAAGTCCCCAAATGTTTGGAAGTTATGTAATACACTTCTAAATAATCCAGAAAAAATGAAAATAAGTAAATATTTTTAAACTAAACACCCGATGAAAATGCATCAAAACTTGTGATACATTTTTAAAACCACACTTGAGAAAAATTCACATACTTAAATGTGCATATTTGAAAAGGATGAAAACCAATGATCTATGCATTCATTTTCACAAATTAAATAACAACAGCAAATTAAATTCCTAAAAAGAGGTGGGAAATTCCAAATAGGAAAAACAAATTATAGAAATAGAAAAAAATATACAATAGAACGAATTAAACAAAAACCAAAAATTTCTTCCTTGAAAATACTAAGAAAATTGTTTCACCCCTTATAACAATGATCAAGAAGGGAGAAGACACACATTATTAATATAAGATATGAAAAAGAACATGTCACTGCAGATCCTATGGATACTAAAAATGTAACAGGAGGAAATTGTTAGCAACTTTGTGAAAATAAATTTGAAATTTAGAACAAATAAAAAAA
>NC_138379.1:27414736-27470649 GCF_054177405.1 Leptonychotes weddellii
GAAATCGGAGGGGTGGATGAACCATGAGAGACGATGGACTCTGAAAAACAGGCTGGGGGTTCTAGAGGGGAGGGGGGTGGGAGGATGGGTTGGCCTGGTGGTGGGTATTGAGGAGGGCACGTTCTGCATGGAGCACTGGGTGTTATGCACAAATAATGAATCATGGAACACTTCATCTAGAACTAATGATGTAATGTATGGGGTTTAACATAAGAATAAAAAAAAAAAAGAAAAAAAAATTTGTTTCAGCCACAATATTTACTGAAATAATATCAAAACAAAGCAATATATGTTTAAGTGACTGATGGAGACAGTGATTTATATGCAAGACAATATTTAAATTGTAGTGTTATTCAATTATTTCTATATTAAAATAGAAAATATTTTATTCTTATATGTAGACACTTATACAAGTGTTTTATCCATGAAATAACACATAAGGGGCGCCTGGGTGGCTCAGTTGGTTAAGCGACTGCCTTCGGCTCAGGTCATGATCGTGGAGTCCCGGGATCAAGTCCCACATCAGGCTCCCTGCTCAGCAGGGGGTCTGCTTCTCCCTCTGACCCTCTTCCCTCTCGTGCTCTCTGTCTCTCAATCTCTCTCTCAAGTAAATAAATAACATCTTTAAAAAAAAAAAACCTTGGGCGCCTGGGTGGCTCAGTCGTTAAGCGTCTGCCTTCGGCTCAGGTCATGATCCCAGGGTCCTAGGATCGAGTCCCACTTCAGGCTCCCTGCTCGGCAGGAAGCCTGCTTCTCGCTCTCCCACTCCCCCTGCTTGTGTTCCTGCTCTCGCTATCTCTCTCTCTGTCAAATAAATAAATAAAATCTTTAAAAAAAAAAAAAAACCTTAAAAAAAAAGAAATAACACATAAATCCATATATATGTATTTATTCTATTTCCTTGTTTTTGATTGCTTTGTATGAAAGGCAAAGAGCAGAAGATTTAGACAGACAAATCTCAGTGCCAATATCTACCAAATATTGACTTCAGCCCAGTTATGTAAGCTCTATGAGTCTTCTTCCTCTGTACATGCAGAAATAATTAAATGAAATAATGTACATAAAGTCTCTACAACAGTGGTCCTCACATACAGTGTTCCAGGCACTGTTCTAAGCTACTGAGAATCATTAGAATTCTGGTTCATGGGGCTGATATTCTTGTAGGGGTTGGGGGATGATAATACACATTTTAAATAAGTAAATTATATAGTTTAATAGGTAATAAGTGACATCAAAAAATACAAAATAAAGTAGGAAAGAGTAAGATCAGAAGTTCTGGGATTGTAATTTTAACAAAGTGGTCAGGTAGGCCTCACTGAGAAGATGGTGTTTGAGCAAAGACTTGAAGCAGGGAAAAAAAGAACATTCCAGGCAGAGGAAATAGCTAATGCAACCGGCTTAATTCAGAGGCATGCATGGTAATTTTGAGGAATAGCAGGGAAGCCAGAATGAACAAGCAAAGTGGTCAAGGGGCAGAGAGGAAATGGGGAGGATACACATTGTAGGGCTTTGTAAGCTACCGTAAGTGCTTCAGTTTTTGAAAAACAGCTACCATTGCAGAGTCTTGAGCAAAGTAGTGGCATACCTTAATTTATGTTTGAAAAGGATCATTAATGGTTGATGTGTTGAGAATATACTGAGGAGACAAGATGGTTGGGTAAGAGATTATTGCAGTCCAGGTAAGAGATAGTAGTTAGGAGCAGGGCGGTATCAGTAGAGGTTGGGTGCAGTCTAGGTATTCAAAATATATTGTGAATTTAGAGGCAATAGGATTTCTGATGGACTAGATGTAGTGTTAGAAAAGAAGAGTGAAATCAAGGATGTCTGCAAGGACTTTAGCCAGACCAACCGGAAGAATGAGGAAGGCTATAAATAAAGCAAGTTTGGGGTGAAGATCAGGTGTTCAACTTCAGTCACATTAAATTTGAGATCTCATTATATATGCAAGTGGAGATGTCAAATAAGTACTTAGGTATACTAGTCTAGAGTTCCAGAGAGAATATTAACATGAAATAGTATTTAAAGCTATTAGACTTGATGAGCTTCCCAAGGGTGTGAATCTAGACAGAGAAGAGGAGAATCACAGAACTCCAACATTAATACCAAAGAAGGGAAGCTGATGAAATTATGATTGACAAGGTACATTTATTTTTAAAATTTATTAATTACAAGAATAATATTCATTAGGATGCTCACCAAATACTGTATTTAGGACTTTATGCATGTATGTCTAGACTCCAGTAGAAGATAATGAAGAGAAGGCCTAAAGGATCAACAATTTAATTTACTCACCAACGCTTTCATGCTTTTCTCAAGAAAAGTTCTTTATCTAACCTTTCTATGATGGTGCCAGCAAATGAGCTTCTACCGTAGCAGGGTACAAGACTTCATCATCACATTCCACATGATACTAATTTGGTTGGATAATTCAGACCTTGTAAAGTTGGGGAATTCACAAGGGGAAGGGGGAGAGGAAGTGTGCAGAAAATGAGGATCATACCTGCCTATGAGTCATTACATAGGGCTTAACCCGAACTTAACATAGAGAAACCTTAAAATACCAGTTTTGTTTAGCCACCATTTTCTATAGCATCAGCCGTCTTTGGTAATTTGTATTCACTCCCATCACATACAGAATTCATTTCACTAAGTCTTTGATTAGCTTATTACATATTTAATAATTGCTCTGATCACTGTCAATCACAGACACTTGTATTTTAGCTGGTCAATATATTATAGCTATTATTATTGATGCAAAGCATTAATACAAGTAAATTCTCAGGTGAGTAAGAATGATTCTTTTCTCCATATACAACCCTTATATATGGTCATATCCATCTATAGTCAATATTTACAACTTAAATGTTACACAGAATCTTTGAGATCATACAGCCTAACTAAGCCCTTATCACACAGATAAGGAAAAAATTCAAAGAGAGCCAGTAATCTGTCCAAGTTCACATGGTTCATTAGTGGAAGAACCAAAGTCTATTCAGAATTGAGGTCCACTGCAAGAGACTGTGAACAGGTTATGAAAAGGAATATATTAGGGAAACTGCCTTCAAGGGCACTGTAATCCTTTACACCTTTATTCTCTAATATGCAGAACAAAGTCTTGGTACGTAATGATTTTTCTTGGTTCCTGCATATAACTGATCTTTGAATTGATCAATAACTAGGTGACATGTAACCACAGGATCTGGGATGACAGTAGAGTGAGATCCTTCACCAGAGAGCATATACTAAAGCAGGGTTCTCAGTCTACATTGATTTTTGAGTAGTTGAGAGGAAAAAAAGTCCAGATAACCACTAATTCTATTGCTCTAATCACCAATGAACAAAAAAATTCTATTATAATGAATGGGAAAAATGGTGAGATATCAATGAGGATTATCATACGTTAAGCAGTAATTTAGGTCAAAAATAAAAATAAACTGTAGTGTGAATAGTAATAGAAATACAATAATAGTCTAAAAGCAATTTTATTCAAAATATTATACTAGAGAATTAGGCCAAATGAAACACTTTCACATTTTTAAAAGAATTTCCTTCCTTCTTTTACTTGATCACAAGATTTGAAAGGGGTTACAACAGTAGGGAGTCAACCAGATGTGCAACTTAGGCAAAGTCATGAAATTTTCCAGGCCTGAACTTATGGTTCTATGTGGTTAAACGTAGCTTAGAGTTCAAGTGTACAAAACTAACTGGCATGTGTGGACCACTGTGCTGAGCCCTAGGGAAGATGCACATGAGGCATATTATTTGACGCTTGCCCTCAAAAGCATTTAGCATTTTTTTAGGGGAAAAATGCATTCTGTTCACATTAAAGGACAATATGTCAGAATATAACTGCATATTTTATGTGTAAACAAAATAAAAAACATAAAGGAAAAAGAAAGATAAAAATGAGGCCAAGCAACTAACATGCAAATATGTATATAACAAGAGGCTATTTTAAAAATTATTGTTTTTATTAACTCTTATAGAGCTCTTTCAAAAATAAGTCTTTGAGGGGCGCCTGGGTGGCTCAGTCAGTTAAGCGTCTGCCTTTGGCTTGGGTCGTGATCCCAGGATCCTGGGATCAAGTCCTGCATCGGGCTCCCTGCTTGGGGTGGGGGGAGTCTGCTTCTCCCTCTGTCCCTCCCCCGCTTGTGCTCTTGCTCTCTCTCATGCTTTCTCTCATGCTCTCCCTCTCTCAAATAAATAGAATAAAAAATAAGCCTTTGAACAACTGTTCAATTTAAGAAAGGTCCATGAAACAAGTTGGACATCTATTGAGTTCCAGAAACCGGGCAAGATACTATATTGGAAATCTGAAAAGACATGGATGATGCTTTCTAACAGGAAGAAATACAATTACAATACAAACTGATTAATTATATAGTATTGCCTCAAAACTCAGAGGCATCTAAGTTCTTATCCTACTTTCTATAAAAATAAATCAAAACAAAAATAAATCAAAACATATTCAGGTCTTCATAAAACTGAAGTTTAAAAAAGCTATATATATTTAACTAACTTTTTTCTATACTTTAGCTTTAGTCTTTATGCAACTCTGTCCTTCACTACAAAACTAAATTGCATTTCATCAATATTATCTATGCCTATAAGACCAAGAGGTAAAAGGCATGACAATAAAATATGAACTATAGAAAGTCTCATTTTAGATTATTACAACTAACTTGACAGAAGTGGGTATAACTAATAAGTTCTATCAATGTAAAATGAATCAACTGCATAGCTAAAATAGCAAGAAGTCTATTTTAAAAATTATTGTCTTTATTAACTCTTGCTAATAGGAGGCTTATCCCCACTCTCTTTTCTTTTTAAATGAAGGCTTATTTCCAGAGGATGGGAAGACAGAATGTCACTATAATCTCCTGGGGGGAGAGGGGGGAGAGTGTCACAGCATATACTATGTTCAATTCAGAGTACCACATTTCAAAAGATACAATGACCAAGAAGTCAATGAGGAAAAGCATTTGGAGGTCAGGTATTAAGAGATCAAAAATGGAAGGAAGTATACCTAATAAGGTATAACCTAATAAAAAAAGGAAGGAATAAGCCAATAAGAAAAAAATGTCAGACATAGATTAAGGTACTCAAGAACATTAAAAATAATAAAATCTCATGATTTGTAAGAACTTGCACATCCATTTCCTTTTTGTGGATACAGTTCTGAAGTTTCATGTATGGGAACACAGGAAGACTGATATTTTGAAGACTCTCTTTCTTCTGTATGATCCTGAAGCCAAAATAGCAAAAAAGGGTCCTGACTATGAAGGAAACTATAGTACTTAAACTGGATGACAAAGTGTGCACTGTTATACAGATATGGGCTAACATATTGTTATGGCTCAGCAGAAATAATATATAACTCAATACTTGCCCAATAAAAGGTTATTTACTCCAGAGAGATTATACCAAATAGGACCTAGGAACTTTGATTACCAATTTTTTATTTCTAATCTATATTACATCTCATTCCTGGAAATGTCATCTTTGTGAAATGTGTGTGTGTGTGCGTGTGCATGTTATAGTGATTGCATAGTCAGTCGTTCACATGTTGATCATCTCTTGATAGACTGCAAGCTATTTAAGGACAGGAAAATTTCTATCCACTAGCTCATCTCCGTAATATGGTGGGCAGTCAAGACTTATTACATAAATGTATGAACCTGCTGGTTTAGTGATCTGCACTAAATCTGCTATCCCTGGCATGCCTTTGTTAAGTGGTCTTCTAATAGTATAGTGGTTAAGAGTACAAACTTGAGCCAGATTACCTTGGTTTAGATCTGGCTCTGCTACTGACTACCTTTCTGTGATGTTGGAAAGTTATTTGACCTGTGTCTTAGTTTATCTATAAAAATACAGAGTAATAGTAACCCATGTAATAAGTTTATTATGAAGATTAAATAATACTGTAAAGTCTTTTTTTTTTTTAAAGATTTTATTTATTTATTTGAGAGAATGAGATAGAGAGCATGAGAGGGGGGAGGGTCAGAGAGAGAAGCAGACTCCCTGCTGATCAGGGAGCCCGACGTGGGACTCGATCCCGGGACTCCAGGATCATGACCTGAGCCGAAGGTAGTCACTTAACCAACTGAGCCACCCAGGAGCCCTACTGTAAAGTCTTAAGAACACTATCACAAAGTACACAGTAGATAGCCATGATGATGATGATGATGATGATGATGTCCCACGTATCTTCAGTGTAGAAGAGAAATAAGAATGTGCTCCTGCCCAGTGATGTAGGGGGTACCTACCTGAATTTCTTTTTTTTTTTTTTTAAAGATTTTATTTATTTATTTGACAGAGACACAGCAAGAGAGGGAACACAAGCAGGGGGAGTGGGAGAGGGAGAAGCAGGCTTCCTGCGGAGCAAGGAGCCCGATGTGGGGCTCGATCCCAGGACCCCGGGATCATGACCTGAGCCGAAGGCAGACGCTTAACGACTGAGCCACCCAGGCGCCCCTCCTACCTGAATTTCTAACAAGCAATCTGTCATTGGTCATTGGGAAGAGCCATAATTAACATATGTTCTAATGCATGTGCATGCATACACACAAACACACAGATACACAATGTATCTATCTCTATACCCATCTATGATTATATATTTATATATGTACTATGTATATGTATGACATTATCTATCTATCTATCTATCTATCTATCTATCTATCATCTATCTATCTATCTCTTACATCTACCCACCTATCCATCCAGCTACCCATCCACCTAAATAAGGCCATATTTTCTGAGACAGAAAGTGACATACAAGAGGGGTATCAAGTTTCAAAATGATCTAGCAAAAAATAACTTGTTTCTGATGGGTTTATAAAATAACACTCTGAAAGTTCAACTAAAAGCTATGAAAGATGCAGAATTTGGGGATTTTACTTTGTTGGTCTGGTATTTATTTCTATAGACTCATTTGGTATCTATTGCTACTCCCAAAGATGAGAACTGCATTCACTGGGGGTTCTAGAAAGTAATGGATAAAATGATAACAGTGATAGAGTCTAGGGTTTTCATTAAGGTAGGACACAATTCTTGAAATGCAATGACTAGAACACTTCTGGTGAAAAATGGCAGGATTATTAAATTGGTCCACTGGCCCAGGTAGGAAAAGAAAGAGATCTAATTATAGTAGTCAAACATTTTTTATTCCTGCCTCTACAAGACCTACAAGAATTATTAAGAAAGTTAGGCAATGCACTCTCTTCAAAAATGGGTATCTTAGTTAAGAGTGGTAATATATTTATCCCTTAAACGATAAGTTCAAAAAGAGTCACTTATGAAACACATAGCTATATTCTGCAAAGAAATACTATTTTAAGTATTTTAAATAACTATGATATACAAAATAGGGAGCTTCTAATATCATTTTGCTTTGTTTTGATTGGTATTTTATATTCTTTGAGCCAGAGAAAATACAGGTCTAGGTTAATTGGGATTTACTATAGCCTGATTTTCCAACAAGGACATAAAAATATCAAGGACTCAAATATTCAAGAAATCCTCAGATGTCATATTCCTATCACGACTCTCTGAAATATCCCATTTTGTTTATGCATTCCAAATAACGGAAACCAGACACATGGCCTTTACATTACCACTCTCACTTCCCACACCTATGGCAGGTTTTCCTTCTAACTCCATGATACTTGTTAACAAAATGAAACAGGGCCAGCAACTACCAAGCAATAGGCCTTAACTCTCAAAATCAAGTTTATTTGCTATCTCTATTCTATAGCCTATAGTTATGGCTCAACCAAAGTAAATTATAGATTTTTTTTTTTTTTATTTGATGCCTAGGTAAGAAGTGAGCCTGCCAGCCAACAATCTATAATTCCTCCAGGTTTTAGTTGCATAACATGTGTTCTCATTAATCTGGGGACCCCACATTCTTCCCTATTTTAATAAGAATTTTATTAGCTTTGCTTACAAAGGTTTTCCATGTCTACAAAGTTTTAGTTTCTTCTTCAAATCCATGTGTCTGCTCAACTGTACGGAGCCTGAGGGTAGCTCTTTCATGTTTTAGTCTTCTCTGGGAATCAATCAATAAACAAATACTTACTGATCACCCATGTCCCAGGCAACAGAGAGAAGAGGTAAATAAGGATAACAAGTTCATGCACTTAAGGACTTGTAAGTATAGTGAGGGAGAATACGATAATAAGCATTTACACACAAAAAAAATAAATAGAATTATTCTAGGTACTGGTAAGTGTTATAAAGAACATAAAACAGGTAAATGGAGAACAGTGATGGTAGAGGAGATGAGGAAAGAGGTTACTTCCATTTTAGATGAAGGAGAAGCCTTCAGCTAAAAGGCTGAAATGTCTGGGCTTGAATGATAAGAAAGAGACAGCCACACAACAAAGAATGTTCTGATCAAAAGGAATAGCAAAAGCTAAGCACCTGCTATGAAAATGAAATTGATACATCCTCAGTACAGAAAAGACAGTATGGCTGGAATACTGTAAACAAGGAAGAGCTTGGAGAAAGATAAAATTGGATAGGCAGAGCCCAGTAAAGGCAGACAGAAGAGTCAGATGGCTTTTGCAGTAAGCTTGGCTAGAAATGATGCAGTTACACTAAATGTATAGCAGTAGAGATGGTGAGAAGTGGCTGAATTAGAAATATATTTTGGAGTAGTCAAGTAGTATTAGTGAGGGAGAGGAATCATGGATGACTTCTTGGTTTTTTGGCCCAACCAACTGGGTGCCAACTGCTGAGACAAGAAATAGATGATGATTTTGGTGGGGATGAAAACGTATTTTGGGTTTGGCTGTGTTGAAGTGGTGATTTCAAATAGCTAACTAGTCTAAACCTGAACTGAGTTCAGGAAAAAGGTTCAGGGCTGGAGATGAATTATAGAGCCATCACAGAAGAGCGGACCTTAGAGGCCATGGAATCAAACTCTGAGGATGTAGACAGAAAAGAAGACCAGAGACACTCCAAAACTAGAAGTCTGGTAGAGGAGGAGATCATGAAGCGTATTAACAAGGAAAAGTGACTCTGAGGTCATAGAAGCCTAGAAAAAGAATTATATTAAAAAGGAAGAAGTGATTATTTCAGTAAAGTGATGAGGACAACAGCTTGATAGGAGTGGTTTAAGGAACAAATGGGAGGTGGACAACTGGAGGGAGTGAATATGGACAACTTTTTAAAGGAGTTTTGCTGTAAAGGGAAGAGAAAAATGAAGCAAAGCTGTAAAGGAATTTGGGGTCAAGAGAGAATTTTTTAAATTGTGATATTAAAAATGCTTACTTACTGGTGAGGATGTCCCATAGAGAGGGAGAGACTAATAATGCAGGAAAGGGAAAATTTCAAGAGCAAAGTCCTTGAGAAGGAAAAAAGAGTGGGATTCAGTGCTTGAATGTACAGGCTTTCTTTATAAAAAAGGTACTTCTCCGTTAAACTAAAGGGAAGCACAGTGAGTAAGTACAGATACAGGTAAGATGGTGGAGCTGATGGTAGAAATACGAAATAGTTTATATTTTATTGCATCCTTTTTATCAGTAAGTGGCAAGGTCAGTGGCTGAGAGAGAGAGAGGGAAAAGGAGCTAGAGATTTAATAAGAGTGGAGGTATGGAAATAGTTGTCTAAGAGAATGAAAATTTACTGGCAGTCATAATTGTCCCTTTGAAATTAGCAATGCCATCTTTGTTAGCTAAGATTGCAATACTTCCCCTTTCCTCTCATCAACGCTCCTATTCCCATTCCCTACTATATATTCTCTTTAGCACTTGTTGATAATATATATTTTACCTCCTTCTAGAAAGTATGATCTATGAAGGAAAGGATTTTTGTATTTTTTGTTCACAAATAAGACTCCCAGAACTCAGAGCATGACTACCACATAGTTGATACTCAGTAAGTATCAGTTAACTGAATGAATCTGTGGTAATAAATTTGAAATTTACCCAGCCAGAACAATTAGATTCCTTTCTGTAATAAAGTTCAGTTACAGGTGTGGAGTTAGGTGGGTTTAAAAAAAATTGGGGGGTTTTGTGAGGCAATATGACAGAGGAAGAAAGGGAAAAAGATGAGTAATGACTTGAAGAGGATGATGAATAGTGAAAAAGAATTGTAGTCATTGGACATTAACTAGAGGTTGGAGGTCATCAAAATACTGAAGGACAGAGGGAGTATTTCAGTAGGGGATCTAGAAGGACAGAAAGTGGATTATCAGAAAGCAGAATGTTCGAAATGAACATATTAGAGATCGAAGGTATGATCATATGAATGAATGGCTCATGTAGGATAGAAGAAAAAAATCATTAGAGTTAAGGAAGCCTAAGAACTGACATAAGAGGGTGTTGAATATAATTCATGTGTGGAGACTAGTTAGTAACATACTTCTAATGCTGTTCCTGGAGCACCAGGTACCTAGTGTATATGAAGCATCTAGGGCTTTGTCAGTTATTACAAGGAAAGTCTATTAGAGCATTATACTACTTCTGATGGCATAGGGAACCTCAGAGCCTGGGAGTAATGACTCATATATATAAGAAAATTGATGACCTAGTAAAAATAAAACTGACCTTCAACAATTACTTGAGAGAGAAGTTTATGAGTTTGGAGTTAGTTGAAAGGCTTGGCTCCTTAAAGCTAAAAGCTTTATTTATTATAAAATTTATGGCTAAGAGGGTTATGTGTGAAGAGTGAAGCAAAATTCTGACCAAAATAGGAAGTTTCTAATTTAGTAACAGGGGACTAGGACAAAAAATGATCATTCCCATTTACCCCTTTGCTAGAGAACAGTAGATACTGTGGGGTAGGAGTAATTTTGCTGTCTCTTCAAATTTGCTTCAAATATACCTCAGTTAGTAGGAATACCAGGATCTGCATTACTGAGAAGTAAATGGGAGCTTAGAACATCACAGAGCCTTAAAAAACAAGTTATATTTGAGATGTGACTGTGGGAAGGCTTTGTTTAAAAGGATGAAAGAAAAATCCAGATCTGGGGTGCCTGGGTTGCTCAGTTGGTTAAGCGACTGCCTTCGGCTCAGGTCATGATCTCAGGGTCCTGGGATCGAGCCCCGCATCGGGCTCCCTGCTCCGCAGGAAGCCTGCTTCTCCCTTTCCCACTCCCCCTGCTTGTGTTCCTCTCTCGCTGTCTCTCTCTGTCAAATAAATAAACAAAATCTTTAAAAAAAAAAAAGAAAAATCCAGATTTGATACTTCGATTCAAGAATCACCCTTTCCCTAAAATATCTGCAGAAACCCGTGAAACTCCTCTCTTACACCCCAACCACAAATAATGCAAGTGGGATAGGAAAGTGAAGAGCGAAAACTGACAAGGTGGTTGACCTGAAACATTTTATTAGTGATGCAGAAATAACAATGTGTTGAATGCTACCAACAAGTCAAAGGTCACTGATAACAAGAGAGAAGATCTTTTTCTGGCAGGTGAAAAGCAGAATTGAAGGGGATTTTCTGGACAAGAAAACCAGTGAAGAGAAGGTTGCTTTGGCCTTTGAATCAATAATTAATTTTGCCTTATCAGCCATGCATGCTGCCCAGAAAGTTACATAGTTAGGTTCCTCTACCCCTACATTTATGAGTAAGAAGCAAATGAAGCAACTGATGTAGGAGAAACATCATTTTTTAAAAGAAAATAAGTTTTAAAATATCTCATTAGTGTCATACCAAATTAGTGCAACATCACATGGTAACATCATTTGTTTAATAGGGCAGGGAAGCTAAATTATACAGCATATCTATGTGCATAATTATGAACAAATTACCTGTTTAATGAAGTAAAGAAAGAACTTACCTATTAATGAACACTACTGAACCCCTTACAAAATGCAAAGCAACAAGGAAATACCAAGATTTAAGAAGCACAAACTCTTGGACAAGAGCATAAACTAGGTGGAGTACCAGAGGAGTATTTCAATTTTTAGTTAAGTACCTAATAGTATGAGGATTGGTAGAAGGAGCAATTCTAAATTTTATTCAACTAATAATAAAGCTTCAAAATATATGAAGTAAAAATTGATAGAATTGCACGAAGGAAAAAATAAATTAACAATTATAGTCAGAGATTTCAGCATCCAACAAACAAACATACAAACCACTGGTAAAAAAGCTACAGACTTTATATTAGGGTGACTATGAGTGAATTTTTTTACTTCTTTCTTTGATTTTAAAATGTTTCCCATTGGTTTATATTACTGTTGCAGTAGAAAAGTAAACTGAAATTAGAAAAGTTATATGACAATAGTTAGCTTCTCTGGGTGAAAAGTATCACACTTTGAATTTAAAACCATCTGCAATTGATCTATTCCCAGACGAAATGCCTTATTCTCCAATTTATTCATTGTCACACATCTATTAGATCCTTTAATACACCACTGTTTTAAACAATGAGGATTGAAAAAAAATCTTTGTATCAAGATATTCACATGTAGTAGAAGAGACAAACAAGTAAAAGCTCTATAATAGAATAAATGCTTTGAAAGAGATAAGAAGTAGATGCTGAGGGAACACAAAGCAGATAATGTGATCTGGACTTGGGAAGCCAAGGAAGGCTTGCTAGGAGTTTACTAGGTGAAGCAGCAGAAAAGGGGTTATAGATACAATCAACAGAAGGGACTGCAGACTGGAATAAAAGGAGAGGTGATAGGGACAGAGTGGTAAATGGGCTCATAAATGGCTTTCAACTTCTGACAAAAGGACTTTGAATTTTATCCTTAAAAGATAAGAAACCACTGAAGGTTTTAAGCCAGTGAGTAACTTGATGAGATTTACAGAATAAACTGGTTAAGTATTCTCTTTCAAATACTCTCATTGCTGCCTTCAGCTAAATATAAATTACCAAGAGTTTGATAGAAACTATTGTCAAACTCAAAAATATCATTTTGAACAGGTTAAAAACATTCTTTATTATTATAGTTACCTATTTTAATTTACTTTAACCAGTGATTATTGGTTAAAATAAGCTGCTTAACAGCTTTCGGGGTTTGATTATTTTTCTGATTGATTTCAACCCCTTGGGTGACTTGTTAGTAAATGATTTGGAAATGAAAAGTGACGCAAAAAGCTTTGAAAAGCCTTATTAATTGTTAACTCACTTTACTTTAAGCCACCTGCTGTACCTCTAAAAGTTGATTATGGGACAAAGACGTCAGCAACCCAATAAGGAGAGAATGAGTTTTTAGTTCCGGATTTGCAGCATGGTATTTTCTTTCCCCCCAGGAAGCTCTGTTCAAATTACCAATCAATCTGAAAATGTTCTCGGGTTCTGACCTTATAGAAGGCTTGATTTATGGGTCAAATTATAAAAGATGCTAACTGATATTTATAGCATAAAAGTATGAACCAACTCATTTCACAAACCAGTGAAAGGTATACATAAATAAACACACCTCTTTTGAAAAGTTCTCTTTCATGAACAAATTCAATATCCTGGGAAATTAAGAAAACCAGTCACAAAACAAAATTAAAACTATATTATTATAAATTGTACAATTGTGGCAGTATGTACCACAATTCAAAATATGTATATTTTAAATTCACATATTCCATTTTCAATAATTTTCCTCCTGAAAAATTATAGGCATGTATCCAATTATATGAATATGTCCACTATGGATAACTTAATCAATGTAAAAATTATTAATGAGATCTTTTACATTCTCTTTTTCTACACTAAGTCTTAGAAATCCAGTATGTATTTTATATTTACAGCATATCTCAATTCAAATGCCAAAATTTCATCAGAAATGTTTGATCTGTATTTAGATTTCATAAAGTACAGCTGAAAGAGTAGATTCACATGCCCAAGTTACTCCAAAAACACTTTTTTTCAATAATTAAAAAAAATTTCTAATAACAAAATCAAGTACTCAATTTTTAATTCAAATTAATTAATTTAAATTAATTAAAATTAAAAATTCAGTTAATCACTCACATGACCCTCTTGTCAAGTGCCCAGTAAGCTGTCCCATGGTGGCCAGTGGCTACCCTATTGAACAGTGCAATTCTTGAAGATGGCCACCCTCACTCACAGACATCATCCATGTGCATCACTAATGTATCTTATCTTAGTAGGGGATGTGAGCTAGAAGTCCTAAAAGGTGTCCCATAACAATAACATAAAAACCCTAAGTCAGTTTTTCCTGGTTTTCATGGTAATAGAAGTACTACTGGCAATAGTTATAATTCTGTTGATCATGCCTTTTGGCCTATAGTATAGGACACTTAAACTGCACTTATTACCTGCTAGGTACCTTTAAAATCATTCAATTGTTTATTAGCTCAGTTTATCCTCTTAACAATGCTATGAAGTAGGTGAGAGGTTAACTTCCTTGGTTCACTGCACCCTTAGAGTTTCAGTAATTTTTTCACAACACCCCAGGACAAAATAAATATCCAAAAGTCCTGCTTTTAAGTAGTTAGGGCCAAGCAACTTAACAAGTATTTATATCTTCATAATTTAGAGCCACTTGAAATATGCATTAATTTAAAGAAGAAATATTTCTATTTTATTCTTAATCACACTTACTAAAGGTACATGTATTCCTGTTAGACAATGTACTACTTTTCAAATTTTGGCATCAAATTGAACACTACCAACCTTACTTACTTCCATATTGCCTTTCATGTGGTACTTTTTTTTTATCATAACCACTGAAAATCAAGCTTTGTAAAGATAAAATATCATTGAAAGAAATAATGCATGATGTAATGTTGAAATCATGAACTAACTTAAACTAGTGGGTTGGCTATATACAAACAGGTATTGAGTATCATGGTATTTCCCTTGAAAAATTTAAAATATCCTTTTGTGGCCACATTAGTTAGCTCAGCCTTCTTGGTATACAGTTTCAGAAGTGGAGAGGTAGTTAATTACTCTCATCATTTTACAAATGGGGAAATGGGCATTGGGATTAAGTAATTTTCCCAAAGTCTCACATGAATAAGGGTAGAGCTGGGTTTGAATACAAGTTGTAATGGTTCATTATCATCTGTGATTTTTAACAATTCTGTATTTCTGATTTCCAATTGAGACAGCCCAAAATATGAGAAGCCAAATCAATTAAAAAGAAATATCATCTAGCTGGACATCAGTTCAGGTCCTAGACCTGATTGTCTTCAGATCCATCTCTGACCTCCTGCTCTGCTTTGTATTTCAGGGGTGCTAAATGCTAAAGGCTGCACTCCCCAGGGGTCTATCAGGGTCAGCCAGTAGAAGATACTGACAAAAGATCAGAATGCAAGAGGAAGACAGAAGTAGGGTATTTCTCCACTTCCTCTCATTCTCTTTTCCATAGCTCCAGCTCCAACCAGGTGACCCAGGTTCTTGAGCTCTAGCACTACTTCCTTGCTTTTGTCCCTCTGGCCCAGGATTAGTAGTGACTTCTGGCCTTGTTAATCTCTGGAAAGCCTCCCTATTTGACTTCTCAGATCTTCAATTATTGTGTATATATCCCCACTGAGACAGTCTCCTTTTGTCCCAGAATCCTTCTGGTACTCCCTAATACTCTTACCAATAAGTGTAAGTGTAAGTGTAAGATACAGTAGTTCTCAAACATGCATATATAGTCAAAATAACCTGGAGGAGCTTTTAGAAATGCAGATCCCTGGACCACAGTGAAAACAAAAAATTAGGAGTTAGAACCTAGGAATGTATATGGGAGGTGAGGAGAGAAGCAAACAAACGAGAAATCACCCCCAATAATCTTATGTATCTGGAATCTCAACTACTTAAATCCCACAATCTATGGAAAATGATTGTTATATTGATTCTTATGTAAATGGTATCATGTTAAAATTCAGGTACAGTACAAAAGATCAAGACAAGAAAAAAAATCATTATAATAAATGATACTTTTAAGATTAAATAACAATAAAATAGACACCCTTGCATACACTCACCAAAGAAATAGAAAATTATCTTGATCCTCTGCAATCTGATTTCTTTGCCAAATATCAAGATATATCCAAGATCCTGAATTCTGCACTAATTATTTTCTTGCTTTTCTTTATAGCTTTTTTTTGCAATCTATGATTACATTATTAAATATTATCATTTACTTGCCTGTTTTTTAAACTTTTTTTTTAAACTTGTTTTGAACTGGCTGTCCTAGCCATTTCCAACTATTTGAGCTACCCAGCTGAGCAGCAAATTGGTCAGTAAATTGCAGTGGTCAGTAAAATTGATGATTTGTCCCTTACTTTATATACTTCCACATAACCCATCTGGAAATCCTGGAATGCTATTCTTAATTTGAATTAAATTTAATATGAATAACTCTGCTTAGGTATTTGAATACTATAACACTGGCAAAAGGAAGAAGAATAGAATAAAAGAGTTTTTCTCTCAAAAAAGTAGTTGAAATGTCAATAGTATGATATACAACTTTTATTAAATCAGGTAGGAGGATAAAAGTCTTCGATCACAGAAATTCAAGGAAGCAAACACATCTGTTTATGTTTTTAGATATTCTTTCCCACCTGAACTACTTTAACTGCACCAAATAACACACTGTATAAACTTCTATTACCAAGAGAGAAAAGGTGTGACCTTTTCTTTATGACCTTCATGACCTTTTTGACCAAAATCAGTCATAAGACTAATTCTAACCATACCACTATTCCTACAGCTAATTGAATACACTGCTGTAAGTCTTGCTGGGAGACATCCACTTATACCAATGATGGCACCAAGATTCCATGTTTGAGGAACTCCTCTTTGGCATTTATCTTCAAAATCATTTAAAAATCCCTCTAGAATACCAGTTTTAAACATACTATTTCTACCCTCATGCTGTTTTTTCTTATCCTTCTATTAAGACACAAAATTATATTTTTCCTCAATAAGATCTTTTTTAAAGAGGTTATAAAAATACATGTGGTTATTCTTGGCTATGAAGTTTAATCTGTATTATCCCTTTCAAAAGAATAAGCATTCACTCAATAAGAGACGCTTATGTTAATGAAATTATTAAAGCAATATGATGTCTAGAAAACAATGTAGGAAACTTGATGTCTGCCAGTAACCAACTCTTACAGAAGGTGGGCAAAATTTTAAGATTTAGTTCTCTGACAGCCTAGCCTATCCTTCCCCTTTAGGGCAGCCTCAAGGAAACCCCCACAGGGTCCACAGAGAACACTTTGAAAATCACTAGTCAGATCAACTCTAGAAGTCCTTTTCCCTAATTCTTCAAGACTACTGTAAATATACACGTTTTATCATTTGAAATTAAAATAGATACAAAAGTTCAAATAAGGTAAAACTGGGGTTTTGTCTACCAAAACAAGGAAAGATTCTCATGAAAGTGAAAAGTAATAATATAATGGATAAACATAGAAAAGGAAACTATCATATGACTTTGTAAGCAGATAAAATCCTTTTCTTGTATTTGAAGAAATGAACATTTTTATATTCTAGAAACGGTGTTCTCTAAATTATCATTGACTAAGGTTTACTATTTGGAATCTATCCCTTAGCTCTCTCTCTTTCTAGGATAATTTTTGTGTATTAATGGTATATTTGAGCTATTCAAATTTAATTCAAGAAACAAATTTTGAGCATTGAAAAAACAGAAGTGAATAAGATATCATTTCTGTCTTTGAGATGCTCATACTCTTGAGTAGAAATGATGCAAAGCATGAGAGGAAATCAATAAATCTAAGTATAGTAACAAGAATTTTAACATGAATATTTAAGAACAACTGACAAGTGCATGCTAATAACATACAAACATACATATAGATCTTTTATCAAATACCTAGCTCTGACGTTCTAAGAATTCTAATCAAGATTAGAATTTTAAACAGTTTCATTGATATTATTTTAATAGCCCCACTATTTCTAGCTTCCTTGTTTCTGCCCTTGGCCCCTTGAGAGTACTCTCAACATAGCAACCAGAGTTGTGCTTTTAAAACATGTCAGACAATGTCATTCATTCCTGTGCTCAAAAATCTGTGATGACTTCCCATTTCACTCAGAATAAAAGCCAAAGTTCTTTCAATGGCCTACAAAGCTCTGCAGGATCTGTCATCTGAGCACCACCCCCACCTCCCTCCCACCCATTAGCTTTCTGACATCATCTCTTATTCCTAATATCTTATTTGCTCATTATCTACTCCCCACATGGACTTCCTTTTCTTTCCTTGAACATACTGGGTATGGGTGGTATAACCATTATGCCTTCACCCTATCATGGCTGCTCCTCTGCCTCAATGCTCACCCTTGCAGATCCATCCTATGCTAATTTCTCAACTTCTCTGAATCTTTGCTCAAATGTCCCATTCTTAATGAGATCCTGTTTACCCTACTGAAAATTGCAACTCGGGTTTTCTATATGCTCCTCTCCCCCAGTCTCAATCCCCTCCGCTCTGTTCCAGTGGTTTTCCATAGCATGCAGCACTTTCTCACATACTAGACAAATTAGTTATTACATTTATTATGGGTTCTGCCCTGCTAGAATTAACTCCCATGGGTGCAGTACTGTCTGATTTGTTCACTGATTTAACCCAAGCCACAGAGAAAAGTGCCTGTGCTCTTTCTCTCTCTCTCACTGTGTCTCTTTGTCAAATAAATAAATAAAATCTTTAAAAAACAAAACAAAAATATGTTAAATAAATGAACAAATGACTGTGTTGCTAGAATAAAACAATATTTCAAGAAAATGTTTCCAGAGTATTTTACTAGTTTGAGAAATCTGAAAGCTCTTTAAAAATACATCTTTCATTTACTGACAATCATCATATCTCTCTAATTGTTGTTCCAGTGTCCTTGGAATCTTCAAAGAATAGGGAGGAAGCTGGAAGGCTGGGGAAGCTAGAATTAAGTAAAATAAAGGTGGGCACAGAGCAGAGTAATGGCATGGTCTAATTTGTTTTTAAAAATCAGAACGACTTGTTCTGGCGCTAAGAATAGGCTACAAAAATATTATAACGGCAGAAACAAGGAGACAAGTTGGGAGGCAAAAATCCAGGTAGGAAATGAGGTTGGCTTGAACCACAGTAGTATCACTAAGGTGGTTTATAGGAATCATATTTTGTGTATATTTTGAAGGTACACCTAACAGGATTTCCATACAGAATTGTACTGGCATATGAAAAAGCCAATATTCTTTTTTTAATTAAAATTTTTTAATTTTATTTTGCCTGAGCAAATAGAAAGAACAGAATTGTACTTAACAGATGCTTGGATTCAGGGCAAAGCAAGTTTTAAGGGGGAAGATCAAGAGCTTTGTCTGGATGTGTCAGATTTGAGATTTCTATTAGATAGCCAAGTGAAAATGTTAACTAAGCACTGAAGTCTAAAGATAAAAATATGAGCCATCATCAATGGCTAGATAGTTTTTAAAGCTCTGAGACCAGATAAGATTACTGAGGGGATGATTGTCAACAGAAAAGAGGCCTGTAGAATGAGCTCCAGAGAAGCACAAATATAAGGGAAAGATGAGAAGGAACTTGGGAAGAAGGAAAACCAGAAAACCCAAAAAAAAAGTTTGAAGAAGAGGGATGTGGTTAACTACATCACAGGATACTGCTGGTTCAAGTAGGATGAGGAATCAGAATGGCGCACTGAATTTGGAAATGTGGTATCACTGGTATCTTTGATAGGGTGGGATTTTGGTAGAGTTGGGACAGGGGCAGTTCAAAGTCATATTTGGGTGAATCCAAGAAAGAAGGGAAGGAGGAATTCAAAACAATGAATACAGGTTATGGAATAACTAAAAAAGAAAAACGAATACACCACTTATATATTTGTACTTGGATGTTAGCTGGGTGACTGACTACAAATTAACTACAGCATAAGAAGCAACTGCTATAGTAACAACAATTAACATTTGTTTAAATAATTACACATTATTTTCTCGAAGCCTATAATACCACATTCATCAGGAAGAAAATGAGGTGACTAACATATAAAGGAACTTGCCCCAAGTCAGACAGTTAATGAGAAGGAAAAACTGAAGGTAGTCTTGTATTCCAAAGACACTTTTATCCTTTAGGTTTAAAAAAAAAAAAAAAAATCAGCCACAGTCTATATATGAGTATTTGGATGTCACAGGAAAAAAAAAAAAAAAAGAGTTTTATGGTTCAGGTGGATAAAGAAATTTAATACTAGATGTGATCATTTATATGAATACAATTATTTTTAAAATATTTTTTCTTATTCTTTACACTATATTTTTTTGCTTGATTTTAAAGAATCTTACCAGTATTACTATTGAAAGTCTTAGTCTTCACTTCGTTATTAGTATCTATATTATTTAACCAGTAAGGCAACTACCTTGTGTCCTAATCTAAAATAGTCAAATTTAGAAGCAGAGAATAAAATGGTGGTTGCCAGGTACTGGGGGGAGGAGGAAATGGGGAGGTATTAGTCAAAGGGTACAAAGTTGCAGTTATACAAGATCAGTAAGTCCAAGAGATCTACTGTAAAGCATAGAGACTAAAGAACAATACTGTATTGTATACTTTAAAATTTGCTAAGAGCGTAAATCTTATGTTAAGTCTTCTTATCACACACAAAAAATAATAATAAAGAGGGTGGGAATAAACTTTTGGAAGTATGTTTATGGCATAGATTGTGGTGATGGTTTCATGAACATGTACTTATCTCCAAATTCATCAAGTTATCTACACTACAGCTATCTACAGCTTTTTGTGTGTCAATTCTACCTCAATAAAGTAGTTTGTAAAAAAAAAAATACATTCTGCATCCTAAAATCAGATACAAAGGAGTATTCTTGATATACAATGTTCATTTTTGGTATTCACATTCATTGCATTTGATAATACACATATAAATTTTACAACACTAAAAATAAAACCACACTCATGATACCAGATGTGATTTCTTGATATGAGAAATTTAGATTTTTATTAGGGGTATAATAAGAAATAAAGACTAATTTTGGTTTCCACTTCAATTCTTTGCATATAGGTAGATAACTTTTTGAAATTCCAAGCTTAGACTAGTTCTTATTCTATTTTTCTCCATGATGTGTATGCTGCTACCTTAATAAGGGAAAAATATGGGTCAAGCCCTGTTAGATATTCAGAGTGTAGGTGGAAATCCTTTGACGAGCTTTCTGGGGATGCCTCTAACATGGGAATTGCTGTTGAGATTCCAGGGGAAAAGGATAAAATTCTGTCAGTAGCAATACCTCTTACAAATAAACCCTTTCACACCCACTAAAAAGAAGGTTAGAAAGATGCCTGAAATCTAGCAATTAACCAATATCATTGCAAAATTTTAGTGCAGAAAGTCCTACGCTGAGCCTGCACACTGTACACAATATGTTCCTTTTAATATACCTGCCTATATGAAAAATAATTCTTCAAGATACAAAATAAGTAAGGATGTTAATACAAAAAGTATTTTCTAAATTATTCTGTGCATCCTGATATCTTTAATTATTACATGATTATTTAATGTCATGTAGTATTGACCTTTTTTCCTTTAAAAGAAATTAATTTTATCTTAGGAATTTGACATCCTAAATCTGAATTTTTCAGTTTCAGTGAAAGGAAAACAGACTAGCATTACTAGAAAAGGGAATAAAATTTCTTAGAACATATGGTATCTAAACACCTTTTTGTAATGGGAATATATATATTTCCATATCGGTTCCCTGGATGTGCAGGACTTCAAATGGAAACAGAAGTGATAACTAGTTTCTCCATAGTAAAACGTAGTAAGGGCTCTTAGGTCATTGTAAAGTATATCCAATCAGAGTCTATCTCCTAATATTTCTTAATAAGTATTTAGTGAGTAGATGAATCTGCACTTAGCCATTTAATTCTCCATAGAACCTAGATCTAGAATAGCATTATTTCAAACAGTGGTTTGGAGATTTAGAAGGGTTCTATTTACACTGTGAAATGGTAAGCAAGATAAACTCAGCAAATTATATCTAATTTTGACTTTTACATATTTGATACAGATAATGGAAAATCATCACCCATTCATTTCTCCATCCATCCATATTAATCAAGTACTTACGCGATCTACTACAGAATTTGGAAGATACAAAGTCAGGTACGATAGAACCATATTTTAAGGAGCCTATAATATATGGAAGTAAACCAAGAGAATAGCATTAAGAACTTGGACAAAAGTTGCACGGGGTATGATGGTGAACAAAAAAGGGACATTAAATCAAACTGGGAGAGTCACTGGTGAGCTCCCAGAGGCCATAGTGCTTAGTCTTGAAAGATAAGCAGGATAAATAATGCTCCAGGTAAATGAACAGCATGTAGACCTGAAGTACGACACAACATGATGAGTTTATGTAAAAGTAGTTTAGTATTTCACAGAGGGTATGAAGAAACTGGTATGGAGTCATAGGACATGAGTCTACAGAAAAGACAGAGGCCAAATCCTCAGTAGCCGCCCGTGGTAAGCCAGAAAGTTTAACTTTACCTGGAAAGCTATGGTTCATCATTGAAAAACAGTAAGAATTTTACCATGGAGTAAAGCCTACTATATATAAGTATTACTTGAATAGCTCATTTAACTTGATCTAGTTATTACAGACATTTTACTTGTCCCTATGAAGTATCCATAATATGTTATGTAATGAGTACTCCTCCTTTTCATAAATATTTGCAGTAATGGTATTTTATTTAAATAACACAGAATCCGTTCTTCCATGATATGAAAGCTTATTTCTGGGGCCCTGGGTGGCTCAGTCGGTTGAATGCCCAACTCTTGGTTTCAACTCAGGTCATGATCTCAGGGTCGTGGGATCAAGTCCCACGTAGGGCTCTGCACTCAGCAGGGAGTCTACTTGAGATTCTCTCTCTGTCCTTCTCCCTTTGCCCCTCCCCCTGAGCGTGTGTGCTCTCTCTCTAAAAATAAATAAATAAATAAATCTTTTTAAAAACCGGTTTATTTCTGTAATATCTAATACTTCTGGGTCCTGACCCTCTTTGCTCTCTATTGTAAACACCTATTTAATATCTGTCACTCTTGATAAAGTAGGAAGGGATTATATTGCTCTTTTTATCCAGCTGTATTCCCAGAATGTGGTTTAATATCTGCCCCAAAATAGGGTTTCTGGAAGTTCATTAAATGAATAACAAATAATACTAAGGAAAATAATAGATATTCCAAAAATAATTCAAATTTGGACTTAGAATACATTTGGTATTTTCCCTTCCAAGAGATTTATCTAACTGATCTCATTATTGGTTTACCTGTCTATGTATTAGATAATGAACCCTCTCATGGTACAGAGACCTTATCTTGGGGTTTCTGAGCATTCCCCATGCCAAGCCTATTTCCTTATACTCAGCAGGCACTAAAATGAATGTTGAATTGTGTATTAAATTTAGATTGCATTCTCTCAGGAAACAAGAATAAAATACAAAAGTAGATAATCTAATCTAGCAGCTGTTTGTCTCAGTTTTACTTTAAATATCAGACAAAAGTGGGGGTGTAGAGAACAGGAGAATTATACATAAATTATAGCAAACTTATTTTAATTTAATTAGTTTATGATGTTAGAGAAAATACAACTATTGTTTTCATTCTTTTAATATCTCAGAAGCCCAAACATAAAGGGTTTTACTAAAATTTTCTCATATGTAATAAAATATGTCTCCAAATATGTATTATTTACCCAAGATAAAATAAATGAAGTCTTTCTAGGTATAGTCATTCTTGTGCTGAACAAGCTGCTATTCTCATCCTGGTACCATATGGATATGTTCAAATGACGTAGGCAATAAAAATGGATTATCTTAAGTTTGTGAAGAGGTAATTCATTTTCTCATAGTTATCATAACATGAAATAGGATTTGCATTTCAAATATACATGTTGACTTCCATGAATCAGCTTTGTAAACCTTTAAGTCAAATATTCTAAGTGAAGAAATTAATCCATAAGACCACTTGGGAATGGGTGTTAATTATACAGACCTAGAGTTAAGTTTGTAATGTCAGAAAACAAAAACCAAAGATTTTATCTGAAATAAACACTTGCAGACTTTGTCTCTCCATGCCAGTAATGAGCTAAATAATAAACAATAAGAACTTAAATCTAAAAGTAATGAAGAGGACTCAGGAAACAGCCTCTCAGAATTTTCAGGTTTCAGAACAAGAAGGGACTAAAAATTAAAGGCTGGAAAACCTTAACCTTCTTAAATGAGGAAAAAGTAGCTTTTGGGAAGGCAGCAGCATATGAATATAGAAGGAGAGAGCCAAAGGACAGAGATACATAGAAAAGGTGTCTTCTTATTGTTTGATGGCATTCATTATTTTAGCCTGAAGCCAAGAATTGATAAGAGAAATCACAATCAATAAAAAGTAAGTCTGGGGGGCTGGAGGTAAAAAGAAAGACAATGATACAGCTCAGTGAAGCAGTGTTTGGAACTGTGACATAGTCTTCAGTATTTACACTGATAATGAGTCTGTAATAAAAGACAGATTCCAGACACTGCAAGGTGAGGAAAGCTGGATGAGTGTCCCACACCTGAAATCTTAGACCAACTCTGATCTGTGCACGTTAAGGAACCAAGCAGGCAAAGACAGGAAATAAAAGCCAGTCATCTTCATACATGCCAAAGAAACTTGCCATACTCTGTAATGGCAATAATTATTAGTATAATTATATATTATCTTATATAACAGTTATAACAAAGCAACAATAGCTAACATTTATTAAATAATTTTAAGCTAAACAATTTAATTGCATAATTTTATTTAATCCTCATAACACACCATGAGGTATAAATAGTACCTCATTTTAGGGATGAAATAAACTTCAGAAAGTTTAGGTCACTTATCTAAAAAGCAGAAATAAGACTCCAAACCAGGACTGATTGATTCCAAAATCTAGACTCTTTCTCCACCAGTGGAGATGGACATTTGTCATAAGTCAAATCCACATGAGACCACAGAAGGAGGATCCAGAGATAAAGAAGGTCACAGACCTTGTAAATCTGTAGTTTCTGGTAAGAAAAAAATAGCACATCCAAGCAGGGATAACTAGAAAAAGTTTAATGAAGAGACTATTTACAAAAGTATGACTAGGTTAAGTAGAGTCAAAAGGGATATGAGAAGCAGCCTGAGCTAAGAGGTGAAAAGGCAAGGACAAGGAGTGACAAGTGAAATCCCAAAGAGCCAGAGATGCATCTGTTAGGAGCCCTATGAACAATGATCTCTGAAGAGGAGTGTGGCCACTGCTGATGCACACTCTGACCTCACTCTTCTCTGCCCTCTCATTTCCTGCCAGTGCCTCCCGTTTGCTGACCTCAACCAAAAGCTAGACAAGGAAGCTTGTTGATAAATCCATAAAAAAGTTATCTTCTGGGATTTAATGTGGACAAGGGTGGAGGGAGAGTCTAGGGACAGATGGAGATTATCCAGTACACCTGATAAGAATTCAGAAGATTAAGGGTTGCCTTAAAAAATGGAGAAAAGCAATTCATTTAGTCAACTTAGGATAAGGTACCTTTCTCAGCCTGTTCATCATCCCTTCTTCAGGGTACTCTTCTAGTTCCAAGTCAGAAGAAAAGTTAACTTTCTGTCATACTTTATAAGTGTTTTGATTACAGACATCATACTTTATCTCTTATTTTGAAACATTATTCCTTTCTTCGGAGTCAGTGTCTAATATCTTATATCCTATCTCATTCATGGCAATACAGTTGGGCAAAGTACAGGTTAAGGGATGGTAGTTTTTAGGGGTTCTAATTCTCTAGGCAAATTGGGCTTTCCAAACAACAGGATCCTAAAACGTTTAACTGCCCTCCATACCACTGGTTTCTTTTTGTGTGAACCATAAACAAACCCTTGTTAGCTTCCATATATATTTCAAGCACAGAGCCAGGTTCTAGGGATATGGATATGCATTAGAGTTTCTGTCTTGAGTGAATATTTAGTACACAATGTGAATATGTGGAATGTAGCCACAGAGGAACGTTTTCAAAAAATTTTAATCAAGATACATAGTCAAAAATATGGTTTCACTGCAATCCCATATACAAAAATACAATATGTATTTAAATAGGTAATGGGGATTAAGAAGTGCATTTGTCGTGATGAGCACTGGGTGATGTATGGAATTGTTGAATCACTATCATGTACTCCCGAAACTAATATTACACTGTATGTTAAGTAACTGGAATTAAAACAAAAATTTTAAAATAAAAAAATACAATATGTGTATATGTATGTGTATATATATACACACAAATATATCAATACATATACATACATATTTCATTGAAAACAATACTTAAATTTAACTTCATGTGATATACTGTATTTCCTATTCTTTTCTATTCCATTCCATAAATGTTGATCAAGACCCAATAAAAAGACTTCATGACTCACTAAAAGGATATACTAAACAGTGTTCTAAGTCTAACCCTTACCACATTCCTAGGAGGTAGGTACTATTATTATCTCCATCTTAAAGCTGAGGAAACTGAGGGAAAGGGAGGTTAAGCAATGTATCCAAGGTTTTACAGCAAGTAAACGGCAGAGCTGGAATTCAAAAAAAGCAGCATGTTTCAGAGCTCTGTGGTGAAAAAGGAAAAAAGGGAGGTCAGCTATTAAAGTTGCCAAGTCTTGAGGTAGAACTGAAAGACCCTTACTGCTGATTAGACACAAGGGGTGAGGGAAAAGTAATGGTTAAGTAGAACTAGTGCCTGGGTTCATTCACCCAATAAAAATGTATGTTTCCCAGGTGGTGCTGTTCCCTTAGAGAGGAAAAATAAGAGGTGGGACAGATTCTGGAGGAAAGCTAATTACTGAAAGTCTTCTGTGAGAATGCAAATACTCTGTAGGACTTGGGAACATGCAGGATTGAATTTACTCATTCTTTGTCTTCTACCCGATATTGGCCAGGTCAGATGAGTGGGAATTCTTGAACACTCTTTTAAAATTTAATATCACAATATTAACTTAAATTTCACCTATAAGCATGCGACATAATTTTACCTTGGAATGAAGTCTTTTAATCTCTTAGAATCCCATTAAAATGGGAAGCCACGGACCATCAGAGCAAAGTACAATTTCTAATAAGATGATCAGAGAAAGGAAATCTTCAAGGCCCAGCCGCTACCAGCTTTCATATAGAGTGGAAATGCCTAGCTTTTTAACTGTTCTCACTAATTCTTTTCTGATTTTACCCATATTTTTCAGGCAGAATAATCTTAAAAATGCAAATGTGATCATGTCAGTTTCCTGTTTCAGCACGTTGGTACCTTCCCATCACACTTAAAGTCCAAAATCCTTAACAAGGCGTTGTATGATCTGGCTCTAGTTTATCTCTCTCTATCCACTCCACCTCTCTCTCATCCATTCACACTGTTCATTTTATAGTCCCTTCACTGACATTCTCTTTCCCACTAAAGATCTTTGAATATTCTGTTCTCTCTACTATAAATGCTCACTCTTGCTCCATCATCCCTCCCTCTTCACCTGGCTAACAGTCACTCATCCTTCAGGTCCTGTCTTAAATTCACGTACTCAGGTAAGTTTCTAGATATTCTAGACTAGACTAGAACATACTGCTCCTAAAACATACTGTAGTCATTCTTGGCCATAATCGCAACTGCAATTAAATAACAGTGAAATTATCTTTTCCTATCTATTTTCCGTTTACATCATGAGCTCTGTGAAGGCATGGACTATGTCCTCATTCCCCCTGGAACCACGAGAACAGCCAGACTGCTCCAAAGCTACTATGTACAATACATGTTTTCACAAGCTTTGGAACTAAATGTTTAGTATACCAGAAATGGCGCTTAATCTTATCTGTACATTAAAATCTCCTCTGGAACTTTTAAAAGCCCCCCAGGTTATATTTATATTTATATATTTATATATATTATAGTTATATTTAATAGTACTCAGTGGGGCAAATATAAGATCTCATTTTAGTAATGATTATACTGCCAAAAATAGTGAAAATAGTGACAGACCATCAGCAATAGTTCAAAATGGTCTAGTTAATTTTTCCAAGTTGCTTTTTTTATGCTTGTTTATATTTATAAAAATTCTTTCACTTTGACGGTGCATAGCAGAACTGACCTCCTATAGTTAGTAAGATTAATAACAGCTGTGTCTCGTATCTAAATCTAAATCTTAGGTGGATAGGGCTGTTTAAGATAGTGTATTCCTTTACATGATTTTTACACTGGCCCTGCAGACAAAATGCCCAGGTATGAATATTGGCTCTGCTAGAGGATATGACTAAATTACTTTTAGTATATTCTTCTATATTGCAGAGTGGTAGAAAGAACGAACACAAGCAGCAAGCCCGAAGCCATGAGGTCTAGATTTGCCTTTGCCCTTTGCCTTTGCACTGGTTTCCTGTGTGAATTTAACCAAAAATAAGAAATGGTGACTTAAAAGGAAGAAAAGATAAATGGTAAACTGCAAGTGCCACAGAACAGACTCTACAACTTAGAAGAAATATTATGGGTAATTTAGAATAGATCATGTCATACAAGTAAATATACTTGCAACTCACCCAATTTTTTAAAAGATCTTTATTTGAGAGAGAGAGAGAGAGAGAGAAAGGATGAGCAGAAGGGAGAGAGGGAGAGAGACAGAATCTCAAGCAGACTCCACGCTAAGCAATGAACCCTACACGGGGCTTGATGCCATGACCCCAAGATCATGACCTGAGCCGAAACCGAGAGTTGGATGCTTAACCAACTGAGCCACCCGGGCATCCCTGTAATGCTCCATTTAATGATCATGGAACAAACTTTAATTCAAAAAATGAAGGCCAGCTATTGATACCTATTTAATCTTCTCTGAAAGCAAACAAAACAATGGATGTTCAAATTAGTATTAACTAAAAATGTTCCTCAAAAATGGAGCAGAATTCAGGAAAAGTATCTCTTCTTACCAAAGGTAAGACTAGAGTCTGATTCAAGGCAGTGGAAACACTCAGTTAAAAAGTTAAGAATGTTCCATTCATACCCATTGCCTTGGAAACACAAAAAAGCCCCTGAAGGGATTATTTAAACTGTGTAGACAGGAATACTCTGAGGCTGATTGGACCATTTTACCCTGCCACTTCTTCATATCCAGGCACAAATACCTTTATTATTACACCTATTTAGGAATTACAATTCATATAATGTAATAATATCAAGGGCAGAAATGAATAGGTTCTGTCAACAGGTACCCTAGATATGAAGAATCTCTCTAGAATGGAAAGACTGGAAAACCCACAGAAATAATAGATTATGGGAGCAGTAGCTTTTATGAACTGTATTCTCCAGCAAGAATAAGAAAATAGAATCCTCTTCCTATTGGCAGATCCTAGGAAAGGACTGCAAAATGTTTAAGTATTTGTAGTGAGACCACATACCTCAAGTAATTTTCTAGCTTAAAATCTGAAGTGAAGATTCTAGCTCCACATAATGGAACAATGAGCAGGTCAAAAAAAAAACCCTATGCAAACAGTAAAAACTACACACATAAATACATGACCAAGATGGGGCCTATGAAAAGATCCTGGAAGAGAAAAGGAAAACTTTGTACTCAAGATAAAGACCAAAAGCATACTTTTGAAAGATTTGTTACGGGGCACCTTGGTGGCTCAGTCGTTAAGCACCTGCCTTCGGCTCAGGTCATGATCCCAGGGTCCTGGGATCGAGCTCCGCATCAGGCTCTGCATCGGGCTGCTTGCTCCACAGGAAGCCTGCTTCTCCCTCTACCACTCCCCCTGCTTGTGTTCCCTCTCTCTCTGTGCCTCCCTCTGTCAAATAAATAAATAAAATCTTTAAAAAAAGAAAAAGATTTGTTACAAAACACAGAATTGGATTCCATAAATTTCAATAAAAGTCTGCTGGCTATTAAATAAGACATAAAAATGAGATGACAAAACGAGAGGAAATAAAAAGGAATTGGCAGAAAAGATGAGATCAACCAATTAAATATGGTTACAGGGAAAGATAATTTCTAACACCTGAATTAAAACTTGAACAAGAGTCAATTAAAATCACAATCAACACTGTAGAAACCCAAATCTGTAACAGAGAATAACCGTGAGGAGATTTCCTAGATTACTGAGGCAAAGGAAAAGTAGCAGAAAACACCGAGAGGAGATTAAGGTCATGCAGACAGATAATACAACTCCAACCAACAAATAAGAAGTGCTCAAAGGTTAGAAAGTGGAAAATAAGTGGGGTCTAACTAACTCCTTCATAGAGAAAAGATCTGATCCACAGGCCAAAACTGTTCAGAGTACACGGAAAATTAATGAAAAGAGACCAATTAGTAATATCTCTTAGTGGAAATTTGTGAATATCAATAATAGTCAAGAAATATTTCTAGTAAGCATCCAGCCTGGTGGGGAGAATGAGAAACACTACCTCAGAGGGGAAAAAAGAAACTGAGTTGACCTCAGACTTCTCCACAACACTACATGTCAGAAGAAAAATAAGAATACCCATAAAATGCCCAAAATGCTATACTAAATCAAACTATTACCCATGTATGAAAGCATGAATAACACAGTCTCTGTAGACAAAGGCAGAGATGTTTCCCCTTTTCATATTTCTAGCAAAACTACTTAAAGATGTAATCACTTGACTGAGATAGGAGCCTACATGAACTCAAAATAGGACTTGTTGTATAAAACGGCTAGTGGTGGGGTGCCCGGGTGGCTCAGTCTATTAAATGCTGGACTCTTAGTTTCAACTCAGGTCCTGATCTCATGGGCCCTGAGATCAAGCCCCCTTGGGGGGTTACCAGCTCATCAGAAGTCTGCTTGAATATTCTTTCCCTCTGCCCCTCCCCGCACTTGTGCACACATATACGCATACTCTCTCTTTTCCTCTCTCAAATAGATCAATAAATCTTAAAAAAAAAAAAAAAAAACAGGCTAGTGGAGTGCAATGAAATAAACGGATTGAAGTATAAATAATTATTTTAATATGACGCCAAACAGTGCAAATGCTAATAATTACCACAGTAGATATTAATGAATAAATCCAAGATAATACTTTAAAAGACAAGCAGTGGGATAGGAAAAAAAAGTAAAATAAAAATGGGAATATTATTTTCTTCTGTATACTTAACAAAAAAATTGTTTAAATATGTTTAATCTTAAAAAAACACTAATATCAGGGTCCCTTGGGTAGCTCAGTTAGTTAAGCATCTGCCTTCAGCTCCGATCATGATCTCAGGGTCCTGGGATGGAGCTGGAGAGTCTTTTTTCCTCTCCCTTTGCACCTCCCCCTGACTCATGCTCTCTCTCTCTCTCTCAAATAAATAAAATCTTAAAAAAAAAAAAAAACACTAACATCAGCTAGTAGTAAATGAAAAAATAAAAGGTATGTCATCAAAATTGGTAGAGAAAAGGGAAACTAAGTAAGTACGCAGGGACAAAATAAATTTTAAAAGCCAAAGAAAATTTCAATAAACCACAAAAATAGAAAAATATTAAACAAGGTGACATAGAAAGAGTGCAAGCATATCCTGAATTAATTATCCTTTTACAGAAAACATACTCAGATTTGTTTACAAAAAATACATCTGGTATTCATTGTTTACAGAAAGGCATCTAAAATAATATAGCATAGAAAGATTTAAAATAGCAGTAATATGGACATGGATAAAACAATAGTAGAGTTAGAATTCTTGTAAATTAAGTAATAATTACATGAAGGAAATACTCCACAACCAACAAAATTATTCTTAAGACAATTTAATGAAATATAAATGTGATAATAAAAAGAAGTAATTATATATATTAATCTGCATGTATTAATATACCTGATAATGTATAAGTATAATCAAAATTTATAAAATATATACTTATGCATATTGAATGCATAAACATATATAACCAAAATGATTAGGAAAGAACAACACTGGTGCAGGGATTAAGTGTTATTTTAATTTTCTTCTCAGGCTTTTCTGTATTTTATCATTTTAATCAAGAAAATATATTAAGGGGTGCCTGGGTGGCTCAGTCGGTTAAGCTTCCAACTCTTGATTTCAGCTCAGGTCATGATCTCAGAGTGCTGGGATAGAGCCCAGTGTTGAGCTCCGCTCCTGGCGGGGAGTCTGCTTGGGGATTCATTCTCTCCCTTTCCTTCTGCCCTTCCCCCAGCTTGCACATGTGTCCTCATTCTCTCCCTCTCTCTGAGATAAATAAATATTTTTTTAAAAAGGAAAGAAAAAAGAAAATATTAATGAGAAACACAGAATACTGTAATAAATGAAAAAATGTATCATGCTTCTGGATTGGGATGCAGAATAAATATGTCAATTCTTTCTATATTAATTATATTAATATAACTGATCAAAATGTTTAAACTTGACCAATATATTCTAACACTTTAGAAGTATAAAAAGCAAAAATATCCAAGAAAGTACAAACAAGAAATAGTACATATAATGAAATATTGATAATTAAGAAGATGGAATGAAATAACACAAAATCATCACTATTGATAAAGGTGATGGAATTATAAGTTTAATTTTTTCTTTATATTTTTCTGTATATTATAAATTTATTCCAAAGAGCTCTCTACTTTTATAAACTGTTGAAAATAATAGTTTTATATTTTTTATAATCTTAAAATCACAGTCAAATGATAGAATCAATTATGATTTTTATTTTTTTCCTCATATATGTCTATAGTCTCCAAACTCAGTATAGGGAGCACATTTTATTACCGAATTTAGAAAAAATATATTTTTTAAAAAACTGTCTTCCAGCATCCATCTTCCACTGTGGCAAAAGTACTGCTCCAATTTAAATGTGTTTTCTCTCTTACAGTCTTCAGAGGCAACCGGGGAAAGTTTCAGTTTTCAAACAACATGTCATCTTTTTTGAAAGACCTAAAATGGGTTAGTGTAAAATTCAGCCTTCCTATGAATTTCTTAGTTTTCCATGAAAATGTTAGTTTCTATTTTTGACTTCATTTTGAGAGTCAAGAACACGGAATTTTTCAGAAGCATAAGCTCCTCTTTGACAACAGCAAAATAAATAAATGAAAGAAAGAAATTAGTATATTTCCTCAAAAGACACACTGAAATGACAAAATGTTTCCTTTATTGTGCACCTTACTACAAGTTGTAATTACACATGTATTTTTAAGAAGATAATCATCCAATCCGTCCATTCTTCCAACCAACCATCCATCCATCCATCATCCCCAGAAATAATCCCTAGGCCAAATTTGTGTTTTTCTATCTCATGTATATTCTTATACTACAACTACATATGTAGGTATTCATAAATAATATACAGCACTGCTTGGCATTTTCTTTCCATATTATGCAGGGATGTACAATCTCTGGGTTTGTCTTTTTTCAGCAGTTTTCCCTTTTTCCATACCTCCCTCCACAACTAATTCCTTCTTTCTCAAGTTCTCCATGATTATATATACAAACAATGCATATACAAAGTCTGTGATAACTCTAAAGATATGCTTCCTTAGATATTGATTCTTTTACTTAGATGAGATAGATTCTAAGCATGTTATGTATTTTCTCAATAGTAAAAGATGCTCACGAGAAATGGATGAATATCCTTTTCCCCATATCCTCACTTTCAAAATTATTCTGTCTCTCCAGTCTGATAAATGTAAAGCATTAACCATTATTATTTTCATTTCATTTCCCTCATCACTGCTATTGATGTTGAGCATCTTTTCATACCTTAATCTTCTACAAATGACCCTTCCATACTTTTTGCTCATTTTCCAAATTGGATTTTGTTGTGTTATCAATTTTGGAAGAACTCTTCCTACATGATAAATATTGATGGGGTTCCAGTCATGCTACCTCAAAATACAGCACCTTGGGCTACTGAATATTTTAAACTGAAGGAATTTGAGAAACAGCACATAAAGGAAGAACTTGCTGAGCCTCTCCTGAAGCAGGTCATCAGACCCAATGTGAGAGATGCCCTCCTATATGCAGAGGAAAGAAGCCTTGTTATCTCTCAAGATAAAGGGAAGAAGAATTTGAATGAATGGGGCATGCTAAGTTTCCCACAGTTTACTACATTTAGCTCATAACATTTGTCCTATCATACTTTTCCATAACTTTCCACTCTTCATCAAACCTAATATAGAAATAATCAGGTGTAACCATGTTTTAGGGTCTTCACTTCCTTATGGAGGCTTCTATGTCACATAAAACTTAAATAAATGTGTATGCATTTTCTCTTGTGCATCTGCTCCAGCTGAGAACTTAGGAGGGTAGAGGAAAACAGTATTTTCCTTCCCTAGAATGTCAATCCTGTTCCTATTCCCTATGTTACTAATATTTCTTTTTCCAAATTAACTGTTTGGAAAATATACCATATTATTCTTGCCATATACTTCTAAAATTTTATAAAATATTAGATATTTCTAATATTTAATTTTATATATTTGTGATTTGTAGTCTTGATTAAGAAACTTTCTTACACTTAGATTTTCTATATAATCCCTTCAATTTTCTTATAAAATTTTTTTTCAATTTTTCATATATTTTTACTCTATCTGGAAGTTATTTTTGAATCTGACTGAAAATAGGGGTCCATTTTATGTTCTTCAAGTTCAATGAGCATTGTACAAACACCATTTATTTAAGAATGCATTATTTTCTCAAAGAATTGAAATATCTTCACCTTCCATTAAATTATTTTATAGTATAGTTTATATCTATTATATTGTTGAATCTGTATCTGGATTCTGTCTTCCACTAATCTACTTTTCTCATGCCAGTATTATACTGATATAATTATAGTGATTTTACAGTATGATCTGACATCTGGTAAGGCAAGTTTCCCCTCACTTTTTTATTTCCCCCAAAAGATCTTGTCACTCCCCCAGCCATATATATTTAACATCATATTATATAAATTAATGAACAAGCATACATCAGTTAAAGTTAAATCAATTAAGATAATTCCTGGAAGTACATTAAATTTGAGAACTGACCTTTTTTTATAATATTAATTTGTACTACACCAAAACAAATGTTTTCTCTTCTGTTTGATCTTGTATGTCCTTTAATAAAATTATAAAGTTTTATTTTTTTTAATTTGAAACTGTGCCTTTCTTGTTAAATTTACTACTAAATATTCTATATAGTGTTAGGTACTTTTTTGAGAATGGATTTTTTTTCATATTTCCCTTTTCAAGTATTTACTTGAGTATATTTTTTAAATTTCTATCTAACCATCTTATTGTATCATCTTATTAATTCTACAAGTCTTTTGGTCAAATCATCACAAGAAGAATATTTTAACCAGTTTCTTACTTCTATATGAACTTCCAAAAATACTGATTGTAATATTTATAGAAGCTAATCCATATTTACATCCTGATTTTGACTTAAATTGTTATAGTATTTCACCTTTTGGGAAAATAATTACTGTTTGTCCTTCGATAATAGGATATTTTACATTTAAGTAGTTTACTTATATTCCTGTTTAACATAGAGATTTTAATAAGAATAGCTAGCTGATTATAGTCATGCTTATCAATCTGTCATTGATTGGCTGTCTGACCTGGAGGCATCTCTGTATTCTTTAGGTATTATTAGGTATTATTCTTTTAATTAGGCCATAGGTATTATTCTTTTAACTAAATGATACATGAATTAGATACGCTAGTATTTCCTTTTGAATTTTGCATTTATATTCTTCAGTGAGGTTAGACTTTTTTTTTCTTTTATACTACTTCTAGCAGGATTAAGTATAAAACTATGCTAGATTCAATATAAAGTGAACTGAAAAAGCTTTACATACTTACCATGATCAAGAATAGCATAAAAGACAATGCTCTTCCCTATTTTTTATTTTTTTTATTTATTTTTTTAAAGATTTTATTTATTTATTTGACAGAGAGAGATACAGCGAGAGAGGGAACACAGGCAGGGGGAGTGGGAGAGGGAGAAGCAGGCTTCCCGCCGAGCAGGGAACCCAATGCAGGGCTCGATCCCAGGACCCTGGGATCATGACCTGAGCCGAAGGCAGACGCTTAACGACTGAGGTACCCAGGCGCCCCACTCTTCCCTATTTTTTAAAAGCTAGGTAACAATTACAAATCTAGTCATGGTGCATTGTTCTATGTACTCTAATTACCTTTCTTATCTCTTTTCTGGTAATGGCCTGTTAAAGTTTTATAATTATTCAATTTTAATAATTTATATTTCCTAAGACATTATTCATTTCATTGAGGTTTCACATGTTACCACAGAATTATGGTTGTATTATCTTATGATTAACTTATCTTGTGTCTATAGCTGGTGTCCTCTTCAATTTTAATCATATGTTTTTGATCATTTTTTTTCCCTTAATAATCAGGCTCTAAAGGAATTTTGCTATTTTCAAAGAATGATCACTTGGAACTTCTTTATTCTTTCTTCTTTTCAGTTTCTTTGATTCTGGTTTTTATCCATATTAATCCCTTCTTCTTGCCTTATTTTGATTATTCTATTGTTCCTTAACTAATTTATTATACTTGGCAAAGAATTATCTTACTGATGAACTCAAAAAAGTTTCAATAAGATTTGAGTCAAGGTAGTATAAAACTTAATAAAATGAGGTTATTAGGCTTGAAAAAGAACAAAGCCAAAGGAATCATCATCTCATATTTCAAGATATAGTACAAAGCTACAGTAATAAAAAGAGTATGGTACTGGCACAAAAATAGACACATATAGCTCACTGGAACAGAACAGAGACTCCAGAAATAAACCCATGATTATCTGGTCAATTATCTATCACATAGGAGGTAAAAAATACACCATGAGGGAAAGACAGTCTTTTCAATAAATGGTATGGGGAAAACTGGACAGCTGTGTGCCAAAAATGAAACTGGACCACTACCCACAAAAATAAATTCAAGGTGGATTAAAGACCTAAATGTGAGACCTAAAACCATAAGCCTCCTAAAAGAAAACAAAGGCAGGAATCTCTTAGACATTCACCTTAGCAACATATTTATTATGGATATGTCTCCTCAGGCAAGGGAAACAAAAGCAAAAATAAACTATTGGGACTGCATCAAAGAGATAAGAACTAAAAGCTTTTGCCAGCAAAGGAATTCACCAACAAAACAAAAAGGCAACCTCCTGAATGAGAGAAGACATTTGCAAATGATATATCCAATAAGGGGTTAATATCCAAAATACATAAAGTACTTATAAAACTCAACACCAAAAAACCAAACAATCCAATTTAAAAATGGGCAGAAGACCTGAAAAGATATTTTTCTACAGAAGACATACAGAGGGCAAACAGACACATGAAAAGATGTTCAACATCACTAATCATCAGAGAAATGAAAATCAAAACCACAATGAGATATCACCTCACAGAAGTCAGAATGGCTAGTATCAAAATGACAAAAAATAATAAGTGTTGGGGAGGATGTGGAGAAAGAGAATGCTCCTGTACTCTTGGTGGGAATGTAAATTGGTGCAACCACTGTGGAAAACAGTATGCAGTTCCTCAAAAAATTAAAAATAGAAATACCATACAATCTAGTAATTCCATGGCTGAGTATTTACTCAGAACAAAAACTAATTTCAAAAGATATATGCACCTCTATGTTTACTGCATTATTTACAATAGCAAAGATATGGAAGCAACCCAAGTGTCCACTGATAGATGAATAAAGATATACATACAATGGAATATTACTCAGCCATAAAAAAGAATGAAATCTTGCCATTTGTGACAACATGGATGGAACGAGAGGGTATTAATGCCGAGTGGAATAAGTGAGACAGATAAAGACAAATATATGATTTCATTTATGCGAGGAATCTGAAAGTTAAAAAAAAAAAAATGAACAAACAAAAACAGACTCTTAAAAACAAAGAACAAACTAGTGGTTGCCAGAGGAAAGATGGGTGGGAGGACGGGTGAAGTCAGTGAAGGGGACTAAGAGGTACAAACTTTCAGTTATAAAATAAATAAGTGATAGAGATGAAAAGTACAGCATAGGGAATAGAGTCAATAATATTGTAATAATGCTGTATTGTGATAGATGTTGACTATACTTAACCATGATAAGCATTGAGTAATGTGTAGAAATGTTGTGTACACCTGAAACTATAAAACATAGTATGTCACCTACACTTCAATTAAAAAAATACTATTATTAGGTGATGGGGAGAATACATGTCCCAGCTTTATCTCTATTTAGTCATATATGCCTTTTAGCAAATCATTTAACCTAAGCTCATGGTTTCTACAACTCTAAACTGAAGAGAGAATACTGTCTCAAGATTCCTGTTAGATAACAAATTACATCTGATAAAATTGATAAAATTTTAAGTTCCTTCTGAGAAAAGGAGTCTATTTGAAGGAATAAGAGACCTTGGAAAAACTGAACTGGAACTCATTGCCTTTAGAAATAATATCATCTAAGAAAATCCAGTTTTTCTATGACAGTGAAATATAATGGAGACTTATACTCATTCTATGAACACTCAGGTCATAATCAGGTGAACTCCTAAGATGTTTCACAAACATGAATGCCCTAGTAGTACAAGAGCTTCTTAAAGAAGATGCATCTTAGTTACATTGCAGAATGACAAGAGACAGGTTTAAAAAAAAAAAAAAAGTATCACATCATCATACCATATCCTCATATTTTTCTTAGAATAACCTGGGGTCAAATGGATTTCAGGCATTCCTACTGAACCCTCTGATGTTGCAAACAAAAACCTAGGTGTATTTAGTTAATTTTTATTGGGAGAATTAATCACACTGATAGATTTGCAAAGTGTTTGGGACCTGAGAGGTTGAAAAAGACTATTCTAGATTAGTAATTCAACTTCCTATCCTTAGTCTGTGATTAAAATTTTCAATGGTCATAATTTTGCTACTTCACCAAACAGACCTTTTCATTATTGGACAGTTACAACTAGCAAAAAACTCTCACTTACATCAAGTCAAAATCTGCCTCTAAAATTCTCATCTATTTTCTTGGTTTCAGTCGCTGAAGCATGAGAGAACAATTCCTTATTCCTGAAAATAGCCCTTTACATATTTGTAGGTAGTCAACTTAGCTCCAAGACATTTTCCTTTTTCAGAATGATAACTTTTTAGTAACATAGCATAATTCACTAATTCAAAATTTTCTCTAAAGGAAGATGATTTAACAACTCATGAAGACAGTATTTTATATTTTTAAAAAGCTCCACAGTGAAAGCTCACCTAATTCTTGACTGAGGGATAGATTGCTCTAAACTTACTTGTGAATTTCAAAAAGAATTCAGAGACAAGAACTGCATTACACTGATGTATGTGAACTAATGAATTCTGCAGAATTCTCACATACTTATTTGCTTCAGTAAATTCTTGGAAACTGTAACTCATAAATTCTTTAAAAATTATTTTTTAAACTATTGTCAAAATACTACTCATGGATGGATTTCAACCCATCTTCAAATTTTAGCCATAAGTCATTTTTGTATTTATTTTTATGATTCAGAAAGGATAAAGGCAGTAATATCATTTTTTAAGTGGTACTAAAAACAATATTTACATTAATTCTTTCAGGGGGAAAAAGGGAGAAAATATTAACAAAGTGAAGTATAACAACATACAAGGGAGAACAAATTCCAAAATGGTAAACCAAGCTGTATAAAACTCAGCACCAAAATTCAATAACTATACAAGAGAATTACTTACGGATACAATTCTGAAAGCTGTTCAGCTATTGCATAAGCTGTTGGGTCTCTGTCTAAGGCATACAGAGTAATATCTGACTCCTTCTGTAGAATGGCTCTTGTATGTCCTCCTGAACCAAATGTCATATCTAGAAAAGTCTAGCCAACACAAAAAAAGAAAATTACTACCTAGCATGAACAAAACATTCTTGCTAGCTACCTTAATTTCTAGAAGCACATATTGATTTTCAGAGCTGATAGCAATTGGAAAAACAATTAAAATTGTTTGCCTAGAGTTCAATTTGTTATACATGAGACCTGGATCAATTATGAGTGACCAGCCTGAAAGAAATGGTCAGAGTATCAGTAAAATGATAATCTCTGGCACAGGCTGGCCAATTCAAGACAAATTTACATTTTCCTCCAAAGGTCAAACTGGCCACAGTGTTATGCTGCTTGCTTTTTTAATGCTTTCCAGCACCTGGCTGATGATAGTATTTCCAACAATTTCTCATTATTTGGAGATAGCTTATAATTAGTATGGCTCACTTTATCTCGATTTCTCTAAATGCTTTATATGACACATGAAGATATTCAAGAATACAAAGAAAGAAGGAGAGAGAGAGAGGGAAAAAGAATGAATATACTTAACAATAAATAGTCACAGGACAAATCCTTAAAAATCTAAACTGGAAAAGGCTCAAGGCTTAAGTCAAAACAACTAGGGTAAATTCTAGGTTTGTCACAAAGTAGCTATCTATCTTTGGGAAAGACACTTAAAATTCCAGTGTTTTTAGATTTCCCAGGCTTTGAAAAGAAAAAGAAAGTCAGAAGAAAAGAAGATACCATCAATATCTACCTAATTGGTAAGGTGACATATAATTACTCATATAAACCAAGACACTTTTGAGAATATAACATCTGCCAGTAATAATTTTGCCAGGACAACAGGTTATGATGTACAGAGGTGGCTATTTTTCATGTCTAGATCATTCTAGGGAAACAGTAAAGCTAATTGGATTTGAATCTACTTCTTGGCTCTTTTATTGGGCCACACTATAAAGAAAATAGGTCTCAGTCGGGCAAGAAACCAGACCTGGACCATTAGAAACATACTTGTGAAAAAGTTAATTGATTGTGGTTGGTTGGGAAGTAAACACACTCTCAGTGTAGATTAATGTGTCCTTTCAATAAGCTTCACTGGCTTTATGAAAATAAAAATAATCATTCCAATAATATTGAATGCTATGAAAAATAACATATACCATAGAGCAAACTATCAACAATATTTAAACATACAACTTTTTTAAAGTTAATGCGTACATTGTACAAGAAGACAAATTCCTGAAATGGATTTGAACATTTCCCTGCCCTGAGGCTACAACTTATTTCCAGGAGAGTGGTCAGAAACAAGACACAAGTATGCTTTGATTCTTTGCTACCAGCTACCATGCTGAGTCCCATCCTCTGATCAAGTCCTCAAAAAAGTTAACCTGCTATTTGAAGAATAACATGGAGGAAATCTTCTGATCAAAACTGAAAAGAGGAGGGATATAAATTATGAGAGAGATGTAAATGTGCTGAAAACATGCAAGCACTGCTTTTTAACATGTATGTTAATACAACTCAAACTTGCACTTCTGTCATTGTCGGCACAAAAGACATGGCTATACACTCTTTTCAACACTATAAATGATAATGTTAAAAGAACACTTGAATTTCTTATTATTTTTCTTTTTAAGTAGCCCATCGTGAGGCTCGAACTCATGACCCCCAGATCACAACCTGAGCTGAGATTGAGTCAGACACTTAACCGACTGAGCCACCCAGGCCCCCATTCATATTACTTGCATGGTTATTAGGAGTACATACTTATAATCTCAAGATCGAGTAATTTCCTTTCTCAGTCTGTATACTTATTTTATGTATCTATGAATAGGTAAAAATCTCCCACCTTACCATACCTCAGTCTTAAAATTGCTAGGGGTTTATTTAGCATAATTTAAACAAAGAACTTCTCCAAGGCAAAAGTATAAATTACTTTCTTGTTATGCCCCAATATCAAGTCTTGCTATAATCCTACACTTAAACTAAGAGTATAGCAAATAAAACAATTTGCATATGATTACCTTATCCCAAGCCAGGAAAGTCCCAATCAATAATTAAAAAGAAAAAACCTCATCATTAAAAATATTCTGGAAAATGTAAGATGATGATTATAATTTACATGATTATTTTTTAATATATCACGATTATGCCCTTGGAGATGTACTGACAATCAAGGAAGTTTCCATAGGAAAAAAAAATAATTATTACCAGTCAAGTGTAACACAAAGCAAAATGGGAGACATGGGATTTATAAAACTACAAGTGAACCCCATCATATGTCCTAGCTCAATAGGTTATTGAAGCCATCAAGTAGAATTTTGAAAATTCTAATATACATTGCTCATCAATGTAGGTCTTGTGAATCAACTAGCACTACAACTGAAAAGGGAGCCAATTAGTCTCTCCCTTTTCCTGGGTCATTAACTTGATATAAGACCACATTTTTAAATTTGTATAAGCTGACGATAAAATAAGACTGAACAAATGCACAAGAACAAATCTGAGTGTCACAAAACAATGCTTCCATGGGTCTCATCTGCATGTATGTATGTGTATTCATATGTATATGTTATGTTCCAAACATACATGGAACTCTCTCTTTAAAATTACCTGATACAATTTATCTAAAACATGAAACCCATATTTGATACCAAGAATTTATTCTGACAATGTCACTTCTCACCTGTACAATCCTGACCAAATTATTTTAACTCTCTGAGCCTCAACTGTTTCATCTAAGAAAAGGGGATAAAATGTACCCATTTACTTCACAGAGATATATAAAAATTATCTTATTTCTTCCTTACAACCACAAAGTAGGTGTTATCAGATTTATACATATACAGAAACAAAAATTACACTAAGCTAGTAAGTGGCAAATGCAGGAACTGAATGAATACAGATATACCTGGCTCTCTTCTGCATTAAATCAACAAAGTTTATATTAGCCCAATACCTTATAGTTTATCGAGCATTTACGTTTTTGTACTTGGTCTAACAAAAGTTCTGTAAGTATGGACAAGTGGCATCATCCCCATTTTTGCAAGTACAAAACTCAGGTGCAGAGAGATAAGGTGACTTGATTAAGATCCTATTACTAGCAAGTGAGGGAAAGAGAACTCTAAACCATGTGTCACCAACTCTAATTTTGTGCCTTTTCTGAAAAAAATAAAAAGAGAAGAAGGGAGGAGCGAGCAAAAGAAAGAAAGAAAAAAGTGGATGGCATAGAAAGAATCATGGCAGAAATAGCTTTACAAAAATTATACAAGAAAACTTCAGTTTTTTTATAGACTACTCATTCCCACTGGAATTGAGGCTCTCAGAAACCACGTCTTAATCTTTGTGTAGCAGGACAACTCGAGATATGTGTGTTTCTCTCTTTTTTTCTTTCTTTCCTCCCTCCTTCTATTTCAAGCAGGAGTCTAGATATTTAGAGCTTTAGAATGTATGTTCCTTGAGGATTTTTGCATGACACAAAGAAAAAAAGTATCTTTCCTATCATCTGGAGACAAACACTTTTCTATCAGTTAATATTAAAGAAAAAAAAAAAAAAGCTCAGAAAGAATGCTAGTTATCCTGGGTAGGTTAGTGTCTTTAAGGAAAAGAGAGATAGATCTCACTGAAATTGGGTGGAAGAGAGATGGGAATGATGAACAAATTCCAAGAAGGTACAGAACTAATGAAATGACTGACAGATGATAAGATCTCAAAGCAGCTGTCTGTATGAGGAACTGAAGGAGGGTGGACGCTCAACACAGGGTTCCCAGAGCTACCAGAGATTTCCATACCCCTCTTTGGCACAGAAGCAGAACTTTTGGTCCTAGAGGGCCTTTATTACAACAAAAGGCATCTCAGGGCGAACTAAGGGTGGTATGAGATGAGTAATACCTCAGGGCCTCTGCATAGCTCATGTAGGGTAAAAGGGGAATGACTGAGATTGATAAAGAAAAAATATACATTTGAGGGAAGATTCATAACTACAATTCTCCAACTCTGCCTCCACCTTAACAGCATCAGGGCACAGTAGTAGATGCTTAGTAAATATTTAGTGATGTGATATGAAAACAGAGCTCAGCTTCCCAAGGTAACTATGATAAAGATAGCAATACTCTACTGTGCATATGAATTTAGAAATACTCCTCAAGATACAAGACTCATTATCATAAGACCACATAAAATAGTCACAGGACATCCAACTTTTAGGAGTCATTTAACATCAATATATTCCTAATATTACAAGTTGTTTCATTAATGAAAAGAACTTTTTCAGAATATTAATGATGATCTGATATTAATAGTATTATGCAACTCTAATGCACCATGTTCTTATTTGTTGATCAGAATCCTTTACATTTGAAATAAGAAAATGAACATTTCTTATTTTAGGTAGCTCTTTTAATCAAATACAGCTAATTGACATTTTATCCCCATGGTCTACTAAATATAGAAATGGTTAGGTTCTACCTTGTACCATGATGAGTCACACTTGCATAGTTAAGCTACAGCTGTGAATCTGATAATGAACAGGGTTCAGATGCAGAATTTCAGAGCTTCGAGGGACATAACACACTATTTATTCCATGTCCTCATTTTACTTATGAGGAGACCAAGGCCCAAAAAGGTAGCTAGTTGAGGGCAGAGCTAATACTAAAACATAAATCCTATGTTCTTTCTACTTCATCTCATAATATTCCTCCACTGAAATTATATAATCACACTGAAATAACCAATCATTCTTTGAAAAAGTTTTTTTTTTTTCTTAACGAAAATAAATATATATGTGGGAACTCCGCACCGTTAAGCCTCCGACACAGTTGAAAACAATCACTACCCTACCATTCTAAATTGTTTTATGACTTTATGGCGATAAATCTGTTGGCTTCAATTCGAAAGACAATTATGTTGTATATGTGGCCTCAGATAAATATCCACCCATTATGTATAATAGCAACTGGTGGTGACTGACTTCTTGACAGGTTACAGTTTTCAAATTGACCTTGAAACTAAAAGCAAAAAATTAAAATACTTAAAATCATAGACCCATGGGTAGTTAGAGCTAGAAGGACCCACAGAAATAATCCAATTTAATTCCATTAACATATACTGCTCTCTTTCTGGAGTATACTTAGCACTACTTTTATACCTCTCAGATATGATATCCTTTAAGACCTAGCTAAGGCTGCTCTCTGAAGGAGGAACTGACAGAAATCAAGGGATTTACCCAAGATCATCCTGCACAGACTAGACAGTTAAATGATTTATTTTCCCCAATCCACAGTTCTAATCATCGAAATTTTCACACTGGAACAACACTGTTAAAATTGGACATGAAAACATTTTTAGCCATGAACAGCACGAGGGCAGATCTTTCAATTTCATTTTCCTAATGTTGATTAGTCATTTCCAATCTGTGCAAGATTTTTAATAGTAAGTTCTCATCTGAATTTGGAAACAATATGGCCTGATTTCACTGAAAAAGTTCTTCCTATGAATATTTCCTTTTCTGGCAATTACTAATTTTGAATATTTAGAATTGAAGTGTTTTTGAAAGGATTTTGGAAAACTTCACCTATTTGCAACAGGTTTCATCTTGAAATACTAAAATGTCTCAGGCATATACTTAACCTTCTGGATTTTTTTTCAGGAGGTAAATTAAAATATATGGCATTAATTAATAATCTGTATATTTACTGAACATTCTGTACAGATAAGGTCCTAAGAGGTAATACCTCTTGAGATATTAAGTGATGGTCCTTCCATTTTGGTGAGGGAATTAGACATGCACACAAATAATTCCTAGTAAAAAGAAATCAGCAATATAAGAAAAACATATATAACATTTTACAAGGAGTGAAAAAACATGTATTTCAATCAGTAGTGAGATCGACAAAATTGGAGTAGGTTACAAATCAGCTGGGCCGTCAAGGCTGGGCAGAAGTCAGAGAGCACCCTTTCTTCTCACTCTTCCATATTTACCAAATTCAATTAGTTACAGAGTCCTGTTGATTTTACATAAATATGCCTTAAATTTCTCCACTCCCATTTTAAGTTCAGGCCCCCTTTTTTCTTTGCTGTGCTATTTCACTAGGTTCACATTCATATCCATACCTCAAACTGACTTCTAATTCTTCTTGCTACACTGTTAAAAGGGTATCTTTCTGAAATAAAATTGTAGCATGTGACATTCCTACCCTCAGAAGCTCTCCAAAGCTACATGACAGAGTCTAAATTTCTAGCATAATGAATAATATTCTTCAGATTCTGGCCTCTGCATTTCTGTCTAACATTATCTCCCACTCCTCACACACGAATTATACAATATATTCTGTAGCCATACAGTTATAAAATATCATAAAAGCACATACAATTATCAAACATGCTAAACTGTCTCATGTCTTCTCTACCTTTTTGCCTGTTTCATCTCTCTCAAATTGTATTCTCAAACAATTATGAGAATTCTGATATGTGCACAGCTCTATTCTTAGAGTGAGAAATACAAGAGTAGGACGAAATAGACATGGCCCTTGCTCTCACATAGTTTTCAGCTGGAGGCCTTAGTATCTTTAATATATTGTTCTTTCTTTCTAGAATACTCTTCTGGAAGATGCCCTAAACATTTGTGTCCCGGATGCCAAACAATGCATGACACAGAATATAATCAATAAATATCTACTGAATAAATAAAAACAAAGAGAATTAAATCTTAGGAAAGGATATGTTACGTAGAGGGAGAGCAAGTTTGACTGGAATGCAGGATATATTACAAGAAGAGAGAAAAGGGAGAAAACAGAAACAAGAAGAAATTAAAAACCTTCATGTATGTGCCAGATACTATTATTCGTTATGATATGTTCCCTGCATCCACCCTAGAAGTAGCCCTATGTGACAAACTAGGAAATAATGCTGGAAGGTAGTGTGAAGTCAACTTGTGGAAGTCCTGAAAGGTCAAGGTAAGTAATTTGCATTGTATCTGCTAGATAATGAACAGCTTTAAAGACTTAAAATATACTTAAAACACTTAAAAAATAATGTAACTGCCAAGAGTATTAGATGGATGGTAGGTTGTGAGACTATTGTGGTGACTTAGTATAGAGCAAGCACCCAGGTACGAGGACACAAAGCCTGAACTGCCAATAGGAATGGAGAGCAATAATGACAATAACAATGTATAATACACTTACTGAATGCTGCACCAAAAATGGTGCCAAACATCTGCTCTGCGTCATTCATTCATTTTATACATAGGCAGAAACACACACACACTCACCCACATTCAGTTAAGTGAATAGGATTCTCAAAACCACACCTTAAGTTACTATTATTATTACTATTTTACAGAAGAGAAATGGGAGATTTAAGAGAGACGGTTCAGTGAATTGTCTGAGGTGCAGCTAATGAATGTTGGAGACAGATTTCAAAAACAATTCTGTCTCCTGAGCCTGTACTCCTAACTACTTAGCTTTTCTGTAGAGGGAGAATAGACTAATTAGATGCAGTGAGTGGAGAAGTGAGAAATAAGAAACGACTACAAAGCATGCTATCTGGGTAACTAGGAGTATAGGACACAACATTTATTATGCAATTATTATGTGCCAGCACACATTATGCCAGACACTTTAAAAACTTGACCTAATTTAATTCTTACAACAGATTGTATGGTACATAAAATAATTCCATTTCACAGATGAGTATATCAGAGCCATTTACTTAGGAAAACATAAATTGGCAGTACAATTAGAGTCAGAGGCAGAAATAAGCATTTCCTTCACCTCCCTGCCACCCTGCTACTCTGCCTCCACCACCTCCCAATTAGTGAGGCCAAGGAACAACTTCTTACTCTAAAAGAGAGAAAACCAGAAGTATGAGAAGATACAGGCAGCTTGATAGAACAAAGCTGTAAGAATTCCATGTGGGAATAGAGTTACTCTTTGTAGTAAACTTGAAACAGTGAAGTGAGGGGCACTGCTGAGCAGAGATTTTGAAGAGAGTAATAATAATAAAAAGCTGGAAACCCAGAAATGTAATAGGGCCAGTTATAACAGCATTAATCCATAGGAAGGAAGAAGTTTCATTTCCTAAAATATTTAAAGAACATTAAGTTCTAATTATATTTTTAAAGTTCATCCTTGTCAAAAACATTGATACATTTTTTTTTAAAAGTAAGATAAATTATTTTCATTAGATATCCAAATTACACCATGCAGCCGTTAGAAATACTGCGCCCCAAACACAGTATACCGGGCACACATTTACCAAATGCAACAGAAGGGAGCACCATGATGTAATTAATGAGGCAACTGCTAAGAAAAATGAGCTAGTTATTTGGACATGATATGATATATATAATATGACGGGTATTCTGACTTAAAAAAATCACTAGAAAAAGCTATCTGCTTTATAGTGTCACTGGAATGTTTATAATTGCTAAGGCAAGCTATTGTTCTACCATTGTGTACTGAATCATATGAGACTATCACTGACTTCTCTCAGGCTTTACTTAAGTATCTGTCTAATCTATTGACAGGTAGACATTTATCAACCTGATGCATCTATAGATCTGAAATAAATTAGAACATATAACTCTGAACATAGAAGGCTACCAACCTTATAGTCAACTAACATTCTGAACAAACATTTTTCCTACCAAACCCCTTGATTTATAATTGTCTTGTCAAGCTCTGTTGAGTATCTGTCTGCTACACGCTTATTTTGTTTTATTTGTAACTATTACATGGGCTTATGTAAAAGGAAAAAAAAGTCTCAAAAGAACATAAAAGTTATACCACAAACAAAACAATCAATGCACTGCAATAAATTTATCTCTTTTCCCATGTTATCAAGAGTATTGGTGTTACTATGACTCATTCTGCCTAAATTCTGCAAACATTTCATCTTGTAGCCTAAATTCCATCCTATTCACAACAGAAACCTTTACTTATAACAAAACTTATTTTTTCTCTTCTTTATAAATATGTTCACTTATATTAAATTAAATAATTAGAGTATTCATCTTTCTAGGTGTTAAGTAGATTTGCTCTTATCGGTAACATGGATGAATTTCAATAGTAAGTCCCAACCATGTACAATGGACTGACACTTGATCTGCTTGCAGATACAACGCTTGAATTAACACAAATAGCTAAAAATAATATGACAAGGGTGGTCTCAATAAACTTAATTTCACAGACGTTTCTGGCCCAGACAATGCCAATCTGTCAGCATTTTTTTTAATAAGAAAAAAAGTTTTTATCTATACCATCAAGAAATTCATATAACATATTCTGGACACACTTTCCCTGAGTATGCCAGATAGGTATTTTCTTCTAAGAATTGTTAAAAATATAGACTGTTTATTGCATATGGAAAAATCATGTGAAAATAATAGGATATTGAGCTCTTTAATCAGTGTGTTCAGCAAATGCTCTTTTCAAACTTTTTTTTTTTCCTTTTTTCAGTCAGGGGGACATAAGTCATTTTACTGATGGCAGTTTCAACATGGTTCCAATACTAAATTCTTATCAGCATTAAAATAAAACCAATGATGGTAAGATTTTCTACTCTTTGGCCTCTAAATAACATTAACTTTATACAAATCAAAGCAGACCAATAGATATACATAGAAGTACTGGCATCCAACTCACTGTGTGCACACATACGTAAGTGTGTGCACCATGCAGGGACCTGTTCATGCACATGCAGGCACACGTGTAAATGCAGGTGAGCAGAAACTGCCATATTATTTAACTGGTTTAAACATGTGACAAGGTAGGACAAGTTTCAGACTCAGAGTAGGGTACACACTACACTACCATGAATCTTTGTATGGAGTAGATGTTAGAAAGTAAAAATTAAAGAGAGTTTCATAGGTTAGTAAAAGGGAAATTCATCAAGAACGTGTCTTTAACATAATTCAAAATAATCAGAAGAGGCAGGCTCAATAAAATATCTAAATACTTTTAGCACAAACTGCTTTTGTGACTTTTGAGTATTATATGAATTGAAAAATAAGATATAAATGAGCAGCAGAGTGTAAAAGAAGGAGACTAAAGATCAGAATATCTAGTTTCTGGCCCAGAATCTATGTTTTAATTGCCATAAAAGTTGGGCAAGTTACTTAGCTTCTCTGAAGATTTCCTCATGTGCAAAGGGAGGTTAAGTATACATCCTACCCCACGTCACCAGATTATTAGGATATGGAAATAAGATAATATGCATAAAGGGAATTTGAAAATGGTGTAGTGCTACTTAATAATATTGTTACTAAAATGCACTTTAAAAAAATTATTCACAAAAGGCCTAAATTCCATAATAATTTATACTAAATACAAAAGTAAATTAGCATACAAAAAACTGCTTTATGGCTTCTGAATTTGAAGAAACACTAACAGAACTTTCAGGTGGCAGATGGTCTTTAAAAGGAGCCTCTCAATAATGTACTGCTTCTAGGGGCACCTGGGTGGCTCAGTCAGTGAAGCGTCTGACTTCTGCTCAGATCATCATCTCGGGGTTCTGGGATCCAGCTGCATGGGGCTCTGAGCTCAGCGGGGAGTCTGTTTCTCCCACTCCCTCTGCCCCTCCCCCTGCTCATGTTCTCTCTCCCTCTCTCTCTCTCTCTCAAATAAAATCTTTAAAAAAAGAATAATGTACAAAAATAATAATGTAATGCTTCTAGAGGGAGAAATTTCAAAGAATTTTAAATGGAATAATAATCACCAGTGATATATCTGAAATAAGACAATTTCATGATTAGTCTATGGTATGTCTTAAAGCTAAAAAAAAAAAAAAAAGCTAAGAAAATATCTTCGAATTATCTTTTAATTCAGCCCAAATCAAAAAAACAATATGGCTTACTAGATGATCTAGATGATCTTTAAATATTTATTCCTTTTATTTTTTTTTTAGTATAATTGACACACAATGTTACATTAGTTTCAGGTATACCACACAGTGATTCAACTTCTTTTTATTATTATCCTCTAAAATTTTATCACACTCATAATCATATTTTAGAATGTATAAACAATTCTATCTAGGGCCATGAATTGGGCAGTGGTGCAAATCTAAGTGCACCAGTATTCTGACATGTTACTAGGAGCAAAGGGTTCAAAATTTCTAAATTTTTAACTGGCCCAGAAGACTTTATATAACTTTCAAAATGGCCATTTGACTCAAAGGAAGCAATATTCATACTAAAATCAATTAGCTAATTATTATGACAGTAAGGAAAAATGATACACTTATTGTATAAATTTTGTATGCAGAATACAGAATTTTGGAGTATAAATTTTGTATGGAAATACAAGGACTAATAAAATATACTCCTAGTTTCCTGATGGACATTCAGTCTACTTGCACAGACCAAACACATATCTACAAAATGATTTTATAATAAGAAAGAAAACTCCAGGCATGCAATTAAACACCAGTGTATAATTATATGTCAGTACTAAGAAAGAGTGAACTATGACATACAGAAACAAATACTACTCTATGCAGTCATGGTCTGAAAAGTCTCCTTCATCAAAGAAGATGGCCCCAAGTCAAGCCTTCATTATAATTAGCTAAGTATAATAGAGGGGGAAAAAAATGTGCGCCAGGGGACAGAAAAGATCTAGAACAAAAGCAGAAGAATATTATTCTTGAATCATTAATTAAGTGTATGAAATACAAGGTTTGTAATAAGCAACAGAATAGACCAAGTTGAATGTTAGACTGTTTAACCTTTCTAAGTCTGCTCTCTTACTTATTAAATGGAGTCAAAAACACTGTCTTTTCAGTATTACAATGAGGATTAAAGGAATTTGTGTGTATCAAGTGCTTAGAGTACTTCCTGGCACACATAAAGTGTTCAAATAATAATCACAACAACAACAATAATGATTATAATAATACCTACTACTTTACTGACAAAAAGCAGGACAGACAAGAGCCCATGGTGTGACAGGACTTACACTGGGATAATAACAGATGGGGAGGAAAGGTTCCATATGAGAACAGAAGGAATGCCACCATAAAGAAGTACTCATAAGAACTAAAGCTTAGTTTGGATATAAACACTAAACTTGGAAGAAATGTTAAAGTTGCATAAAAGAATAATGATAGTACTTACCAAAAAGACAGTATCATCAGAGGAGATAATCCGTTTTTCAGGGAATTAGATCCTCTCAAAATCTGACCCTCTCAAAACTGGAAGCATGAATTTATAAGCAAAGGCATTTTTCTTTAATTCTCATGACCATCTCTACTTTATCAATATAGTTTTATATCTGAATTAATGACAAGAACAGGTTTTATGTATCTATTCAAGATCACTAGCAAAAAATGGGGTATATATTATAGTTAGACTCTTCTATTATTACTACTAACGATAGTAAAGATTTGTTAGATTCTTTCTATATGCCAAGGAGAGGGTTATTTACATAACAATTCTGAGGTAGATGCTACTATTATTTCCATTTCACATAGAGAAGTAACTCACCTATGCTTGAATGGTTAATAAACTACAGACCCATTTGAACCTATGAAGGCTATCCTTGGAGTTTACGCTCTTAACAAAACCTCCTATAACTTCTTATCATTTGTTTTTGAGTAGCACAAATATCCTCTTCTGCTCAAAACTTTCTGATGGCTTCTATTTCACAGAGCCCTTCAAAATGTGCCCAGTACACCTCACCCTCCTTGTCTGATTTCATCTTCTACTCCTCTACTCCGGATCACTCTATTCCAATTACAAGAGCCTTCCTACTGTCCCTCAAACACAACTCTAGTCACAAAGCCTTTGCACTTAAGTGTCCCATCTGCCTGCCCCAATACAGCCCAGATATTCAAAGTTGGAGCAGTTGTTCCATCTTCTTTTCTAGGTCTTTGCTTAAATATATTCTTAGTAAGCCTGTCCTCAATAAAACTATTTTAAACAGTAACTCTTTTCCTACCCACCAATATTCATCACCTCCTATACCTCTTTCTTGCTTTACTTCTCCTCCACAGCACTTATCTAATCTAACATAATCTAACTTATACCTTTCATTTTTATTATGCTTATTATCTGTGTCTCATCACTAGAAGGCAAGCTCTAAAAGGGTACATACACTTTTGCATCTCCAATACCAGGAATAGTACCTGTCACGTAGAGCTAAATAAATATTTGCTGAATATATACATGGTTGAATGAATACAAATACATTGATAATTAAACAAAATTTGTTTTCAAAAGATAAAGGGGAAAAGGGAATCGGAATTAATATTTATTAAGCATCTAATGTGTGCCAGGAAGTCTACTGGGTGTTTAGCATACGCACTACTCATTTAATTCTGTGAGATAGAAAGTTTCCCTTTTTTATAGAACAGGAAACAGACTCTGAGGTTAAGCAGCTATTCCCAAAACAAACTGTAATAAGTGATGAAGCCAAGTTGTAAACAGTGGCCTTTTTGATTCTGAGGGTCCATGAGCTTCCTGCTTTATCACCCTGCCTCCTGTATTTTAGGCACTAGCTAGGATTTACATATCTAATCTAGCACCAGTCTTTAAAAACATTTGCATGTGTAAACCTCATCATATAGTCTTGGAGAGGGAGGCAGTTAGAGGTAACTTTTCAAATCAACTGTATTGTGATGATTCATTTTATGTGTCAACTTGGCTACATTTAATCAAACACTAGTCTAAGTGTTGCTGCAAAAATATTGTGTATAAAGTGCTCCAACACTTTACACTCCAACACTACAGCGTTAACCCCTGAATGAGATTCCAGCCCGCCAGCCTGTCCTACAGCTTTCAGACTTGCTAGCCCCCACAAATGTGTGAGCCAATTCTTTAAAATAAACCTCTTAATATGTATGTATCCATCCTATTTATTTTGTTTTTCAGGTTCTGGAGGATCCTGACTTTTATAAATACCGCCTAAATGTCTGAAACAGTAAGTAGGACAAAACAGAAACTCCAAATGTAGACTTCCAGCAATGCTATGCACTTAGCAGGTAACAAATATTTGTTAAGTGGAGATGAACAAAGAGATGGCTCACTTAAAGTAGAAAGAAGAAAGAAAGTCTATAAAGTCCTTAAAAAAATATATTATCTACCAGGAAAAGCTTTAAATAAACTTTAGATTGATATTAAATGAACATCTTGTTTAATTTTTACATTACCAAAATTCATTAAAGTTATCCAGAATTAGTGTTAATCTTATTTACTTTAAATCTTAGATTCACTATGGACTTCTTTCAGGTGTTCTTTACTACAAGTATTGGTATAGGGTATAATTCTCCACATAAACAATTCAATAAAATCCTAATAAAGTGCTGGAAAACACACAGGAGCCCTTAAGAATACTGAACATGGAGTTAGCAAAAGGGGTTCATTTAGAAAAGGGTCTCCACTCTAACTGACCTTGGAAAAGTCATTTAATAAAAGTGAGTCCTAATACTGCTGTGCGGAATAAAGAGATAATTCATATGAAAATGATTTGTATAATGTCGATCACTACACAAATTTATCTTTGCCATTAAACATTTGATGGTGGCAATAATGGCATGACATCTAATCCTATCTCAAATGTGTTTAGAAATAGTGTCTTTCAACTGGAATTTAAATAAAAACTTGGAAAAAAAGGAAAAAAAATTTAAAAAAACTTTCAAAACATCATATATCAAAAACCAGAAAATTAAGACCGTCAGAATTATTTATTTCCTATGAAAAATAATTAAGAAGCTTGAAAGTCTCACTGTAAGACACCTACTACCACTCTAAGAGTTCAGCTGCAATGGGAATCTCAAAAACCTAGATCACGGTCCCTATTCTTGAACAGTTCATGAATCTATGTTGTGTACTTCCTGTCCCTCCCCCAATTTTCACACCCCCACCTTTCCAAAAAGTATGGTTGGAGTATTTGAAGCAATAACCCAAAGTGATATAAATATTTTCAAAGCTATGAAGGTACTTAAATCCCAAATGTAAGCATTACTGCAGGAATCATTTAGGTTTCTAAACAATAACCGTAACATGCAAATTAAGTACATTTTTAAGCACCAGGGCTATATTATGTTAGAATACGAGGGAACAACTTCTTTTTTTTTTTTTTAAAGACTTCACTTATATGACAGAGAGAGACACAGCGAGAGAGGGAACACAAGCAGGGGGAGCGGAGGAGGGAGAAGCAGGCTTCCCGCGGAGCAGGGAGCTCGATGCGGGGCTCGATCCCAGGACCCCAGGACCATGACCTAAGCCGAAGGCAGACGCTCAACCATCTGAGCTACCCAGGCGCCCCTGAGGGAACAACTTCTTAAAACAAAAACTGTAAATTGCTATAAATCTAATAACAAGAGGAAGCTAGTCTTCCCAATATATCTGCTTTCTTCTTTTCAAGTGGTGCTTCTGAGTTACGTCTATTTATTAAACAACCAAAACAGTCCAATATTTTCAATTCATTCAAAATTAAATCATCTTAAATCATACCTTCTGGATTTAAGGAAGAAACATTAAACTAGATGAAAAGTCAATTTTTCCAATCATTCCTTCAACCCTTCACCTAAAATTAAACACCTACCCTCAATTTTCTATCTCCAATTCTAGATTTCTGTTGCAGTAAACATGACTACAAAACTAGTTCATAATCACTTAAAGCCTAGAATCTTTTAGTTATGTCAAGTTATGTACTGAAGTCTGTGTTATCATTTGTTGTCCAACAATATCATTTATGTCTTCATAATGCAAATACTAAGCCTATTTATTTGATATAGTTTTAAGAGAAGATACCACAAGACAAAGATAAGATCTTCAAATGAATACTCAATCCTGAAAAAGACATACAAATAAGCAAAGAAGTAAGCTTAGTTGCCTATGTTTGAAGAAAAACATAATACTTCAAATAACTCCAGATGATTTGATTTAATCATTATGAAAAAGGCTTTAAATATGTAAACACTAAGTATAGCAAAGAGAGATCAGAAGCAGGTTAATAGAAAATAATAAATACTAAAATGTTAGTCCAGATCAAGAAAATTCTTCTTACTCTTGCTAGAAGGAGAAATTAGGCAGAAACAATCAGCACTTTCTGTTAGTTAAGATATTGTACAGTCAGAACACAGTGCCAAAAGAACTCTTCTACAATATATTACTACTTGTTTTTTTATACTCAGAATTCATAATTAAACACTAGAATATTACCCACAAAGCCTGAAGTATACCACAGATTTATATCCATATAATATTTTTATA
>NC_138379.1:27471149-27551852 GCF_054177405.1 Leptonychotes weddellii
AAAAAAAAAAAAAAAGGATACATGGAAAAGTACAAAAAAATTGAATTCTCAAGAATATCTGGAAAAGTCCCAAAATAACCCTTTTTTTTTAAAGATTTATTTATTTATTTATTTGAGAGAGCGGAGAATGAGAGAGAGAGAGTACATGAGAGGGGGGAGGGTCAGAGGGAGAAGCAGGCTCCCCGCCGAGCAGGGAGCCCGATGCGGGACTCGATCCCGGGACTCCAGGATCATGACCTGAGCTGAAGGCAGTCGCCCAACCAACTGAGCCACCCAGGCGCCCCCAAAATAACCCTTTTAACACAAAAGAGGAAAAAAAGTAATTTGAATTACCCTGATACCCAAACTAATGACATTATAAGAAAAAGAAAATTTTCACAAGTTTCATCAACTTACATAGAGTAAATGTTTGCTTTAAAATTTCAGACAAAATTTTAAGTAAAAGTATTCTCATCAATTTTTAAATTCTACTGGCAAGTGTAAAAACATTACAAAGCTAGTTCAGTTGTACAAAACAATTCATAACTTCAGGGATAAATTTAAAATATAAAATTTATTATAATTATATGAAAGAAGCATCACTTGCCTTCTGGGAAATAATATAGAATCTCTCTGCTGTCAAGCAGAATTATTATTAATGGGCTCTATGTTATAACTTCATTATACAGTATAATGTAAATAAAATCTAGGATAATTCTCATTAGTGCCACTCTACATCTATAACTTTGGTTAAACAAGTTAAAACTAAAGTACATGAGCTAAGGATAGCAAATATTGCCTTACTCCGCCATTATAATTGTTAAGAAAAAGTTCCCTTAATTTTAATAAATGTTTTAATTTGTATTAAGTCACATTATAATTCTACCTAATGTAAATATTAATTCTCCCTTTTCTGTCATGATCATTTACCCAGGTTTTGAAACACATATGTCAACAGATAATTAGTAAACCCTTCATGTATAAGCGTCATGCTAAGCTCTTTATATAAAAATGTAGCTATGTGACTTCAGAGTCACTTTACCTCTCCAGGTCTTAAATGCCTAAATGATAATAAAACAAGGGAATTAAAAAGGATAATCTCTTCAAACTCAAATATTCTGTAATTCTAAAATAAACAGGATCTAAACATATCTGACTATAAATTCAGAGAGATCTTATTTACATTTTTAATAGACTTAAATAGACTTAAAATAACTTTATTATAACTTAACATCATGTCAAGTGTGCTGGAAATTTGAATCCAAAGAGTTAAGTAACCAAAAGATTGATACATGCTTGAAATAATGATTTTTCCTATAATTTCTGAAAATAATTGATCTTAATTTTATATATCACTTATGAAAATATAAATTATTTTTGTTATTGCTAGCTATAGGGGGAAGAAAGGCTCATGTGGGAAAGGGATTTTAATCATGTTCTAGGATAAATGCAAAAAGAGGCCATCTATTTCCCTTTTCTAAATAAACAGTTATTGTCACACACAAGACGAAAACTATTAAGGGAAGTTTAGATGCCAGAGGTCTCTCTTTATGAGAAGTAATTTTAAAATCATCAGTAATAAACAGTATTAAATCAACATTTGAATAACTATTGATCAAGAAAAAAATTAAAGTAGTCAATAAAGTATAATCAACATTTAAGAGCAGATCAATTGCATTAACTCAAAATACAGAGCACTGCAGTGGGCTCTAGCAGGAGCCCTGAAAAGAAAAAATTATAAATCAATAACACTGCAAATATACATGAAATCTGTTTCAAAGAACTTTGTAGTAATGGCTTCATAACTAAGTGCTATTGCAATAAAAACACAGCTGATTGTGATCAATTGGGATTCATTTATTTTATTGAAATTTCCATTACAATGTTATTTGAACAAATCATAAAATACTCTTGTATGACATCCTACTGATATTTAATAAAATGTGAAGTTTACTGTACTGGCTAGCTAATCACCACAGGGAATCATCAAATGGAAATGATTCACGCATGGAAGTTTACTCCTATAACCATTCACCAGTTGTACACTTCAACTGATAAAAGTAGTGATGGAGTCAGGTTTTTAAACTGGTCTATGTCATTTATTACCACGTCCTCCATGCTTAATTGAGACTAATAAATTGACCCAGATTTGTTTATATTTATCAAAATAAGAACTCAAGGAATAGATATAAGGAGTATATAAACAAAATTCAAAAAGAATTCAAATTAGAGCTTTTAGAAAATTCCTTGGGAGTTATTTCATGGTCTCTTCCCCCATAAATAATATTTGATATTGACTTTAGTCATAATTCTATCATTATCTGTTATGACATTCTGTGGATTTTGTTTCTTTCTTTGGGAAATAAAAAATGAAGATACACAAGATGGAATGCCATTTATTAAACGCATAAAAATCTCACCTGGTCGTTCAAATTATTAGTGACTTTGCAACAAGGTTTATATCGCCAAATTTCTAAATACATGTTAAAGAAAGAATTGAAACTTGGAATTATGAGTCAAGATTAAATTTAAAATTTCTTGTGGGAGAAATAAAACTTTAACATTAAATTTACTGGCATACTACTTCAGTCAGTTTATAATACCACCTATATGCTACACTTTATTACAAGTTTAAGTGTGTTCTAGGAAATAAAAACAATAAGCTATATCCCTAAATTACACATTGAACAAATTATAATAAATGGTATTTCATGAATGCAAACATTAAAAATAAGCTAAGATGAATGGGTTACTAAGAAGCAAGTTTATATATTTTTATATTATCATTTATACAAAGAACCACAATTTCTTTGAGGAAATAAATATTATTTTACACTGAAAGAAGTCAGCGATATTTCCCAGTATAAAAAAAAGTAACAGAGAAGAATTGGTTATCTATATTTATATTATTAAATTGATTTTGAGTAAATTACAGTGTTAACCACGTTTCAAATGGCTAAAAGGTACAGTTCAGCTAAGAGAATACAGAATGCACCAAGACTTTGAAACCAGGGGACTGAATACAAAATCAAGTTAAGTCCTAACATCAGTTTTGCTACTGACATGTATCACTTTCTGAAAGACATTTCATATCTTTGTTTCTTCTGTACTTCTTTTCAACAATTATTTATTGTTATGAATATTACAAACTAGTAAGTTAACATTTAGGCATGAGTCAAGAGTCAATTCTTTTAAACATTTGCTTGATATTATATCATTTTAATTCATAGTAAATTAATTTCAGTAAGTGAATAATATCGATTTGATATTTTTCATCCCTAAATGAATCCAAACAAAAGATTAAAGTTATTTAGTAATTTTCATTGTTAAAAATCACAAATTAAATACCATATATGCCTTGGCTTAAAACTTTGTCAGCATATTAAAATATCTGTCCAATGATATATTTGAATTTATTTTCAAGTAACATATGTGATTCATACATTGTTTGGCGAACCAAATGCCAGAAATAGGCTGAGTCAACTATGATATGTCCCAGAGTATTTTCCCATTTAGAAAGTTAATTGGATAAAATTTTGTGAAATGATATTTACTATTATTTTCAAATGCCATAAAAACTAGTGTAAGGAAAGGCAATGAATAGAATATTAATCTAATTTGTCATGGGGCAGGGTAGAGGGAAACCTGAAAAGAGCAAATGGTAAAGATGGAAAATACCCAAGAAAGCAATGTTTACATATCTAAATTATAAACTCAAATACTATATCATTAATATTTAAGTTACGGCCTACCATTTTATAAAAGCAAAACAGATGTTTTCCATATATTTGATCACTTGCCTGTGTGACATAAAACCTCACTTATACATAAAAATTACAGTAAAGCTATTCCCCAAGTAATCAGTTAATTTACAGCAGCAGTTAAGCACTTTTTTTTTAATATATATATGATAGAGAGAGCGCGCACAAGCAGGGAAAGCAGCAGGCAGAGGAGAGGGAGAAGTAGGCTCCCTGCTTATCAGGGAGCCCGATGTGGGACTAGATCCCAGGACCTCGGGATCATGACCTGAGCCGAAGGCAAACGCTTAACCCTCTGAGCCACCCGGGCGTTCCGAGTTAAGCACTTTTAAGTAGAAATTAATCTAACTCTGCTGTCAAGCACGTGGACAGGTGTCCACATTTATGAAATGGTGAAACTATCATCTCTAAAGACCTTTCCATATCAGAATATATACTTTTTTCTTCTCTATTATTTTCCAAATCAGAAAATACTTGCTATTTGTAACACTTCAAACAATAAATAACAATGAAAAATGGATAGTGGCTTCCACTTCCTCCACCCAGTTATAAAGTTAGGGGTACTTCTTTTTCATACCTGGTTCTATACATATGCAAACATAAATACATTTAAATATGCATATATAGGTTTTCCCTACACAAAGGTAGCAAATTAAAATATAAAATTATACAATATATCTAGTGTAGCAACTATGTTTTGATTATTTTAGTAAGATGGACATTTAGAAAAAATTTGCATTTATTGTGTGCTTTCTATGTCCCAAGTACTATTCGATATGCTTTTCTTCAATCCTCATAATGACTCTCAGTTATACTTTATTAATATCCCTTACCTCCCCTACCAGCCTTCCTTCATCCTTTCTAAAAGCTGCATGGTCTACCAATGCACGATCTTACAATTCTATCTAAACATTTCTTGAATGATAAATTTTCAAACATTCTAAAAATCTCCAGCTACCTAACTGAAGACATGGGCTCAAAGTTTAGCTGGGATTTATTTAGCTGGTCAAAGAGACCCATAAGCAATGTGAAAATTTACAAATCCACCTAACTGTTGCTCAGAATCACCTCTGGATTTGTGGAGAAACTTAGTTACTTTTATATTCATTAATTATTATCTTTTAAAGAACTATCATACCTCACAGATTTCTGAAGCTTTGTATTATATACTTCTGAGAGGTTTCCAGGAAAGATTTATTTAAGATTATTCAGTTTATGGTTTTGTGCCATGCCTCTAATTGTCACATTATCAAGTCAATGTGGGATGCTTTGTGCTATGATTTAGAACAGAGAGCAGAAAGAACCAGCAACTGCCTGGAGTAGGGACCCCAGCTCTTTTACTATTAGTATTCCACTTCTCAGTCTATGTGATCAGATATCCTCCTTGAAAAGGGAATTAACTGACACGGAGACAGATTGTTTCTGCCTCTTGGCAGAGCAAAAATACAACTTGGAGGGAAAAAGCCTGCAGAGCTCCGTGCCCAAAGCTATGAAAATTTGGAAACTCCAGAAGAGTCTGGGCATGCAGAAAAAAAGGGATTCTTTCACAGAAGCACTAGAAAAACAAGGATCTTGGGAAGGCGGTTGTGTCAAATTATCTGGAGAAGGAACGCGAGGGTCCAAGGATCATCTACACACCTCTGCCCACCACCCCAGTGGGAAGAGACTTTAAGAGGCTTTAACAAGAGAACTAGACAAAGTGGTACATCACCTGGTTTTCTCCCCTCCACACCCACTTTTCCCCACCTGTACTTAAAATACTTTATGGGAGAGATTACTCAAACCCTTTCTTGAAATAAATGTTTAATCCTTGTGGAAAAAAAATATTATTCAGTTTAAGCTCATTAAGAATAGTGTTGTTTTTATATTTTTATGAGGTTTCTTTCAAAGTGTAACACTGTATTCATCCTCTCTGATTACTAGAATGAAAATATGTGATTGGTTAAGTGATTTATTTCCAAAAATACATACTTAAAGATTAACCAATATGAGTACATCTTCACAGGTTCTGCCATTCTATTCTATTCAAGGAATCTCCTTGCTTTTGACAAGTATACTATATACATGGATTAAGCTTACTTAACCACAGCATCCTCTCCCTAAAAGAAAGTTTTTTTAAAATGCTATATTAGAATTGCGTTGGGTAAAATCAAGACGGTAAAGGCAAGTACTAAAGATAAATATACTTCATTTTTAAAGATTTTACATAGAATTATTATCCCACTATATTATCAAGCTTGTAGGATTTAAAGCTTTGTCCATACTGTCACCTCTGCCATTTTCATCCATAATACAGGTACTACATATTATTGTTTATAATGAAAAACTAGGCAATTATGGTTATTTATAATTAACTTTTATGATACATGTTTTCATCTTAAGGTATAAACTAGTAAAATGATTTTTATTATAAAGATAACATCCAAATTCATAAAATTACCCTTCCAAATAAATTAGTAAAAACATGGAAAAGATTATTATGATGTATACAAAGAAAAGCAAATCTTAAGAATATAAACATTAAGAAATCATTTATTTTCTTGTTGAATGTAAAACATTTCACAACTATTGAAAATAATGTAGAATTCTGTGATACAGGTTTCCTGCATTTGCTGTCCCTATAACATTCTCTCTTTAACCCACTCCAATCAGGTTTTCAATCCCAACCTCTTCCCCGAAGCATCTCCTCATAAAATCACCAATGACCTGTATCTAGACAAAACTCAGTTCTTGTCTTAACTTGACCACAGCATTTCATAGTGCATGATTCATTCCTCAAATTACTGTCTTCCCTGGCCATGGCTTTAAATACCTTCCATAGCCTAACTTTTCATTTATTCCCTAGACCCAAAACCCAAATGTCATATTTGTCATTTCTACTTGGATTTCTACTATGCATTTAAAACTTAACACAGCTAAAACAGAATACTTGATTCTACTATATTTTAGATATATATATATGCATACATATATTTATTTATGTTATATATAAATATATATATTATATATGTGTTTTTATATTTATTTATGTATTAATTATGTCTTCCCCAGTAGATCATAAACTCCATGAAAACATGGATGTTTTCTTTTTAACTGTTATATCCTCAGGGCTGTGAACAGTACCTAAAACATAGTTAGAGCTCTATAAATATGTATTAAGTGAATGAATAAATAACATACAGAATTGGAATAAATGATTCCTTACTTTTCTTTTGCCCTGGGCTTAAAAATAATATGCAAAACAGTTTTAAACCTAAAAGCATTAGAGGGTAATAACTGATGAATTGTTTTATTTATTTATTTATTTTATTTGAGAAAGAGAAAGCTTGCACAAGCGGGGCTGAGGGACAGAGGGAAAGGGAGAAGCAGACTCCCCTCTGAGCAGGGAGCCAGCCACTGGGCTAGATCCCACGAACCTGAGCCTAAGGCAGATGCTTAACCAAATGAGCCACCCAGGTGCCCCTGAATTGTTTTATTTCTAAGTATTTCTTTTGTTTCACAGCAGTCAAGTTGATCCTAATCAATAGTAAAAATGATGATGATGATGATGATCATGACAGCTACTATTCAAAAGCTATCATGTGCTAGTCACATTTGACGATTCTTTGATATATTTAATCCTAATAACTGTTCTAAAAGATAGGTATTTTGTTCCTCCCAAATGCAAATAATGATAGATATGGAAACTAAGGCCCAAGAGTAAGCAACCTGTCCAAGTTCTTTTAAGAAGTGGAGTTGGGATTTGGGCCAAAATGAGTCTGACTTAAAACTCAATGCTTTTAAAATAAATCTGTTTTCACTTCTTTTTAATTTTAATGTTTACTTATTTTAAACAGGATTCAATTTAATAAAAAAAAACTATCAGTCAATGACTACAATATGTAACACACCACAGGATAGTAAACAAATAGAGAAATATGATCCCTGGTCCTATAGAGATTATATACAATTTAAGGGACCCCTGAAGAGAGATTCCAAACCAAAAAGTATTTTAAAATATATATATAAATTAAAAATAGAAATTATAAATATATAAAGCAGTTATTTTATATATTTTTAAATGCAATTTTCTTTTTTCTTATAATACCATTTTAGTATTAAACACATTAAGTAAAATATGGATTAAGTAGGATTCATCATTACAAACTTCTAATATATCTCCATTACCCAGGGACTACCTATCAGGGCATTTTCAACAGTCTTTCTCTGTCACACATTTGATGGAAGATGGCTTTCACAGGTTACAGATACTCCCAGGAGCCTACTCTGTAGGGAAGGTACAACTGAGTTTGATTCCTAACCAATATTTTTTATTCACCCTCTCCCCTGTAAGAATGTATATGAGCATATTGGCAAAATATTAAGTAACACATTACAATAACATTAACTTGAATCAGCTATAATTTTAAAAATTTAAAAGTAAAATATTGCAAATTTTTGGTAGTAATGACAATAAGAGAATGCTAGTTGAAAATTATAAGCCAAGCACTGACTTAGTACTTAAATGTATTATCTTTAAATATTATTAGTAACAAATTACTTACAATATGACTCATCAATGTGTTCCTACACATATGTTTGCGACCTTATCTTTATGTAACAGATTAGTTATTCATGCCTCTGGGCATGAATATTTTCTTTATTATTTATCTTGCCTTTTGGCCATTTTCTAGGTCCACAGGACAAACAGGAAAGAAGGGAAAATAAACTTACATCAGTCAATGTTTTTAGCTTTGTAACTATTATCAGAGTTGAGAGGAAAAAAACTAAAGCTAGTAAAAATATGAAAGACTTAGTGTGTATGTAAATTTCACTTATTAATGCTTTTACTTTCTTCAACAACAATAAAAGGAAACACTGGTATCAAACACTCAATAGCAACTGTCAGAACTCATTGTTTTTATTCAAGTCTTAGAGACCACTACTAGAAGAAAAGCCCTAAAAAATGAAATAAAATACCAAAGAACTGGGGAAAACTGGTGTTCAAAAGACTTATTCTTTTTATTTGCATTGCTTATAAAAATCATCTTCTTCCTATCTCCCTTTTCTAAGGTTAATAATGATTATGATTTGAAAGTATTCATGTCAATGATACTGAGTTTTTGTCCAAAAACAGTAAAAAAGTTAGCACCCAATTTTTTTAAATGGTCATATTAAAAGACATACAGACATATAATTAAATGTTCAATTTTCAAATGTTCAACTTTTCAATTAAATGTTCAACTGTAATAAAGGAATGCAAATTAAAACAGAAATAAAATGCTGTTGACAAAAAAAAAACAGAAATAAAATGTAGTATTAACATCTAGCCTTGTAGGAGGGGGACACTGATAACACTGCTGGTAGAATATCACCTAGAAGGTGCTTTCTGGAGGAGACTTCGGTAATATGTACCAAACACCATAAAATGGTCTATGTCAAGTAATTGATGTGAATGTAGTAATTACATAGCAAGTTAACAATTTTCACTTGTTATTATTCAAATTATGAATAATAGCAAAAACAATATGAATTTCTAACAATGATTGTCAATATTTGTGACATTTTGTAGCAGATACTATATAGTAAATACACACTGTATTTATTTATATGTATTAATATGAAAAATGTTGATGATAAATTGCCACATAAAATTCTAGTTTAAGAGCAGTGAATGTGTATATGTGTGTGGGTTTTCACACTGGCATAATCTTGAATAAGCAACCACATTGTCAATAAAGGTTGCTCTTAGTAGAATGGTTGGGCAGGCAAATGATAAGAGAAGCAAATTAGACAGTCATGCATCAAATCATTTCCTCCTCTATGGAAAGTAAAAAGCAAGTAACTTGGGTTCAGTATTTCTTCTAAAATCAAAGCACTGAAATTCCCAAATCAGAGATGTGATAATATAGTAAAAAGTATACTCTTAAATTATAGTAATGTCCTAAAGTCTAGTCCAATATGCATACAATGAACTCATGAAGGGTTGTTTAACTTTGTTCTAAATCCACCTATCCATCCATTCACCCAAAGCAATTTAAGCTATAACCTCTCTTTAGGCTTTCACATTAAATGTTCCTTCTTAAAAAATAAATAAATAAGTAAATAAATAAATAAGTAAATGTTACTTCTTAAGACCTAAAGGTATTCTAGGAGATCTAAATTCCAAAATACTCTGTCACTTTTATCACAACAGATGAAGAACTGATGCCAAGAAAATCATGAAAATTAATATATCAAGTGAAGAAAGCATACAATTTCAAATGCTTTCCTAATTCATCTCATCATGTAACTGAGTAATTTAATTTTGCAGTTCCCAGGGTTCTATGTTCTAATTTTCACTTTTTGTTACCTAATCTATATAATCCAAATGTTGTGCCTACATTGCCATATTTCATATTAAATACAGCTTTTTATGTGCATAGAAAACATTTTAGTTGGCGTCTTCACATAACCTGAAACACTTGTCTCAAATAAAACATCTGCTTTGCCACCAAATGTTTCAAATTTGAAGACATTTGTTTCAATCATCTTTGTAGAAATCAGCATTTTTCTTGATTTGAGGCCAAATGCTTAAAAAAGTTACTATATATTTTCTATGGAGAGATCTATTCACTAGTAGAAATCTGAACAAAATATATTTCATTTTACTACTGCAAGAAAAGTTTACATGAAATATTTTCAAACTTTTATACATGTTCTTTCAGACACTATCAAACATCTCATTTCTAAAAAAGACTTACCAAATACCTTAAATTAATAATGTAAAAGCTTAAGAAATAACTACAATGTGAATCGGCTATTACTTATATAAAACTTTTCTCCTAGTGTGTCCAGCTGAGAATTATTACATTTATAAATTTATCAAAGCTTATCAAATTCATGCCTTCTTAATTTAAAAAATATTATTTAAAAACTTAAGACACCCTTTTGATGGCCCTTAACTATATTAATATTAATGACATCTTAAATACATACTAATTTTAGAAACTTTTAAATAGATGAAGCTATTCTACATCGACAAATATAATGGGTAACATTTACTAAGAGTGTGCATTTTGTGCCAGGCAGTTTTCTAAGTTGGAGTTTTACATGAATGCTTTAGTTTTTCACAAAACCCTACACAGTACCATCATAACCCCATTTCACATGTAAAAATAATCTCTCAGAGGTAAGGTCAATGGTTCAAGGTCACATAGGTAATAACCGGCAGCACTAGCCAGGTCCACTTGGTTACAAAGACCACACCTCTTAAGATTGGATATCATATGATGCAATACTATTCAGTCACTAAAAATTCATAGTGTAAAAGAAGAGTGGATGATAATAATAATAGCAAATACTTAGACTAATTAGGTCCCAGACAGTGTTCTAAACATTTTCCAATATCAACTAACTTAACTTTTTTAATACCCCTATCCTAACTTTATAGATGAGGAAACTGATGCACAGAGGAGTAGAATAACTTGCCCAAGGACACAGATAGTACGTTGCAGGGTCAGGATTCTAATTCAGACATTCTGGCTCCCAAGCGAGGCTCCTAATGTTACATTACAAAAAAAGATATTTAATTTTTTTGCTACGTACAAAAACAGAATGAAGAGTATGATTCCAATTCCATAAGAAAACAACAATCTTATAAACACAAAGAGTTTGGAATGATATATACCAAGGGGATTAACAGTGATCATCCCCAATTAGAGGGATATTTGGGGCACCTGGGTGGTTCAGTGGGTTAAGCGACTGACTTTTGATATCTTGCCAGGTCATGATCTCCGGGTCGTGAGATCTAGCAGGTGTGGGGCTCTGCACTCAGCGGTAAGTCGACTTGAGATTCTCTCCCTCCTCTGTCCCTCACCCCACTCACATGCTTGCGCTCTCTCGCTCTCTAAAATAAATGACCTGTACCTCTGAAACAAATAATACATTATATGTTAAAAAAAAAAAAAAAAAGAAGAAGAAGAAGAAGAAGATAGCAGGAAGGCAAAATGAAGGGGGTGGAAATTGGAAGGGGAGACGAACCGTGAGAGACTATGGACTCTGAGAAACAAACTTAGGGTTCCAGAGGGGAGGGGGGTGGGGGGGATGGGTTAGCCTGGTGATGGGTATTAAAGAGGGCACGTATTGAATGGAGCACTGGGTGTTATATGCAAACAATGAATCATGGAACACTACATCAAAAACTAATGATGTAATGTATGGTGATTAACATAACATAAAAAAAAATAAAATAAATGAATCTTTAAAACAAAACAAAAACAGGAAAAAAACAGTGATGATCCCTAATTACAGGGATATATTTGGTCTCCAAACTTATCTGTATTTTTAAAAGTTTCTAAAATTAATACATATTTATTTTAAAATGTCATTAATATTAGCATAGTTAACAGTTGTATATTTATGATTAATGTAATTATCAAAATAAGATTTCACAAACTAGTAACTTAAAACAAGTTTTAATGTTAAAAAAAATTAATGTTCACCATTAAAGAAACTGACAAAAAATTTTAAAAATGAGAAAGAAATCACCTGCTATGATTCTACAGTAATTCTGGTATATCATCTTTCAGATCTACAAACCTACATCAAAGTTTTATTGGCTGTATAGTATTCTTCTATATCATTTGCCTTTAATTTCTAAATTAATTTTTTAAATAATGCACATAATATTTTTTTAAAAATACCATTTATAACTGCACCAAAAAGGATAAAATAACTAGGAATAAACTTAACCAAAGATGTAAAAGACCTGTACTCTGAAAACTATAAAACACTAATAAAAGAAATTGAAGATGACACAAATGATAAGATATTTCATGCTCATGGGTGGGAATAATTAATATTGTTCAAATCTCCATATTACCCAAAGCAATATAGAGATTCAGTGTAATCCTATCAAAATACCAACAGCATTTTATACAAAACTAGAACAAATAATACTAAAATTTGTTTATAACCACAGAAAACCCCAAAAAAGCCAAAGCAATTCTGGGAAAGAACAAAGTTGGAGGTATCATAATACCAGATTTCAAGATACACTACAAATCTGCATTAATCAAAACAGTATGCTACTGGCACAAAAACAGACACACAGAAATGAACTCACAATTGTACAGTCAATCTATGACAAGGAAGGCAAGAATATACCACAGGAGAAAGACAGTCTCTTCAATAAATGGTGCTGGGAAAACTGGACAGCTACATGTACAAGAACAAAACTGGACCACTTTCTTACACCATATAAAAAATAAACTCAAAATGGATTAAAGACCTAAATGTGAGACCTGAAACCATAAAAATCCTAGAAGAGAGCACAGGTAGTAATTTCTCTGACGCTGTTCATTGCAACTTTTTTCTAGATATGTCTCCTGAGGCAAGGAAAATAAAAGCAAAGATAAACTACTGAGACTACATCAAAATAAAAGACTCTTGCACAGCAAAGGAAACTATCAAAGAACAAAACAAGAAGGCAACCTACAGAATGGGAGAAGATATTCGCAAATGATATATCTGATAAGGGATTAATATCTAAAATTTATAAAGAACTTTTAAAACTCAACACCAAAAAACAATCTGATTAAAAAATGGACAGAGGACCTGAATAGACATTTTCCCAAAGAAGACATACATATGGTCATCAGACACATAAAAAGATGCTCAACATCACTAATCATCAGGAAAATGCAAACCAAAACCACAGTGAGATATCACTTGACATCACCTTAGAATGGCTAGTATCAAAAATAAATAACAAGTGTTGGCAAGGCTGCAGAGAAAAAGGAACACTTGTGCACTGTTAGAATGTAACCAGATGTTCATCCAAAAACTGAAAGTAGAAATACCATATGATCCAATAATTCCACTACTGAGAATGAAAACAAAGACTAATTTGACAAGATATATGCACTCCTATGTTTACTGCAGCATTATTTACAATAACCAAGATGTGGAAGCAACCACATCAATAGAGAAATGGTTAAGGAAAATGGCGTCTCACTATCTCTATATATAATAGAATACTATGCAGCCATAAAAAAGGATGAGCTTGTGCCATTTGAGTGAACATGGATGGACCTAGAGGGAATTATGCTCACTGAAATCAGTACTACTGAGAAAGACAAATACTATATGATTCCACTCATAAATGGAATCTAAAAAGAAAAAATAAACAAACAAAAAGCAGAATCAGACCTATAAATATGGAGAACAAACTGACAGCTTCCATTAGGAGGTGGGGAGGTTGAGCAAAATAGGTGAAGGGAAGTGGGAGATACAGGCTTCCAATAATGGCACGAATAAGTCATAGGAATAAAAGGCACAGCATAAGGAATACAGTGTATGATACTGTAACAGCAATGTAATAGGACAGATGATAGCTACATTTGTTGTGAACACAGCATGATATATATAAACTTGTCAAATCACTAAGTTGTACACGTGAAACTAATGTAACATTGTGTATCAACTCTACTCAAATAAATAACAGTAACAATAATGTACCTTATAGAAGAATGAAAGTAGGAAAAAAGCCTCATAAATGTTTTAAATCTAAAGCTTTCGAAGATTTGAAGGGCCAAGATAAGAAACATCTGGAGAATCTTTCTTCCATGAAGTTTCCAAAACACATAAAATGATACCCACATCAGACTTAACTTCAACTCGAATACCACTTATCCAATCCTTTGAATTAACCCTTAGATTTCACTCTCAAACCTACTCTCTCCTCTCCATTGTTAACAGTGATTGTTTTAGTTAAGTTCTCAGAATCATTTGCCTAGATGATTAAATAAACATTTTTATTAATTCTACCATTTATTCTTTCTCCATTTTCATGTAACTATCACCTTGCCTTCTGAAATATCTTCTTAATAAAACAAATCTAAGCATATCATTCACCTGGGAAATCTAGGGATTTCCTGTTGCCTATAGGTTAAAAGTCCAAACTATAGTTGTTCTTGAGGAAAGGGGTTGAGAATGGAACTGTGGATGTTTGTTAAAGGGAACTTCAGCTATATCTGTTAATGTTTTATTTCTTTAAAAAATTAACTGAAAGGAATTATGACAAGCAGTTAACTTAGAGGGATGGGAATATGGGTATTAATTGTACTACACTTTATGTTTTTCTATATTTTAAAATTTCTCTTTAAAAGAAGCATCACTTGGGGGGCGCCTGGGTGGCTCAGTTGGTTAAGTATCTGACTCTTGTTTTCTGCTCAGGTCATGATCTCAGGGTTGTAATATTGAGCCCTACATCAGACTCTGCTCTCAGTGGGAAGTCAGCTTGAAGATTCCCTCCCTCTGCTCCTTCCCTTGCGCTCTACTCCCTCCCCTCTGTCTCTCTAAAATAAATAAATAAATCCTTTAAAAAATCTTTAAAAAAAATTAAAAATAAAAGAAGCATCACTTGGATTACTGATTCTAAAAGCAAGTGAAAGCAAGATTATACTTCTAATTACCCTACTATATGACCTATCAAAATGCATTATTTTTATAACATTTTTGCATATCTCAATTATAATAGTAATCACTTGCATTTAGTTTACATACATGTCTGCAGTGTTATACTGGACTGTGAGCTTCCTCAATGGTGGGTCAGGCTGAGGGTGCCATTATTTATTTTTTCTTTTAGACATCCATGCCCACACTTAGAAGTGCTCGATAAATATGTGACAAAGGGAAAGAGGGTTGGAAGCAGGATGAGAGGGAAAATGGAAGAGGGGAAGGAGAAAGAAGGGGAAGAATAAAAATTGATGTCAATATAAGAATCTTTCCCCAAACGTAGGAAAAATATTGAATTTAAAATTTTAAAGAGTTTTCATTATTACCTTCTTCTCACTTCAATTTTAAAAACTGGATTGGCACATTACAATCTTATAGAACATAAAAGGTTTTCATAGATGGATGCTAACAAATTTTTCTCCATGTTTCCCAAAGACTAAAACAAGGATATAAAATTATTTAAAAGTTAACCTATGTTGGATAAAAGAAAATCTAAGCAGATCACTGTGATAAGATATTAAAATAACATCTAAGAAAGATTCTAGGGTTTTGTTATTATAATATAAATTTGACTTTTTTTTTTTTAAATATCCAGCATCAAAAAAACTTCCCATGGGAGTAAATATCCTTGTGTGGGTTTCCTTGGTATCCTCCATCTCCTCATAAATAAGCTGCAGGGACCAGATGATCCCTTCTTCTCTCACCTTGGCAATAAGTGACCTAGATTCAGGGAATTTGATATTTCCACCTGGGATCTAGAATCCTGAAGGAGTGATGCTAAGTAAGACTCAGGGACAGTTAAAAAATTATCCATGTGAGGATAAGAGAATCCAGGTGTGGCAAAAAGTGTTGAAAATTTAGCAGCAGCAATAGGATTGAGAGTCCAATGGAACTGGGACCAATGACAGATTCCCAACCTAGACTGTTCAGCGACATGATGCTGGTTATGTTTGCCACTGCTCAGCTTCCTTTGATTTCTGCCCATTTTCTGAACCTGATTCTCCAGTGCTTCTGCTGACTGTGAGAACTATTCAGTTTACTTCAATAAATTCCTTTTCCACACAAGATGGTGAGGGTCAGATTCTACTGCTTGCATTGAAGAGTCCTGACTCACAGACTTGCCAAAACTTACGAACCCCTACTCCTGCCTTGATAATTAGTCATTACCATTCATCTGGCTATAATAAGCAAAGATGTCTCAAAGTTCCTGAAATCCCCATTATTTAGTGATTGTGTCTTCCAATAGCAAAACTTGCTAATTCAGGGGGAAAAAGAATAAACACAATCAAAAGGTTAGGTCGGAACCAGGGTATAGAGAGAATAGATGAAATAAATATGTACTCATTTTGTTCACAGATAAGCAGTTTTGTAAATGCTTGTCTTAGTTTTAGACCAGTAAAGAAAGGTACAATAGTGAGACAGTGCGCGTGTGCATGTGTGTGTGTAGGTGCATGTAATTAATTATCAAAATAAAGTACCAAGGAAATACCCCGTGATTTCATTTTGGCAATGATTAATCCCCAAGGATAACTAATGTTTCTATTTAAAGAGATCTATATGTGATATTTTGATGTCTGCATTTTCTTCAGACTTTACCTCTAAAATTCATATTTAATTTTTCAAAATAAATTTAAGAGCACCAGGAAAAAATGGGAGCTTGGTTCTTAAATAACAAACAACATACAAGCAAAACAAACAAAAAGAGCCTCTTCTAAAAAGGTACGGATTATAATTTGGAAAATGTATTACAATTATAATTCTTTCTAATAAAAAGAAGGTCATGTTTGTTGTGGCAAGTTTTCAACTTGAGGTTCCTACTTTAATGGACAAGGAAAAGGCTCCCAGACAATAGAAAGAAATGCACATTGAATAATTAGCAACAGTTCACTAAATTTTAGTTAAAGATAATTAAAGTCCCAGGGAATAAGCCACTTTTGGGTCAGGTGATTAGAGGAAAACTATATAAACAAAATTATTCTACCTAAGTCACTAAGGGTGAGGAAATGTGTCTGCATATGCTATGTATATGATGATTGTGTATGATATATATAGTTTTATATATAGTTATATAAGAAAAAACATCCTATTAAAATTAGATAACCAAGTAACAGCATGTGGAGAGAGTTATGAGAGAAAAAAATCTGGAACAGATTTCAAATGACAGCAAAAGCAGTGCTGCTGTGGAAAAAAGTTCTGGCAAAAGGTACAGAAAGATGGGTACATGGGAAGACAGCCATGAAGCTTGACAGAATTCTGGGAATACAATAATAATATTTAAAATTTGTGCCATACTTTTTTATCTTCAGGCATTTTACACACAACTAATTAATCATCAAAACACCCACATGAATATTTCTCTCTTCATTATCACACCCAAGAATGATGAGTTGCTTCTTCTAGACTACATAGTACAAATCATACTTAAAATTGTTTCACTTTCAGGGGCACCTGGGTGGCTCAGTCGTTAAGCGTCTGCCTTCGGCTCAGGTCATGATCCCAGGGTCCTGGAATCGAGCCTTCCATCGGGCTCCCTGCTCCGCGGGAAGCCTGCTTCTCACTCTCCCACTCCCCCTGCTTGTGTCCCCTCTCTCGCTGTGTCTCTCTCTGTCAAATAAATAAATAAAATCTTTAAAAAAAAAATTGTTTCACTTTCACACTGAAGTTTTCTGTAATATTTGTTGTTTCATATAGAAATAATTTAATCATTCCTTTTGGTGTTTTCAACAGATTCTATGGCTCCAAACAAATCCAAAATTAGATTGCTTATTTCTGATAGATCTCTTTCGAGAATGACATAGGATTTATTAAAAGAATGGCTACACCATGGTTGTTACTAAGGCTTAAATTCAATCTGGATAAAGTATATTAAAGTTCAGAATAGACATTGGACAAATAAATAATTAAAAATTTCTAGAAAGTCTGAAGAAAACACACGCTTGGGTAATTTTTGTGGGCTTTATAACATTACTGAATAGCCATTTCCCAAGGACTTACTAATCACCAAATCCAATGACCTTTTCTAAAATGCTCTGAATCCTGTGATATTAGCTATCATTCTCTTGTCCTTGGCCTTCCATGACAATGTAATTTACTCTAATTTACTGTATTCACTAACTGCTATTTCTTATTACTGTTGCCTCCAAAATGAATGAATTCAAGACTTCTTCATTGAAAGTGGGGTCTAGGGGTGCCTGGGTGGCTCAGTCGTTAAGCGTCTGCCTTCGGCTCAGGTCATGATCCCAGGGTTCTAGGATCGAGCCCCGCATTGGGCTCCCTGCTCCGCGGGAAGCCTGTTTCTCCCTCTCCCACTCCCCCTGCTTGTGTTTCCTCTCTCGCTGTGTCTCTCTCTGTAAAATAAATAAATAAAGTTTAAAAAAAAAAAAGAAAGAGGGGTCTAGGGCCAGACTGCCTAAGTTTGTATTCAAACTCTGCCACTTACTAGCTATGTGAAGTAAGGCAACCTTTCTGTGTGTCAATTGTTTAATGTGTAAAAAGGAGATGTTGATAATAATTTTACCTATTTTATAGGGGTTTTGTGAGAAATATATAAGAAAATGTATGTCAAACAGATGTACAGTGCATGGCACATAATAAATATGAACAAACAGTAGTGATGATGATGATGATGTTAATTTTTATTAGTAGTAGCATCCTCTTATTTGTAATATTGTCTACTTTTATGGCTTCAATGATTCCTACTTTGTGAATGACCTTCAAAACTAAATCTTGTTGATGTAACCTTTTTCTGGAATTCTAATTCTCATTTTCAAGTTCCTGATGAATATATATCCATTACAGTGCCCTGCCAAAGGGCAAATTCAACAGACCCCAAACCAAACTCATCACCACCCCAAAATTATCACTCTTCTTATGTTCCTTTTTTCTTGATGTAGAAGAATAAATACAAGTCATATATTCTATTCTATTTCACTACCTACCACCCTATATCACAACCTAGACAATTATTTTAATATTACACATAAAATAAGGCCCAATTCATTGTCTCCAATTTGATAGTATGTAATTTGTCTTCTTATGTTTTTCTACTTTGGCTAAAGGTATTATCCTTTTGCTTAAATAAAAAACTAATAAATATAGTCTATTATTACTTATTCTAACATCACTTATTATTCTAGTGCTCGTTTGTACATCAGCTCTTTCAATTTCCTATCTTTCTTGTATGGAATGATATATGATGTACTCTATCTCATAACTCCAAATATTCCCCATATCATTGTTTTCTAGCATTTACATATTGTGATACTTAATCTTTACTATGATTACGTCCCTTTTAAATTTCTCCAAATTGGGGGCGCCTGGGTGGCTCAGTCAGTTGAGTGGCCGATTCTTAATTTTGGCAAGTCATTATCTCTGGATCCTGGGATGGAGCTCCCTATCAGGCTCCCCATTCAGCTGGGATTCTGCTGAGGACTCTCTTTCCCTCCCCCGCCGACTAACGCACGCATGCACGTGCACTCTCTTTCTTTAAAATAAATAAATCTTCAAAAAAAAGTTTCTCTAAACTGTAGTTAGTATATTACATTGATTTTTTTTTTTATTGTGTATATTTGGATATATGTTCAGGAAAAGAGATGCTACAAAATATTTATAGTAAAAAGGGGATGTTAGGTCTGATAGGATTTAGAATCACTGTACCAGATGAAGAGCTACATCATGAGGTTCTATTGCCTTGCTAGATTTATTAAAGGGAGGAATGTTCTAATATTGGTTTACTTATTTTAATATTATGGCCATTTGGTACATTCTATATATGAGGAATTGGGCAATGTTAATCATTACCTGTATCATACTATTTTACAAATGCCTATCTCACACTACATTACAAATTCCTAGTATGTAATTACTACAAAATCTCACTAACCATATTGATTTCATATGTACAAATTCTATGACAGAATTAAGTATGTCAATTCGTACATTAAAAAAAAAAAAGTTTTCCGGGGGCACATGGGTGGCTCAGTTGGTTAAGCGACTGCCTTCAGCTAAGGGTCATGATCCCAGGGTCCTAGGATCAAGCCCCACATCAGGCTCCCTGCTCCACAGGGAGCCTGCTTCTCCCTCTCCCACTCCCCCTGCTTGTGTTCCCCCCCACCCTCTCTCTCTGTCAATTAAATAAATAAATAAAATTAAAAAAGAAGTTTTTGGGACGCCTGGGTGGCTCAGTCGGTTAAGCGTCTGCCTTTGGCTCAGGTCATGATCCCAGGGTCCTGGGATCAAGTCTCGCATCGGGCTCCCTGCTCAGTGGGGAGCCTGCTTCTCCCTCTGCCTGCCGCTTCCCCCTGCATGTGCTCTCTCTCTCTCTGACAAATAAAATCTTAAAAAAAAATAAAATAAAATAAATTTTTTAAAAAGTTTGCATGGGGCACCTAGGTAGCTCAGTCGGTTAAGGGTCCGACTCTTGATCTCAGCCAGGTCTTGATCTCAGAGTCTTAAGTTCAAACCCTGTGGTGGGCTCCATGTTAGGTGTGGAGCCTACTTAAAACAAAACAAAATTAAATTAAATTAAATTAAATTAAATTAAATTAAATTAAATTAAATTAAATTAAATTTAAAAAAGCCAGGGTCACGCTAAGAATAAATTCAGCAGATCAGTGTATAACTATGCACTTGTTTTATAAAAGACATCACGGAAATCATTCTTAAACAGATTATACAAAATCCTAATTCTGACACTTAAACTAGGTCATTAATTTTAGAATTGTATTATCTGACATTAGCAATTTTGAAAATAGTCTATTAATCAGATATCAAGAGAAAGATGTCATCATTTCCTCTTTGACCACTTACCAACAACAGAAAATAAGGGTTTATAATTTCAGGAATAAGTGCTAATTATCATTTCTCTTACATCTATCACAGATTAAACATCCATGTTTTTCAGAAATAATTTAAAGGGTCTGTTTTTGCAGAATCTTGATGTCAAGGATATATTCTCTTCCCTTCTGTGTTTGAAGACCATTATCTTCTTAGTAGAGCCACCAGATTTGCTGGCTAACACTACCAGAGAATAAAATAATCGTCCATACTATCATTTGTAAGTTTTTCAGTAGATAAACTTAATTTTATAAGATAAGAGACAAGTTTCACAGCTCATAAAAATTATTTTCTGGAATTTCCACCATTTAAGAAAGTGACCTATACAGATGTTTTTCATTGTTTTATTCCCTCCCACCACCCTGGGAATAAAACACTGGGAATTTTTAACACTTCAGAAGAAGAGTAAGAGTGACTTAAACCATCTACAAAGTGATGACATAAATGTTTATGGGCAAAGATACTTATCTATTTGAAAAGGTTATTTTTAAAGGCTTCAAAGATTCTATTGTAACAAATATCCATGGTCAGGAAGAATTACAGTATTTTGAACTAAAGATACACTCTCCTAATACATTGAGATGTGTTAATGTTGAATCTCAAAAACATGAAATGCATTTATGACATGAATAGAAAGATGAATTTCTAACCATTCTACCTATTTTAAAGATAGAAAATGTTTCCAAGTTATATATGCCTTAGTAGAAACTTCAGGTCTTCATCTCTTCCTTTCTTCTTCTCTAACTAGGTACCTTTTCAGGATCATATCTTCTAAAAAGTACAAAGGATAAAAAAGATTTTCTCTGTGGTCTCTTCCAAATCTAATTTCCTACCCTAGGGTACACTCTAGACCCTAAAGAGGAAGAGATATTACACACATGGGAACATACAAATTTTTCCAAGCAGAATACCATTCTTAGAGGAAATTTATACATATACCTATGCAGTCTTCAACTTTAGGCATATCAGTTTCTAGTAATTCACATTTGTCACAAAAATGAAGTCCAAGCTTCCTGATCTGCTTCCTGATATAATCCTGATTAAGATCTTTAGTAGCAACCTTTAAAATAATAGTTAATACTAGCAAGCATTTATTTAGTGCTTACCAAACATTGTCTAAAGATCACTACCAAATACATAATCTCAGTAATACAGTCCTCTGAGGGTTATTGTCCTCATTAAACTTAAGGACACTGAAGCACAGAAAGAATTCCGGATTTGAACTCAGGCAGTCTTTCTCCAAGTCCCAACCTCTTAACCTCTTGTCTGTATTGTCCTTTCTTCCTCGGCCTTTATTCAAATCTCCAGCTCCTACATTCATTATGGTCTCACTACCCCCTCCATCTCACTCTTGCTAGGAGGCTCTATGGGCTATTCATTCAAACAGAACCACTCTAGAAACCTGGCAAGGGAGGGACCAAAAAGAAAAAGTAAATTCTGGTAAAGTTAAAAGTTAAAGAGAGAAGGATACATTTCTCAGACTGTAAAGTAGCAAGACCTGTGCATTTTGATAGATTAAGAATTGGCTCTAAAGGCAATTTTATTGAAATAAAGGTAGCATTCTCTAGGGTTGATTACTCTGTACTGTGCAGGACAATATATTTAGATTAATATTAGAAACCATAACATTTTAGAATCGGGAGACATTTAAAACATCTATTCCAATCTCCATTTCTGTCCCCCTCTCTCCATTCCCAAAAAGAAGAGGCTGAAATGTTAAGTGAATGTTAGAAAAGTTAGGTGGTTTTTTTCAAGCCCTAACAAGCTGTGGCAAAACCAGATAAAGACCCAATGTCATATTCTTATTGGAAGGCAATATGTTCTACAAATCCTTATTACTGGGGAATTATTAAATACAGTATAGTACTAAGGCACAGAAAGACTTCAACAAAATAAAGGACTCAGAAGGGAAGGAGCTAGGATTGGTTTTTCCTACAAAATGCTGCATTAGCACTGCAGACAACTAGAGATCCACCCTACCCTTAACACTGGTTTCATTTTTCTTTTTCCCTATGTTCTCATTTCTGATCCTGCTAGAATAAATGCCATTAGGAGAGTTTTTTTTCTATCTTTTGTGGCTTCGTACTTTTCAGCAACCTTAATATGGCTCTCCCTTCCATGGAGGGCTGGATGAAATTTGCCTAGTCTTGTCTCACAAATTCACTGGCCACCAACAAATTCACTTAAGTCATATGCTAAAATCATCCCATATTGAGACAGACACATATACAAATACATAGATTAGAATGAAGTTCCTTTGAGAGAGAGAAAAATAGACTGTGTATGTTAAGTGGGAGTTAAAAGCAGTAGCATTTTTGAATATATACTATATATCAAGCAAAGTAATTGGCATTTTGCACATTATTTCATAAAATGAGCACAACACCCCCATGAAATAACTCTTATTAACCTAGTTTATGCATACTATTAAAGCCTAAAGAAAAGAATTTGTCCAAAGTAACACAATACTAAACCATAGACTTCTGAGATCAGAAGCTTTATTCATTTATTTAATATCAAAAGCTATATGCTTCATATACACTTATGCAATAAGCCACTATGTGTCTACTTCATTCTATTAAAATTAATTCTAGAACCAGAAGGAAAATTGGAGCTTAGTTTCTCATACAAAATAAATAAAATAAACAAAGCCGAAGGACATAAAGTAACTCACATAAGATTACATAACAAGTTAATGGCAGGACAGAAACTACAAACTGTTCACATTTATGATGAACTGGTTACCCTATAAGGTAGGTATTCTTATTATCCAATTTTTTTAAATGCAAAACTGAAGCAAAGGGAAGGTAAATGGCTTGCCTAAAATCATAATGCAAGTAACAAGAGGAGGAACAGAGATTTGTCCTCAAACAGTCTGGCTTCAAAGCCTGTGTTCTTAACCGCTTTACTAGAATTTGCCTTTCAACTCCAAGTTGGATCTCCTAATTCCCTTTCCAGCTCCCTTTACTGGAGACTAAATAAACAAAATGCTTATCTGAAATTAAGATTAAACTGTGCACTTATGAGTTATGCATAAAAGAATTAATAATAGAAACATCAGATAAGAACCCTAGTTTGAAAATTCGAACAGTTCCATTATTTCAATTGATATTAGATATTTATACTAAAATGCAAATGAGTCAATTTATGGAGATTAACCGAGGATCAAATTTTAAACTCTAACTTTTCCCAGCACTTCTAATTTCTGCACTTAGCTCATGCTTCCAACTCTACCACATGGATGTTTATTAAACGAGCTTAACGATTAGAGCCTGCGTCCAGAATCATTCTAAATTGGGACCTTAATTGTTTCTGTTTCATGAGTCAGTGGGTGTAATATTTTATCTGTTGGATTTTCTAAATGCCAATTCCATCATGTTCTGAGCACACTCTTTGCCCACTCAGTAGATTGGGTCACCAAGACAAAACTTTGAGATAACAGGAAAATGAAGTTTTCTAATTATTTAATTGTTCTTATAAGCAACCAACAGACTAATATTTTCATGGGCTCATCTACCTTTCTCCCTCCCTCCCCTTCTCTCCTTCCTCCTCCTTTCACCCTCTCCCTTTCAATTTAGCCAAGCCCAATTGTATAAATAACACATTAGAATACTTCTTTTTAAAAATTACTTTTCAAAATTAAAAACCATCCCCTAAAGACTGTGAATTAAAAAAAAAAAAGGTTTCATAACATTTTTTCTCTTTTGCTTTCTGTGAACTATCAAACTATAAAAAGAATGTGATGTGACCATCATTTGGCTACCACTAAATATGTAAATAGATCTCATTAAAATCGACTGAGAAAAATTTTGTATCCTGAGTCCCACCTCCTTCCCTGTCATCCACTTGGAAATGAGAAATGAAGACAGCGGAGGTTACAAGACGATTTTAGAGAGCGGCTTAGGCATAATGCTTATGAACCTGAAGGGAACCAGTAGTGTGGTGCAGAAAGAAATTAAATTTAAATTTAAATTTAAAAAAAAATTAAAAAATTTTAAAAACCCACACATAGGTTTTGAGGCCATCTAAACCTAATTCTATCACTTCCCTGCTCTGTGATGTTAGGGCACTCATTTCACTTCTCTAAACCCAAATCCACTTATCCAGAATATGCATAAAGTACCAGATGTGGCCAAGGGGATAGAAGGAAAATCTAAAAGTCTCAGGAAATAAAAGAAGTAATATAGATACACTAACCAGTGTTATATAGTATGAATAAACCAGACCCTCACGCCAGGAGCTGACCCTCTCTATTTCAGAGGCAAATAATTACACTTGATTATTGAAATCTGAAGGAAGAAGGTGGGACCAATAATAGCAGCGGTAAAAATTAGATATTAAAGATTCCTTTTCAGGGGAAAACTTAGGAAATAGGGGTCTTAAAGAATAGCCATAAATTCACATGCAATTCTAAACCTTGTTGAGCAAAGGCAAACTGAAATTTATAAGATGCAGAAGGAGGGGTAAATGGGCTAAATGTTGGGAAAATATAGAGTAGGCATGACCCACAGTTTTAAAGAGGAAACAGGTAAGATGACAGACAATTATAAACGGTGTAATAAATGTCACCCTGAAAAAAAGAATAGTGAAATAGCGCAATAAATGCCATCATGGAAGAAAGAAGGAACAGAAGTATGTGGAGAGTAACAAGGGCATAAAAGAACATCACAAGTCTGATGTGAGAGGCAAGTAGAGCATGTGGCAGAAGAGGAGTCTGAAGAGGTAGAAGGGGCCTAGTGGTAAAGGAACTTGTACATTTGCCAGGAATCTACAGACCATTAAACTGAAAAGTGATATGATCTGATGCAACATTAGATCCACTGAACAGCAGAGTGGAAGATGTATTGAAGGTAAGTGACCAATTAAGAAGTTCTTGCAGTCATCCTGGTAAGAGATGAGAAGGTGGTGATGTGGTGTTTTAAAGTGGGGAGGTGAGATATTAAGCAAAAGAATACCTACTGGGTTTTGAATTCAGCTACCAACCAAAACAAGTAAATTATATAGTACAATATTGAAAGCTATAAGTTTGTTTTTAATTCAGGTCCAAATACTTGTTTTGAACATCAGGTCCAAATATTTGTCATGTGGAAACAAACAATTCCTTCCAATGAAAAGCTTTCATCCACAAAAAGCACATCTCAAACAGGGAAATCTTTTTTATTACCTATTTTTTGATCACCGTTCTTCTGTCTGAACAGATGGGAATTCCTCCTCCTAATCCAACTGAGGGCAGAAGCTTCAAATGGTAAGAACTTTCTGGCATGGGTTTACAAAGAGTGCTTAAATCTATTCCAACAACATAGTGTGGGAGTATTTCAGCACAGGTTGGAACAGTTTCAGGTTTATCATTACCTCCTGAGAATACCTTTGATAAATAAAGCTTTATAAGAAAGTAAGGCTAAAGCCTCAACTCTCAGGAATTATTCTCTGCTGTTTTTAATATTCTAACCTTCATGGGCAGGATTCCTAAACTGCTGATCACTAATAGTGAGAGCAACATATCCCATCCTTTAGAATGAAATTATATAAATGTTAGGGGCATTTGTTTAGTTTTTTTGTTTTGTTATTTTTCCCCTGAGAAGACATATATGTTATTTTTCCCCTGAGAAGGCATATATGTACATGTAGGGGAAAATCATCTCCACTTCAAATTCTGTACAAATACTCCCAAAGCACCTTTTCCAACTCAATATCCTCACCTTTTCTCCTTTTATTTTTCTCTGTCTCCTCCTCTTCCATATCCAAAATAATAGATATCTGTTTGTATGTTTGCTTGTGGAAGACGTGTTAGTGAGAAGACACTGATCAAATTCTTTGCTCCCATAATCTCTCTCACACAAATCCACCTCACTGCCATGGCCCAAATGGAAATAATAAGAACAGGAAAACAGGCAGTAACAGAAAAGGGGAGGCAAAAGAATCACTAATAAGAATGAAACGCAGACCAAGCTGAAGAAAGATCACTACATACTGACGCAATATAATTAACTGAATTGGAAGGTATCTTAAAAATCTTCCAATCTAACTACTTGATTGACAATTTGACACAAAGGAGCACTTTAGTAGATTGGAAGGCATGAGAAGATTGAGATGATTAAGGCTTTCAACCTTAATCTGGCTAGGAGTTTAAGACTGGCTGCCCAAGAGATGTATCCTGAGCAATGACAGGCCTGAAGTCTCTGTATATTTGAAAATGGAAGAGGCCACATTGACTTCAAGTGTGTAAGGAGTGTAAAAAGTATCAGATACTGCCCAACTTATTTTTCTAAATTCTTCAGCTGACTCAATGAGTAGTTTCCAATTGTAGGAATGTTTTCTTGCCTCAGAATTTTATGTATTGATTCTCAATTTGAAAAACACAAATGCATTTTAAATGCATTTTAAGCACTGTTTTTGCTATAGTGCTTTTTTTATATAGATCCTTCTTGTAATTAAAATAATTTTTCTATTGGAAGCAGATGAATCCTCAACATTCGTTCACCTGTTTGGTTTAGGCAATCCATCAGAAACAGCACAATGAAATAAAAGGGATAGCCCTACTCTCCTGTTTTCCTTAGCCATCCTCAATCATTAGTCGCCTAACCCCAAAATATCATATATTTTAAATCTGGGATAATACCTTTTAATAATTATCTAATTCAAATCAATTATTTTATCTATGAAGGCATAGTGGCCTAGATGGAAAAGTGATTGGCAAAGTCACACAGGGCTGGGACTAGAACCCGGGTCTTCTATTTTCCAGTCTAGAAAATACAAGCTGCAAGAATGGCCCTGGGTGGTATGTCTGCTACCCAGCTAGGCTTGCTAGACTAGACCAGATTGTGTGGTTTCATCTCCCACCCCCAAACTCCCCCCCCAACACACCTCAGCTACATCCATATTCCAGTACTTTTTGTCATTATATTATTGTCATCGCCATATGTACCAAGCACTGTTTGTTAAATGCTTTATGAACAATGTCTAATTTAATCATCAGAAAATCCTATGACATAGGTTCTTCAAAGTAGAAAAGGCTAAAAAAAAAAAAAATCATAAAATAGACTGAAGCCAAAAAGATGTGCTGGTAATAAAGCATCAAGCTTCTTGAAATAAATTCAAGTTTTTAGGCTAAATACACAGCTGGATAGGAAAAATGAAGCATATTATTCCCTTACTCAAGAGCTATCCTAGCCTGGCAGTAAAATTGCTAAACAATCTGGCACCAGTCCACATTTCTAATCCCATTTCCCACACCCTTAATGCAGTATTATACTTCTCTGGGTCCCCTTTATATGCTATGAATGCAGTAAGTTATGACTTAATGGGTTTTTCCTCACTGAGATCATAGGGTACTTAAAGACATAAATATGTAAACTCCATGATGGCCATTACAGTTTTAGAAACTTACCACAAACTCAAGAATACTTGCTGACAGGAAAAATCACTACAAGCACAGCTACAAGTACCAGAAGTAAGAAAGGAAGAAATTGGAAAACACTGCAATAAAATCAGTACACCTGAATGCTAGATGACTGAAAAAACATGATCATCTATTGGCCAACAGGAAGATTGGTAAGAAGTTAGTTTAGCTTAGGGATAAAAAGCCACAGGCAGGTTCTTTTGTACAGAAGTGGTAAGAAAGGGCTCCAAAAGCAATACTACTAAAATGTAGAAAATAATTGGGAATAAGAGTAACCAGATATTATATGATTAAATAAATAATCCTGACAGAACACAGAATTGATAAGTAAACTGAGTCCAGATATTAGGGGGAGGACAGAGGAAAGGAGAAAGAGGAGAGAGAAGGGAGGACAGGGTCAGGATATAAACAGATAAATAAGAAAAATAGCAGGGAACGGAGATTTACTCCTCCTTAGTGAGTCCTTGGAAGATGAGAAATATACCTTTGAGGAGATCAGCATAAGATATGTTAATGAAGCTCCCATAACCTACTGACCTTTAGATGTCATAAAATGCAAGAGAATGTAAAATATACATTTGTAATTTATACATTACCAAGAATTCTCTGGCTGTTTAGAATCCTTAATGAAACTCCAAACACCCAATTAATAAGCTTCAAATATCACAATTTTGCTAGCAAAGAAGAAAAACTATACACTAAAACACAACTCAAGAAACTAAAAAAAAACAAGGAATTGGTAATGAGGTGTGGCCAATCCATAAAAATAAAAATAAAAATAAAATGAGGCTGGGTAAGAAGTCTGAAAAAGAAAAATCTGTTGACCCTCAGAAATGTTATTAGACTCTTAATGGGTGATATTCAGGCAAGAGAATGCGTAATCCAGCATTTCCCAAAGTTACATGCGGAGTATTAAGTTCTTTAAGCACAAACAAACCAGAGGCAGAGTGCAGGAGATTCTTTGGTCAAATAAATTTGTACAACAATGGGTTAAACAAAGTTAAAAATATTTTGATTTTTTTTTTTGGCTAAATTCTTACATGCTAGTGTACAATGGGAATCTCCAAGAGGATAGATTATGCTGTGCTTCTAAAACTTAGTTGACCATTGAATTTTTTTAAAGACCATCTCATTTAGAACAGACTTAGGGAGAAATGAAAGAAAAACCAAAAGGTTAAATGGTTGCCTTTGTTCTTGAACATTTCTAAGAAGTGAGAAGAACAAAGACCATCTACTGTATTCCAACAAATCTTAAGATCATACTGATTATAAGATGCAGCATTAATCTTGTGTATAATGAAAAAAAGATGCTGCCAATTAAACTGACATGTCATCAACTGTAAAATGTTTCTCAATTTCAATGAAATAACTTCAAAAGTAATAGTTAAGAGGAATGATTAAAAAATGGGGCACCTGGGTGGCTCAGTTGGTTAAGTGTCTGCCTCTGGCTCAGGTCATGATCCCAGGGTCCTGGGATTGAGTCCCGCATTGGGCTCCTTGCTCAGCGGGGAGCCTGCTTCTCCCTCTGCCTGCCACTCTCCCTGATTGTGCTCGCTCTCTCTCTCTATGACAAATAAATAAATAAATAAATCTTTAAAAAAGTGTGTAATCCATTTACTGTCATATAGACTGTCTACTGTATAACTAGAACAAATACTTTTCCCACATTTTTCTTTGGCATACTGCCCAAATCTGGCATGAGACAGCACACTAAAGAGCTGCCATAGATTGCCTCAGGTGTTTACTGTACAGATACAGTGAAGGACTTTCAGTAAGTTATTAACTTGTGGGGCTTCAAGTTCCACATCTGATTATGGGTAAGTAATTCCCATCTCACAGATATGCTAGGAGGATTTAAAGAAATAATATAGGTAAAGTGCCTGGAAATTAGTAGGCACTTAATATATAGTTCTTTCTTTTCTTATTTTTCCCCCCTTACTAATTCATCTTAGCATTTTATCATCTTGCCAGAATGTATTTGGTCTCTTCAGCTAAAACTTCTTCCCGGTCTTGATTTCTTGTTTAATCTTCTGTAAACATGAAGAATACCTAATCAATGTCCCCCTTGCAAAATCCTTCATACAAATGAAAGTACTCTGAAACAAATATAAGTACAGTAAAGAAAAAGAAACTTTCAAAAACATGTCATCTTTAATGAATTTTTTAAGGGCAAATTAATGCATGTAAAGAATCTATGCAAGCCATTTAATTTGTTTTTACCAAATCAAACATAGTGTTAAGTTGGAGAGGGGGCTCTTATTTGACAAATCAATACACTATTATTGTATGAACTAGTTTCTGTGGAGCATAAAAGACTTTTCTCATGACCTGACAAATTAGCAAGCCAAAAAGAAAAGGAATTGTATTGAATAATTTTTAAGGGAAAAAAGGCATCAAGCAAGGGAGAAATTAAACACAAATGACACAAGTTTCATAAAAGAGCTTTAAAAAAAAATCAACATGGTAACTATAGGTCTATTCAACAGATTAAAAAAAAAAAATAAAGCAAAACAAAAACCTAAATACTAAAGAACAATTAAGCAAGTTGCCAAAAGACAAAATACTTTGGTGGGATGTCAATCAGTAACACTGAGCTGACAACTGTGCCTTAATTAATTTTGAAACTCTTTCCAATTAGTTCGTATAGAACACTAGAGGCTTCATGCTGCCTATGACTCAGTGCACTGACTCATCCACCAAAACTTTTCTTACAGAAGAAATATCCAAGCACCCGCCAGGATGCAAGATCAAAAGGAAAGAAGGTTCACCAACCTTCTTAGTTAAAGGCCTGTGATAAATTTAGATGACCGGAAGGATATGGAACAACTTTCCAGAAAGGTTTAATAGTCAGAAATAGCTTGAAAAGTTTGATTTGTTAACAAAACAATGAAAATATATTACTTTAAAATCAGATTTGCAAATATATCCATAAAGAAGGCTAGTTTTTTAAAGCCATCTAGAGGATATAAATAACTAATATTAAAGTTTTAATTAAATGTACCTATTCATCATGTGTAACTATCCCATACTTCCTCTTTGAAATAGCAATGGAAATAAAATTTAGATATGAACAAAAGCCTAAAATCATCAAAATACATTTAGCCCATGGGAACTTTCTTGTAATTTTTTCAGAATCAGTTTATCCTTAGTGTGATCCAAGATTACCGACCTTTCTGGAATTAATATAAATAACTGCCTTAAATGGTTCTTCAAAAAAACTACAAAACATAATATAAAAAAGAAGGCAAGTAACTAGCTTTCCTTGCTTTTAGGATAAAATTTACCTTTACCTAACTCAAACATTTTATTAAATCACAGAGTTATAACAAAGGCAACAATTTTTAAAATACTTAAAAATGCTTTGAGGTTGGGAGAATGGGTAGAAGACCAGAGTAAAGAGGAATGAAAGACTCCTGCCTGCAGGGAAGACAAACAAGACCCTTCAAAATAGAGTCTAGGAGCGGAGGTGCTCCACAGGCGACAGCCAGTCTCAATATCCTGGAGAGCCTAGAGTATCCAGTGAGAGAAGTCAAAGTTAATACTAAGTCAGTTCCCAAACAAACAGCCAAAAGAGATCCATTATGGGGCACCTGGGTGGCTCAGTCATTAAGCGTCTGCCTTCGGATTGGGTCATGGTCCCAGGATCCTGGGATCGAGTCCCGCATCGGGCTCCCTGCTCAGCGGAGAGCCTGCTTCTCCCTCTCCCACTCCTCCTGCTTGTGTTCCCTCTCTCACTCTCTCTCTCTGTCAAATAAATAAATAAAATCTTAAAAAAAAAGAGATCATTATGCTGTAGATGTCTACATGTAATTTTTAATGCTTTGTGATTCAAAGAAAATTTGAGACGAGTTACAAAGATAAATTAGCACAGAAAGTAAAAAAGTAAAGAAATGGAGTTGGGAAGGGGATGAAGGTGGCAATAAAGATGGAAGAAATAAAAAAGTATAATTAAAATCAGTAAGACTACTAGTCAAAACACAGAACACAGAATGTTTATTTCCTTTGATAAGGGCAACCACAAAATTTATCTGAGTGTCCCAGAAACCACTGCAAAGAGAAAAACATATGCGGATGCCTCAATTGCCATATCCACAAAAAATTTAACACACACATGCATACATACACAAATCACAGTTGTTCAAAATCAGTCTTCCTACTTACTGCATCTTGAAAAAAATTTCCTATCAGTCCTCATAAAGAAATCAAAATAACCTACATTCTCCTCCATCCCTGGAAGTGAACACAACAAGGGTTTCAGAGCTGTGTTGCTTTCCATATCCCTGATATAAGCTATGGAATAAAATGATTCAATAAAACCAATTCTAAGAAAGTGAAAATGATACAAGCATAGTGCAGTCCTTCATAAATTTTATTTCCCCCCAAATTTTTATAGCTATTAAGTGGCAAAGAGTTCAAAGTCATAATCTAAGACAAAAACCTGGAGTATAGCTATTTTATGTTGTTTGTTAAAGAGAAAGGCTATATATTTTACCAATAAGCAAAGCAGGAAATATGGTTGATATACACATATGAAACCTAATGAGCCGAATGAAAATACCTGCCTAAATTAATTAAACAAGTGCTTAATGAGTTTCATTACATAAAAGATAAGGTAGTGCTTACTGGGAATATAATGGTGAACTTGTCCTCTATCCTCCCAAGGTTAGAATATTCAGGATCACATGCAATTAAATAATTACAGCAATGATTAGGAAAATAAGGTTCAGTGCTGACTGGAGAAGAACCCAATCTGGAAATGAAATATCAGAAAAGGCTTTTCAAAGAAACCATTATCTGAGACCTGAAGCAGGAGTTAGCTCAGAGGTTCCAGTCAGAAGTCAACATAGATGGGTCCTCCTCTAGGTTCATCTTCCTAACTCGAACCATTAAATAACAGAGCTACTTAAGGATCAGGACACTCTTTCATTTACTCAGTGACAGGCAAAATAATCTAAGCCTATGGCTTCAATTTTTACTTACATGCTAAAAACTCAGTGACATAACAAAAATCATTAACGCGTCACTGTTCCCAGAAGCGTTCCCTGACTTACCTCTCCCTAAGCCATCAAAAGAACATCTGGCTTTGTGCTCCTAGTTTCCCTACCCTCCACTGCAAGGAAGGCCCTATGCTGTCAACAAAGGAAAAAACAGTTACATCAATTTAAATAAAGCAGAGCAAAAAAAAAGATAAAGGAAGAATTAGTATAAAAGTTGGCTTGGATAGGAGGAGAGGGGCAGCTTCTTCAGGAGTTTGAAAAAAGGGGTGGAAGAGCAGCTGCATGTGATGAAGACAAAAAATAGGAAAGGTATCAGTACTGCTGGGAATTAGAAGTCCCATTCACAGTTTTAAGAAATGCACAAAGGATTTGCATTATTTTGAAGTAATTGTTGTTTTACTGGACTGTGTTCTTTTGACCACAACACTCCTCAAGGACTACATCACATAGGTAAGGACTTTGTAAGAAATAAATCTGACAAACTTTTGTCTCATGTCCATACCTCTCCACTGAGCATCCAAACAATGCAACTAACTAACTCTGGGAACTCCATTTTGCCTGTTTGAAAAGCATCTAAAAACATGTCCAAAACAAAATACAAGATCTTCCTTAAAAAAATTGAGTTTTAATCCATCCAGTGACAAGGCCAAACACCTTCATTAACAGCTCCTTCTCTCTTCATCTCTCATATCTGACTCCTCACAACGTTCTGCTTATTTTAATTTTTTTTTTTAAGATTTTATTTATTTGCGAGAGAGAGAATGAGAGACAGAGAGCATGAGAGGGAGGAGGGTCAGAGGGAGAAGCAGACTCCCTGCTCAGCAGGGAGCCTGATGTGGGACTTGATCCCGGGACTCCGGGATCATGACCTGAGCCGAAGGCAGTCGCTTAACCAACTGAGCCACCTAGGCGCCCCATTCTGTTTATTTTAAAATACAAAACCTCTCAGATCTACCCACCTCTCTCCATCTAAACTGTCATCATGCTAGTCCAAACTACCAATACCTCTTGAGATGAATTCAGTTGCTTTCCAACTGTCTCCTTTCATCCACCATTGCACAACCATTCCCAGCCTACCACTTCTAATTCATTCTCCACAAGGCAATCTGAATGTTCTTTACAAAATGCATATCCAATCTGGTTACCTCCTCAATCCCTGATAAGAACTTTTTAATAGATTCCCACTGCTTTGTAAAATAAAGACCAAAATCCTTACTATAGTCCCAGGCCTAGCATTTTCTGATCTCCCTACCTTCCTCTCTTTCCATCTCTTCTTTGCTGTCTACCCTTAGCTACACTGGTGGTCTTCAGGTTTCTCAAAATTATTGTGCTTTCTCCCACAACTGTATTTCACATGTTGTTCTCTGTCAGGAATGCTCTTTCCTACTCTTTAGATCTAAGCTCACAAGCCCTTCTCAAAGCCCCATGCTAAATCAGAAGTCTGTTAGTCACTCTGATAGCAGTGCATACCTTTCCTTGATGACAATTATCACAGTTGAAACTCTGCTTTTATTTGTGTGTATTACTTCTGCTTTACTGTGCTACATAACAAATTACCCTAAGTTTAGGGGCTTAATATAATACATATTTATTATCTCATAGTTTCTATGGGTCAAGACTACAGAAGCAGTTTAACAAGGTGATTCTGGCTTGGGGTCTCTCATAGGGATGCGGTCAGTGTCAACCAGGACTACATGCATCTGAAGGCTTGTTTGAGGCTGGAGGATCTGCTTCCAACATGGCTCACTTACCCGGTGCTGGGTGTTAGCAAGAGGCTTTAATTCCACCCTATGTAGGCCTCTCCATGGGCTACTTTAGCATCCTAATGGCATGGTAACTGGCCTCCCTAAGTAAGCAATTAATCCAAGAGACAGCAAGGAAAAAGCCACAATTTCTTTTCTGACAGCTTCAAAAGTCAACCACCATCATTTCTATAATATCTTACTGGTTACACTGGTCAACCCAATTCATTGTGGGAAGGAACTACAAAGAGCATGAATACCAGGAGGTGAAGATCAATGGAAGCCATTTCTAAACTGGATATCACAGTGTGTTCATTGATCTTTTTTTTTTTTTTTTTAATCTTCCCTGCTAATATTAAACTCCAGGACCTAGACTGAAGTGACTCCAGTAAGCCTGAGATTACCTTGAAGTCTGTGCTTAATCTGAATCATAACTCCCAACCCCAAGGTACTCTATTTCCTGCCATGTTCCAAAAACATCCACTTTAAAGCACTCTACACCTGCCTCCTACCTTCAACCACTCCCTGGCCCAAGTACTCCAAGAGACATTTTTAAAATCAATTTTTAATATTCCAAAAAGAAAAACTTAAAAAATTACATACCTTAAGATTTTTTATCTTTTTCTTAAATCAGATTACTCTTAAGTAATACTCCTAGTTAGGATTTTGTTCTTTATGACGATATATTTTAGCAAATACCACATATTAAAACTTTTTATTTTGTAAGCTGCAATTAATTTCCTTATGCATCATTACTCTGATAAGTCCATAGATGTCCAAATCTGAGGAAATGAAAATTGAAAGTTAAAAAATATATCTTCCCTTTAATCTTATCAAACTCTTGCTGATTTCCAGAATCAGTTTAATTCAATATTTTATTCAAATAAAACATGGTAAGATTATAATACACAGTGAGGAAATAGAAGGATCTGAAATTTTATTTTCATATAACTTTTCAGGAACTTGTCAGTGGTGGCAAAAACAACAAACAAGCAATCAAACAAGCAAACAAAACACTGTACCATGTATCAAAGATGAAGAAATAATTCTCATCTAATATACCACATGCCACACCAAAGTGAATTTCAAAGGACAAATGACTGAAAAAGTCACTTTAGGGTAAATATAAACTCACTTAGAGTTTATGAAAATCTCGTGGGGGGAAAAAACCCCACAGAATGAACTTAAAAGCAGCGGAAATTAATTTAATTGATTTAATAGATTCATTTTCAAGATTATTAAGGGCCCATGATAAAAAGAGAAAAACAGCGAGAACAAATTATTTTTCAACCAGTTTAAAACACAGACTAATGTATTAAGGTTAAGGGACACGAACAAATTGGATTTTATGAAATACCTAAATCTTCTCACATAAAAATGATATATATTTTAATATAGAAGAAATGTAATTTAATAAAGAGATGCCACCCATGCATATAATTGTGATATAATTATATAGTGCCATTTCAATCAGCTCAGTGACCATCAGTGCTCCATTTCAAGACCATATCTGTTGCTATGACCTTTACAGGGGAAAAAAAAGTTTCCAGTTTTATAACTCTGGCTTATCTGCAAGGAAACCCAAGAAGCATAACAATTAATGCTAATCACAATGATTTTCTTGGCATGGGCATTTTTCCCAGGAAACAGTCTGAAAGTAGGAATATATTTCACAAAGCATGTATACTTCAGGTATTACTTTTACTCTTCACTATTAAGGATAGGGTTTTACTTCACAAAGGAAGCTATAAAAACCTCATCAAACCTCGCTTATCCCTAATCATTTTTTAATCATCCTAAATTTTTATTTAAAATGGAAACTATTGTTTCGTATTACAAAAGTCACGTAATTTAAAATAAGTGCAATATCTAAATAGCACAACTTGACTTTAATCTTTCAAAAGCAATACTTTTGATTAAGATCACCAGTAGTAAACTGCTGCAAATGAGATGATTCTTCTAAAATAACAAAAACTGCTAATGTTGGACAAAGGTGACACTATTAAAAAGTTTATCAGTTTGAGCAAAAGATGAAACTGGAATGGTTTTAACAACCTCCTAAAACCCCCACTTTACACTGATAGTGTAACTTACCAGTGGTCACAAAGCTAATCAGCAGTAATGACTCTACTGCATTTTAGTGCATTTGGATATGTTCACAAGCAAATGGAAATTCAGTGATTACAATTTTATGCAACACATTTACTGATGGCAAGAAAAAATGAGAATAAACAAATGGGAAAGATAAGGCATTCGCATCTGTCTTCATATAGAAAAGGAATGCTTGGAAGTTAGCAGAAAGGAAGTACTAATGATGTACATATGCTGGCTAGTTGAATTTAAATAATAAAAAAACTTTTTTAAAAAAAGGAAGTAAAATGCTAATGTAGTTAAAAGACAAATTATGCTGAAATTATACTCTTCACCAAATCTAGTCAAGAATTCTTACCAGGTCGGGCACCTGGGTGGCTCAGTTGGTTAAGTGACTACCTTTGGCTCAGGTCATGATCCTGGAGTCCCAGGATAGAGTCCCGCATCGGGCTCCCTGCTGAGCAGGGAGTCTGCTTCTCCCTCTGACCCTCCCCCCTCTCATGCTCTCTCTATCTCATTCTCTCTCTCAAATAAATAAATAAAATCTTTTTAAAAAAAAAAAAAAGAATTCTTACCAGGTCATGAAGTGTTAACATAACTTGGCCGCCAGCTACATCTGGGGCTGGGGGTCACTAGGAGGAAGGAGTTAATGAGGACAATGAAGTAAAAAATGAGGAAATGAGTAAAAGGAGTAAAAAAAAAAAAAAAAAGTTTATTACTTTGCACATTTCAACTTTTTATCAGGATTCTACTTGAAACTTTGTTGCCAGGTAATTCCCTGCCTCATATCTCTATCATACTAGGTCACAGTGCAAAACCGAACCCTTTTCCTTGAATCCAATCCACATGCTACTCTGTGCCTTCTTTCCCCTAACCCAGTGGTGCTCAACGGGGGCATTTTGAAATGTGCTTAGGCTGTACTAAGAATTAGACGATGCCACTAGCTTTTAATGGATGAGGTACAGGAATGCTGGATGTCTTGCAATGCACAGCACAGTGCTGCAAAAGAACCCAAATTCTATATGACATATAGTTCAGGAAGGGGGTGGAAGAAAGGGGGGGACAAGTAAGTCTGAAATGGAACTTTAATTTACATATCACAATACTTTTTACAGGGATTTAATATACAGTGAATTTTCTAGGAATGCAATTAATGTGTAAATTGAGAGAAACTTTACCAAGAATAGCTTTCCATTTCAGAAAATCAATTCACATTTAGCAATGCCACTTGTCATATTTAAGTGGTCAATAGTTGATACAATATCGCTTTGTCAGTCTGCAGAGGTTGCATCCAATCATTCTGATTGTAAGTACAAACTCTGATACTTTCACAGCATGTCCATCTCAAATCCAGTGACCTTCACCCCTTATGGTCAGTTACTGGACCTTCGCATAAGCTCAAGATGTTCTAACTGAACATTTTTAATCCAATAACCTATTCTTTAAGCGCAAGTACTCCAGTTCTCACATGTACACAACCACTTAAGTTGATGCTCTTTCTCTCTCCCTCCCTGTCCACACTACCTATTCACTGCTTCATCCCTCATGTTTCAAGTATAAAAATAATAATCAGAACTATAATTTATAGAGTATTTTCTATGCTCGACACACTTTACATGTAAACACTTATGAACCCTCACAATATTCCAGTGTAGTAGGACTACAATTATCTCCATTTCTAGATGAAAATTAAGGCATAGAAAGATAGTGTAACTTACCAGTGATTGCAAAGCTAATCAGCAGCAGAATTCTAGAGTTCAAGCTCTTAACCACTACACCACACTGCATTTTTAAATGACTCTTCCAAATTTCTAACAACCTCCTAAAACCCCCACTTTAATAAATTCTTCAAACAACCCTCAGATTTACAGACAACATTGTATTTGACCTCATCATGAAAATAAAGGCACTCAGACTAGACTCCTCACAATTTTCCTGACCTACAGACTTAACTTTAATCACACCCATCCTCAATGCAAGTCTGCTAGGGATGAAATGACTCTCCTCTACTCAAGGCCAGTCTAGTACCTGTGTTCTTGAACCAGGGCTCTCTGGCTTTTACCAGACATCCTCTTCTCCTCTATCTTCAAACTTTCAGTCTGCCCTACTCCATCCTCACAAAAGTCAGGCAATATTTATTTCTACCTATCTACCTACCCTCCTACTCGCCCACATACATACATATGTACACACATACATAAAACCCTGCCTTGACATACTTCCATTCATACTCTCTCCTCCTTTACTCATCCAAATTTTTTCATATCAGTTTACACTTGCTCTCTTTTTCTGTCCCTTCCATTAGGAATCTAATATCTAATGAACAATTACTCCATTGAAACTGCTCTTTCCCTAAGGTAATCATTTAACTGTTAACTCTAAACAGTATTTTTCCGTTTCTACCTTTCTGAAATCTGGGTGCATTTGCCATTGTTGATGGTCTTGTGTTTTAAAGCTCTATTTCTTTGGCTTCCAGGCCACCAGAGTCTCCTGGCTCTCTGCATATCTGATTCTTTTTCTCTTATTCCTCAGGTCAACTTCTTCTACAAAATTCATATTACATTAATTTTCTCCAGCTTCCCATCTTTGGTGCACATTTTTTTTTTTACACATAATTATTAAGTGACCTCATTACCTTTTTGGTTTTAATAATGCTTTGCTGATGACTCCTTAAATTATTGTTTCTAATCTGGTCTTCTGCTCCTTGCTTCAGACTAATCCAGTCAACTGCCGTCTATACAGGAGAACCTAGATGTCCCTGAGGCACCTTAAATACACAAATTAAAAATTAATTCATCATCTTTCCCCCAAACCTGATCTTCCTCCATTATTCTCTATATCATGTAGCAGCACCATCCTCTATCTGGTTACTTACACAAAAAAGAGAGTGATGTTAAGCTTTCCTTTTTATCCAATCCACAGCCACAACCACTCATTTTTCAACTCCTTCCTTCACACACTAATTATTGTTGTTTTTGTTCAGATACCTATAATCTTTAATTTAAAACATCAGCCTCCTTGCCTACAAATTCACCCAACATATTTAGCCATCTGAGGAGCCTATAAAAAATGGAAATTTAACCAGGTCACTCCTTGTCTTATACTCTTCAAAGACTCTTCATTGCCACAAGAAAAATCTCCATGCATCTTTTTTTTTTTTTTAAAGATTTTATCCATTTATTTGACAGAGAGAGAGAGAGAGCTCAAGCAGGGAGAGCAGCAGAGGGAGCGGAAGAAGCAGGCCCCCCACAGAGCAGGGAGCCCAATGCGGGGCTCAATCCCAGGGATCATGACCTGAACAGAAGGCAGATGCTTAGCCCACTGAGCCACCCAGGTGCCCCAATTCCCCCCCCAATTTTCATAACATTTTATTATATTGATTTTGTTAGATTGCAGAAAAAAGGCACACTCATATACTTTGATATTTGTTTTTGTACTTTTTTCTTTCTAACATAATGACTAGGGGAAAATGTTTAAGTTATATCAAAATTACTTACGGTTCTTTTGTATGCTCTAAAAAAATTTAAGAATTCAATCCAATAAGTATGTATTGAATGTTTTTTATGTGTCTAGCATTGTGCTTTGGGGACCTAGGGGTTACCAAAATAGTGGGTGAATACATAGAAAGGGGATAATCAATACTCAGAAGATTTTATCTTTTAACTGAAGGCTTATTTTATGTTTGTGGAATACAAGTATTAAGAAGACACTGAATACAATTTGATCATCTAAATCTAGAGTTGGTGGAGAAAGAGCTCAGGTGTGAAGTAGCTTGGGAATTCATGGAGAAAAGGGGTGGGTTTTCTCTCACTTAAGCACACCACTAAGGCAGCCATGTGTTGGGTGGTATGTGTGGGGATGGATTTAAAATTCTCCCAGGGTTTATAATTCAACAGGTGAGAATAATCAATAATTCAATAGATGACCATAATAGCAATACTAGTTGAAAAGATAAGTGTTATAAGAAAGGTATGTTATTCAAATTAGAGAAAGGAGCAATTATGTTAAATAGGGGTCTTTAGAAAATGCCCTATAGAGAAGGTGGCATTTGAGAAACACTTGGAAAGATTCTTATGCTTTTGGAGGCCTGAGTACTTCATGGTTTAATGGAAGTTTACAGAACTCATGAGGTGTAATGGAAATTGTCACCTGACTTAGCTTTTAGTACATGTATTGCTCCAAAGTAATAACGTGAACTTTGAAATGTCACTTGATTGTCTAAGCCTCAATTCCCTAATATGGAAAAGGAATATTCTGGAACTATAGCCTCTTTAAGGGTTCTTATAAACTATAACAGATTATTTATAATTATCAGAGTTGACTTTATAAATGGACTGGATATCTTCTGTTTACCTTTCCAGAACCACTCTATCCCTCTCTACCCTATTTGTGTCATGGGAGGTTGACCTTTCCCAACTACATCATCTGGCTCCCCTTTGGCTTCTGGATGGATTACACAAATGACTGACACCAGCTGGAGATCAGAGGGTGAGGGGAAAGTGAAGTCAGGGTACTTATTCCCCTAGTACCCTCCCTTGTGTTGCCTTCAATTGGCTGGTTTCCTCTCTAAAAGCTACACTTCCTGTCAGGAGACCCTCACTATATAACTAACCCTCTTTGATAATCACTGATAATCATTTATTCCTCTTGTCCTTCAGGCCTAGGGATGGTAATGTCTCTTGTTGTTGCCAGATCCCCAGGAACTGTGTACTATCCCCTGTTCTCTATCCCCTAAACTCTATGTCTTTGTAAGTAGTCCCTTAATTAAACTATCATTCCCAAATTACCAAGTTTGAGCATGCCACCATTTTTTTTTTCCTGCCAGAACTGACTGAATACTTTCTATTCTCTTGGAATGACTTTTCACCAATCTCTATATTTTAAGGACTTATTACCATTAAGTGTAAGCAAGAGTCTCTCTAAAATGAAAATATTCTGGGAGGAACTACCTGTTGTCTGGCTAATATGTTAATTGTCAGTAGTTATGATTGGATTGTATGCTACTTGTTTTAGAGATGTGTGTATGTATGCTTGTGTGTGTGCCCCCTTTGCTTTGTATTCAGTGAGAACTCAACAATTTTATTTAAGTCATCTTCCTAGCAGAAAATACCTTCAGGCTAATTGGATCAAGATGCATGGAGATGGGGCGCCTGGGTGGCTCAGTCGGTTAAGCATCTGCCTCCGGTTCAGGTCATGATCCCAGAGTCCTGGGATCAAGCCCCAAGTAGGGCTCCGTGCTCAGCGGGGAACCTGCTTCTCTCTCTCCTCCCTGCTTGTGCTCTCTGTCACTATGTCTGTCTGTCTGTCTCTCAAATAAATAAATAAAATTTTTTTAAAAAAGGGAAAGAAAATTGGGGGGAATCTAAACAATTTCAAATGTTCAAGATAACCACAAATATCTATTCATAGACATGCTGACCTAAAGTCCACTGACCTGCTGTGTAAATGAATTGAATCTAAAAGAGCTCTCATTTCTGAGTCAGGAGAATAAATTAACATAACGAAAAGGAAAACCATCAAAAAAATTGATGTATTTTGTCAACTTAATGTTTCTGTACTCTCCTAAAACACCATTAGTACTACTTTAAATGTAGTCTAAAAAATTCTGTTGATAGTCAATACATCCCCAAATCATCTAATTAAATAATAAAGCCTCAGCTATAAAATGTGAATGACCAGAAAACTAATTTGAAAGAATTTAGTTTTCCACAGTCACATTTTAACAGGAAACCATATATCCTTGAATTTAGTAAAGAGAAAAACAGTGAATGCATAATTTCTGCTCCTTTTTGAACTTTCACACAAAATATGAGAAAACAAAAGCACAACCAAAGATCCATATAAAATGTCCATTGCCAAAAAAAAAAAAGTTAAGTTTCTATCTCTACCAGTAGTATCATCTGATGGAAAACTATACAAAATATAGCACGTCCAATTTTTAAGAATCTTGAAAATGTTTATAGCAAGCACACATATTTCATGTTAATTTTTTGCAAGTGATAATAAATTTACAAAAACCATACTCCATGAATGCCTTTATTACACATCATATAAACTCCATTTTCAATTTTGAACATATGAAATGTAAGCTATTCTTATTTTAAATATTCTTATTGACTATAAGTGTGGTATATTGTGCACCTAATAGCAACATGCATTCATTCAGAGATTATACTATTATTCCAAGTTAATCATTCTATTCTTAAATTTATTTACTTATTTGGGTTTTTTTTTAACCCAATCTATACAATACCATCAATATATAAGTATGGAAGCAAGGTTATGCCTTGATTAAAACAGTTGCCCTAGGAAATGCCTACAGATCATTCAATGGAAACACACACAAGAAGATCCTTGCTGTTCTTCATTAGGTATGAATATTATATATAATTCATCAAGTAGGTCCAAAAAGACAAAATTAAAATTCAGAACTTAAGTAGGTGTTCCCTGTTGCTTAATTTTCACTGAATCCACGCCAGTCTCTGGAAGGTAATAAGCCAACTAATAGGTTGAACATTAGCCCAAAGCACTGAAGCTATAAACACATGGAAAGAATTCAAATAATGGACCAGAGATTGGTAACCTCCTGTTCCAAACTGGCAACTCCAAACTGTATTGGCAATTTCCTTGGAATTCCTTTTGTAAATAAATGTGTCAAGATCAGTAGTGATATAGTATTAGTTTGATTAGTTGGATCTATATGGTAAAGTTTATTCAACGTAAAACAATAGCAATGAAAAGCTTCCAAATAAATTAAAGTCATTTTACAAGATATAGGTTTCTAGATGAAGTACAATAATGCATATATTGTAGCAAGTGGGTGTTTTGGAATTTGGATGAAATATTGTTAATTACAGCAAGGGAAGAGTTAATCCTATGTATAAATAAGAAAATAGTCCAGGTATTGAAGGTGTTATAAATCATTTCAACTTTTTTCCTTCAAATCCTGGGCTATTGGGCCAAATGTAATGAAGTAGATTAGACTAGGTAGCCATTCACATTCCAACTTAGCTTTACATACCTACCAACTTCTCTAATCTCTTCTTTTTCTATCTCCCAAATTTTTTCACAGCTTTGATATTCAATATAAGTGTTACCCAAGAATGTCTTTTATCTGCCTTGATAACCATATCTATTCTTGAGAGTTTAAATATCACCTGTGTGGTATATTCAATCTCCATATCTAGTTCCAACCTCTGGTCTCTCATTTCTGTTGGTGAACATTTCAAATGAAAGCCCCACCTCTTCAAACCCAACTGTCCATCTTTCCAAGTCTACCCCCAAATGGTTTTCAAATCCAGGTTCCATGCCAAACCTGAGGGCAATGAGAAAGAGGAAAGTATCGAGGTTCTAGATCTCCCACAGGATAAAGTTCCTATATCATTAGCATTCCTTAAACATTCCACCATGTTCTGAAATTTTGCCTCCCTGAGCAAATGCTGCTTTCTCATACCTTTTTGCCTTTGTACAAATAGTTCTCTCTACTAGAATTCCCTTCCTCTACTTATCTACTTAGAAAACTCAGTTACTTCTGAAAATGTGTATTAGCTTCATCTCTTCTGTGAAACCCCAGACAGAACTGTTTCCCTTACTATTATCCCAAAGCATTCTATACATATCTCTATTATAAAATGCTTTATTCCAGAGAACTCTTTTACCACAGATCGCTTCTTTTTTGTATCCCTATTACCTAACACAGTGTCTAACATAAAAAAGGTGTTTTAATAAATGTCAGCTTCTTCCTGTATTTTTTACCTCCTAAATCTCTCTCAAATCTGTCCATTCCTCTCAAACTCCACAACTATCACCACTCATGATTTTTTTGTCTGGACGAAAGCCTCATAATTGGTCTGGACCAATCCATTCTTAACAGTGTAGATAAAATGATCTTTTAAAAAGGCAAACCTAATTATCCCTCACTTGCAACTCCCTCTCCAGCCTCACCTTTCACCACCTTCCCTTTGCATTTTCAACTTACTCAGTGGCTTGCTTATAATCCTTCATTCTCATCACCATGCTTCCTCCCAGCATAAAACCTTTACAGGTGTTCTCTCTTCTCTCTTTAGTATTCTTTGCTCTCCTCTTTACCTGTTTAATTCTTAAGATTCTTGGCTTATAGTTACTTCCCCCTTAGCCAAGGCTCACCCAACCTCCTTGACTAGTTTAAATCCTCCCGTTAAGTGATTCTTGTACCACCATATATTCTCTTTCATAGCAGTGGAAATTTCACATTCATTTGGCTGATTATTTGATAAATGCCTGTCTTCTCTACTAAATTACAAGCTCTCAGGAACTAAGATCATGTCTAATTTTGCTCCACATTGTACCCCAGCACCAAAAGCTCTGTACCTGCTATTAGTAGAAACTATATATTTATGAATATATAAATACTTATTGAGCAAGGGAATAGTTTCATTGTCACACTGAAACTCAGACCTAATAGCTCACTGTCATTTTATCACTTCTCCCTATCTTCTCTTCACCCAATCACTTGCCACATCTATCTCCTTAATATCTCTCTTACCAGTATCTTTCTTGTTATTCCTTCATTCAGTAATTATCTTAACAATATTTATTTATCTTAATAATATTTAAGGAACAATATTCCTACATTCAGTAATTATCTTAACAATATTTATCTTAACAAACCTTCTATGTGTCAGACATTGTCTTCAAGATTGAGGATAGGGTTGTAAAAAAATGGCCAAAACTCCAAGTCCTCATGGAACTTATATTCTAGGATCCCGTGGAGGGAGGGTATGGAAGAGGGGCAACAGACAGACAAGATGAATATTAAATATATGCCATGTTAGTGATAAGTGCTGAAGAAAATGGATAAAAAAGGCAAGGAAAGGGGATATCAAATATTGGGATGTGATATTTGAAATTTTAGACAGAGTGGCCAGGGAAGGCATCTCTGAAAAGGTGTCATTTAAATAAAGACCAGAAGTAAGGAAGCCAGTCATATGGATATCTAAGGGATGAATATCCAAGGTTTTTTGACTCACTAAATGTGCTGTCTACTTTCACCTAGATACTCCCCAATTTGCTTAGATTAGCTCTATGGGGAAATTTAGTAGAGAAGACCTTGCTGAAAGTCTGCATACAAGGAAATGAGCACCAGAAGAAAAGACTAAAAAAAAAAAAAAATTATCTAGAAATACATAGCCATGTAGGAATTTAGATAAGGGAGAAATTAAGCCACTAAGAGTATTACACGGAACAGAAAAAGAATAGATATTCAAAATTACTACCTTAAGTCAATTAAGAAAAGTCTAATTTAGATACATATATTCTAAGGTAAGTAAGTTTGCATTTTGGAAACATAAGATTTTAGAAGACTTTTATCCAAAATCAATATAAAACAGGGGTGCGTGGGTGGCTCAGTCGTCAAGCGTCTACCTTCGGCTCAGGTCATGATCCCAGGGTCCTGGGATGGAGCCCCACATCGGGGACCCTGCTCTGCGGGAAGCCTGCTTCTCCCTCTCCCACTCCCCCTGCTTGTGTTCCCTCTCTCGCTGTGTCTCTCTCTGTCAAATAAATAAAATCTTAAAAAAAAAAAAATTTACAAAATCAATACAAAACAGAAGGAGTGAACAAAAACAGTTATAGCACTAAAGGGGTAACTGAATATGCAATCACTCTAATTCAAAATCAAACATAAGTGTTAGCAATGGTTGTTTTCTCATTTAACTAGCTAATTCTTGTTCTTCCATTATCACAGACGTACAGTGAAAAGGGTCAGAGACCTGTGCAACACTGTGGTTAACCTCCTAAACTGACATAATGAACTAGAGAGAAATGCAGTATTGAATACTATTTAAAATGTAAATTAATATCTTACTTTTCATATCACAATGCAAATGAATACCTGCCTCTGCATATCATAAAATCACCTACTTTATAGATATAATAACATTATTAACTAAATTAGATTTTGCTTCTATTTCAGCAAAATGAAAATCTATAAAATGGATTAACTTTGATGTATCATTTAATATTCGTTTTGTTAACAATATTAAGAACAGTTTCCTCTCCTGAAATCTAGGCTGCCTCTCCCTTACCTTCGATAGGAAACTCTAAGCTATTTTTGGTGGGTACCAGATTATACTGTTTTCTCAAATGGAAGAAAAATGTGTACGTTGCTATGCTCTGAATGTGTGTCTACCTAAAATTCTTATGTTGAAATCCTAACCCCCAAAGATGATGGTATTAGGAGGTAGGCTCCCTTTGGAAGGTGCCTAAATCATGAGGATGGAACCCTCATCAATAGGATTAGTGCCCTATAAAAGAGCCTCCAAAGAGATCGCTAGCCTGTTCCACCATGGGAGGACACATCAAGAAGGTGCCAGCTATGAACCAGGAAGAGATCCCTTGCCCTACCATGCTGCCACTATGATCCTGGACTTACAACCACCAGAACTGTGAGAAATAAATTAATGTTGTTTATAAACCACCCAATCTGTGGAGTTTTGTTACAGCAGCCCACATGGACTAAGACATATCCAGCAGGTCGTCAATACATATTTATTGATTAGCTATGAATAAGAATATTCTGATTTTTATGGTTACATCTTCAGAAAATATATTTCTGGCAAAATTCATTAATCATTTATAAAAACAATTACTTTTTGGATTTTTTTTCCATATGTAATTATGACACCAATGTGTCAAGTCAGCTTAGATGTAATAAAAAATTCAGAACAGAACACACAGGAAATAAAACAAACAAACAAAAAATGTTAGTTTTAGATGGATACCAATTACAAAAGGTTCAGAAATAATACATTCAGCATAATCAAACCACAATGGTGTCAATCTACATGTAGAAGATTTTACAGGAACTGGAGAATCTGACACTAACACCGCTTCTCACCCATGGCTTTCAGAAGACATAGTCACATTAAGCAGAACAGATTAAATGTCCCTGATACAAGTTTCTCAAAGAATTTCTTTTTTTTTTTTTTTTTTTTTTAAGATTTTATTTATTTATTTGAGAGAGAGAGAATGAGAGAGAGCGAGTACATGAGAGGGGGGAGGGTCAGAGGGAGAAGCAGACTCCCCGCCAAGCAGGGAGCCCGATGCGGCACTCGATCCAGGGACTCCAGGATCATGACCTGAGCCGAAGGCAGTTGCTTAACCAACTGAGCCACCCAGGCGCCCCATCTCAAAGAATTTCTAATACTTAATTTGAATAAATCCTGAAATAATTTTTTGTTTGTTTTGTATGTTATGAATCATGCCTCTAAGCTAATGGCTTTTTACGGAAAAACTTTGCAACTTTAGAAAAATCTGAACAGTTTCTATTACTAATATGATATTACAAAAATAAACATTAACACAAAAAAATTATACATTTCTTTCTCATAGGTATCTCTATTCTTACTTCTAAAAATCTCATTTTGCATTTAAGTTCTAACATAGTCCTTAGCAAGAGAAATTGGTTTCATGTTCATTGAGATGATTTGCTATTTTGATAATTTTAAACTGAAGCAAAATCAAGGGGTTTTTTTTGTTGTTGTTGCTGTTGTTGTTACTTGAAACATGCATTATACAACATGTAGTTTCATTCAGGTAAGGATAGGTCTATTCCCACATGCTTCTACACATCCATTTACAAACACATATATATCAGTGAAAGAAAATGTTACTTGAATGATGGTTTATACACAGTGTAGTATTAGTGAATTAAGCATATTGCTATTCCCATATGCCTCTACACATGTGTAGAAACTTTTAATGAAAGAAGACGATACTTGAAAGATGGATTATACACAGTGGTTATTCCCATACACTATTCCCATACTCTTCTACACATATGTTTACAAACACCTGTATCTTGATAGCACAAAACCAGTCACATAGATCAATGGAACAGAACAGAAAACCCAGAAATGAACCCACAATTATATAGTCAATTAATCTTTGACAAAGCAGGAAAGAATATCCAATGGAAAAAAGACAGTCTCTTCAACGAATGGTATTGGAAAAACTGGACAGCAACGTGCAGAAGAATGAAACTGGACCACTTTCTTACACCATACACAAAAATAAATTCAAAATGGATGAAAGACCTAAATGTGAGACAGGTAACCATTAAAATCCTAGAGAAGAACACAGGCCATAGCAACTTCTTACTCAGTATGTTTCCTGAGGCAAGGGAAACAAAAGCAAAAATAAACTATTGAGACTTCATCAAAATAAAGTCCTTCTGCACAGCAAAAGAAATAATCAACAAAACTAAAAGGAAACCTAAGGAATGGGAGAAGATATTTGCAAATGACATATCTGATAAAGGGTTAGTATCCAAAATATATAAAGAACTTATAAAACTCAACACCCAAAAAACCCCCAAATAATCCAGTTAATAAATGGGCAGAAGACATGAATAGACATTTTTCCAAAGAATACATACAGATGGCCAACAGACACATGAAGAAGTTCAACATCATTGATCATCAGGGAAATACAAGTCAAAACTACAATGAGATATCACCTCACACCAGTCAGAATGGCTAAACTTAACAACACAAGAAACAACAGATGTTAGTGAGGATGTGGAGAAAGATGTTCTATTCAAAAATGTTGGTTTCACACGTATGGTGCAAAAAAGAAATCATCTTGGTGAGGATATCCTATACTGGTGGAAAAGTTAGTCTTCATAGGACCATTATGAAGATCATTTAAAAAAAGGGGTGGGGAGGGCGCCCAGGTGGCTCAGTGGGTTAAGCATCCACCTTCACGGCTTAGGTCATAATCCTGGGGTCCTGGGACCTGTACCCCCCCAATCCAGGCTCCCTGCTCAGTGGGGAGCCTGCTTCTCCCTCTTCCTCTGCCCACCCCCAGCTCGTGTTCTCTCTCTCACTATCTCTCTCTCTCAAATAAATAAATAAAATCTTAAAAAAAAAAAGTGTGGGGAGACTGAATTTAATTCTTTCATGATTTCTGCTACAAAGGAAGAATAAAATCAAAACATAAAGAAGCATATGGTAGTAAGGTGCCAGAGAAAGAAGTGAAAACATAAAGACAGATTCATGAAGTTTGTTTCCCTTTTTAGTATTAACACTGTTCCTTCAAATCATCCTCTAACAGTTTCCTTCCCTTGACCCTAACCTTTTCCCTCCACCTTCATTTCTAAGCCTCAGTCACTTAATAAGCTCTAGTCAATTTATCCTATACCTTTCTTAGAGCAATATATCTCCCATCTCATTCCTTGCCAGAATGAAAGATCAATCTTGGAACAAGCTCCGAAAAACCCAGAGAACTGACCAATGAGATGGGTCAGGATTCTTCTGCAGAGTGTTGTGATGGCAAAAGCAGCATAATATGCTCTGAATGACTGGTACTAATATAGTCCATAGTGTGCTCAGGAGACTAATGATCTATTCTCTAGGGATATTAGGCCAAATTGGCTGACCTCATCAATTAAGGGACCTAATACATGTCCTGAAGATCTTATAGGCTAACCACTAGATACCAAAGAACTAACACTAACGGTGGAGGAAAAAAACACACTGCATAATCTGATTATTAGCTAGAAGCATCCAAATCCAACCAATATCATTTATTACTACATGGTTCCAGTAGAACAGAAGCACTGGAAATATTTCCTTTCCTACTTTCTACATTTAACATGATGCTTTTCACAAAAGGCCACTGAGATCAGAACTAATGAAGAGCACAGACAATAACATATGAAAGTGCTGTGCCAACAGTAAAATCTTATACAATCTGTCATTATTATTAATAATACTCTCCCCAGCAAACACTGGCCTCATGTGGAAAACCCTCCATCTTTATGAATATATTCAATATCCAGAGTTAACTTCTTTTGCTTTCCAGAAAGAAAAATATATATATACACCAAAGAAAAAGTTAGGTTTTATCTGGAAATTTAATGATAAACGCAGAAAAATACTGTATATCACTCAGAGCAAATAAATATGACAAGGACAAAATACATGCTTAAATTAGCATGAAATGGGACATAACAACATCTCATATATTGAAGACCCAAACAAACAAGTAAAAAGTTTACACAGAACAAGAAAAACAAATAACTATAAAAAATACACTTTCTAAAACAACATTCATCAAAGTAAATAAAACCTTTAAATGCACATGACCTCCTAGTAAATGGTAATTGTTTCACCCAAGGGAAACAAAAACTAGCACCCCCAAAAAGGAGGGAGGAGAAGGTTCACAGAACATTACAAAAAGATGAGTCATCATAAAGCTTTGAAACTTGGTTTATTATAAAATAACATTTTAAGTATGCTACTTACAGCTCAGTAGTTTGTTATATGAGAAGAAAGTAGTGGAAGAAAAGTAAATAAAATGTTATGAGAACTTACAATGTCAGGGTATACTTCCTACCACTCTTAACAAAAATAATACAGGACTTAGAAAAACAACAGGAAAGAAAAGAACCACTGGACCTAACCTCTTGCAATAACTATGATTAGACTATTGATTAAGGACTAGTGTTGACTGACCTAAATAGAAAGTAACCAGTACCCTGGATGACTCATGAGAATGTGCCTTGTGAACCAAAAAACGTCACTTGTTTCTCCTCCGTTTTCTTCGAGCTTCCCTTCTAGAATGGACCTCTGTTTTTTTCCTGGGTCTCTAATTTACTGAACTAGAAGAATGGTTCTTAAATAAGTTTCAAAAATCAGTACATATATCTGACTTTTAGATATAGAGGAACATCGTTTTTCATAACCACAGAAACACATGTATTTGGGGGTTTTATTTGGACCAGTGATTTTTATTTATTTTTTTAAGATTTTATTTATTTGACACAGAGAGAGAGAGAGAGAGAGAGAGCACAAGCAGGGGGAGAGGCAGAGGGAGAGGGAGGGGGAGAAGTAGACTTCCCGCTGAGCAGAGAGCAGGATTCGACTCAGGGCTCCATCCCAGGATCCTGGGATCATGACCTGAGCCTAAGGTAGACGCTTAACAGACTGAGCCACCCAGGCACCCCTGGACCAGCAATTTTTAAAACTGTAGTTTCTGATTACCTTTTAAGTTGAACTTAAAATTTAAAAATCTTAACTATATTTTAGTGGTAACAATGTAATAAAGATTCAGCTTCTGGACTACAAAAAAGACCAAATTATAAGAAGATAATTTAAAGACACTGGCTAAGCAAAAGAATCAATAAGTTATTGGCCTTATTTATCCTATGCCCTCTATTTATAATTTGCTTCTAAACTCTAATGAAGAAAATTATATTCAGTGATAAAAATGCATTAATTCACTGATAGAAAAGCAAGAATATTCTCACGGAAGTTCAACTTACTGGAAAAGGTAAATATACATTCAAGAAATACACTATTTATTAAAGATTTCATTATGAAAATTAATATAATTATACATATTTATTTACATACATGGTTATAAAAATATGTATATGTAAAATAAATATTTTAAATACTATCATATAATTATGAAAAATAAGCATAAACAAGTTACTTTCCTTTTAGTTTTAAGTGACACATTTTTATTAAAAACTTTAATTGTTAAAGAAACTAACATTTTAGGTATGACCGAGTAGTTCACTTAGCTAGAAAAACCTTGTTTATATACACATAGCAAAATTTTAAAAAGCAACCAGAAAACTCCTTTCTGCATCAATTCTCCACATTTTTTATAACAAGATACGAACAAACATTTTATAAATAACATTTACTATATACATTCCCATTAAAGAAAATATGTTAAATTTACCAGTGGGTTTCATATTCCCATACGCTCTACCCCAAAACTCTAAGAGGAATTTCTAAATTTGACACTCTGAGTAAGATGGGATTTACTAATACACATTGCATTTTCATAAACTGTAAATTTTATTAAAAGTATTTGATAAAAATTTTAAATATATGATCAAAGATAAAAAATCAATATTTGTCTATTTTGCATTTAATATGGTTAACTCCCTATAAGATTTTAAATACTTTAACAACAGTATGTAAAATGTTCATCACATCACCAGGTAATGTAGCAATCTATAAATGCTTAATAGCCCAAGTGAAATATAACAAAATAAATGTAATAAAATATTACATATAATAAACACAAAGCTAATGAAATCCAATACTAATGGGATTTTTAAATATATATTAAAGACATACTTTAGAAGTATACATAGAAAAAAACTCTGCAAGTATAAAATCTGCAAACGAAAAATAAAAAGCAACAATATTCATTTTACTTGAATGCTTCATATAATTATAAAACAATCATCTATTCATAGAAACCATCAAGTAATGTAATTGTGTTTTCTTCAGGAAGATAACTTGCTTTTAAATTGTACTAAAATACACATAAGAAAAAAACTTACCATTTTAACCACTTTTAAGTATACATTTCAATGGTAGGAATTAAATACATTCATAATGTTGTGCAACCATCACCATATCCATCTACATAACTTATTTCATCTTGTTAAACTGAAACTATACCAAATGAACAGTAATTCCGTCTCCCTGCTCCTCCCAGCCCTTGGTCACCACCATTCTACTTTTAGTCTCTATAATTCTGACTACACTAAATACCTCATGTAAACAGAATCATACATGTCTTTTTATGACTGGTTTATTTCACTTAGCAAAATGTCTTCAAGACTCATCCATGCTGAGGCAGACAAGAGAATTTTCTCCCTTTTTAAGGCTGAACAATACTCCCTTGTATATATATGCCACATTTTGCTTATCTATCATCCAATGAACATTCCACGTTTAGCTATTGTGAATAATGTTGCTATAAACTTGTGTACAAATACTGCTTAGAGACCCTTCTTTTAATTCTCTTAAGTATATATTCACAAATGGAGTTGCTGAATCCTATGTTAAGTCTACTTTTAATTTTTTGAGAAACCACCACCTTGCTTTCCACAGCAGCTCTACCATTTTCCATTCCCACCAACAGCACACAAGATTCCAATTTTTCTACGTTCTTACCAACACTTGTTTTCTGGGTTTTTTGATAGTCGCCATCCTAATGGGTATGAAGTTGTACCACATTGTGGTTTGAGTTGCATTACCATAATGATTAGTAATATCAAGCATCTTTTCATTCATATATCTTCTTTAGAGAAATGTCTATTCAAGTCCATTTTGAATTGGGTTGTTTTTTGTTACTGAGTTTTAGAAGTTTTCTATATATTCTGGATATTAAACCCTCAGATTTGCAGATATTTTCTCCCATTCTGTGAGTTGCCTTTTTACTCTGTGGATAGTGTCTTTTTTTTTTTTAATTTTATTTATTTGAGAGAGGGAGAGAGAGAGAGAGAGAGCACAAGCAGGGGGAGGGGCAGAGGCAGAGGAAGAAGCAGACTCCCCGCTGAGCAGGGAGCCCGATGCGGGGCTCTATCCCAGGACCCTGGGATCATGACCTGAGCTGAAGGCAGATGCTTAACCGACTGAGCCACCCAGGCGCCCCTGGATAGTGTCTTTTAATGCACAATTTATTTTTTAATTTTCATAAAGTACAATTTGTCTTTTTTCTTTTGCTAACTGTGCCTTTGGTGTTATATCCACGAAATCACTGCCAAATCCAATGTCATAAATAAAGCTTTTGCCCTATGTTTTCTTTCTTTTTTTTTTTTTAAGATTTTATTTATTTGAGAGAGAGAGAATGAGTGAGAGAGAGCACGCACATGAGAGAGGGGAGGGTCAGAGGGAGAAGCAGACTCCCTGCTCAGCAGGGAGCCCGATGCAGGACTCAATCCCAGGACTCCAGGATCATGACCTGAGCCGAAGGCAGTCACTTAACCAACTGAGCCACCCAGGCGTCCCTGCCCTAAGTTTTCTTCTAAGAGTTTTATAGTTTTAGGTGTTATATTTAGGTCTTTGGTCCATTTTGAGTTAATTTCTGTATATGGTGGTAGGTAAGGGTCTTACTTCATTCTTTTGCATGTGGATATCCAGTTTTCCCCATGCCATTTGTTGAAAAGAGTGTCCTTTCCCTATTGAATGGTATTGGTATCCTTGTCAAAAATCATTTGACCAGATATGTAGAGGTTTATTTCTGGGCTCTATGCTCTATTCCATTTGTTTATATGTCTGACTTTATGCTACTACCACAGTTTTGATTACTATAGCTTTGTAGTAATTTGTCTTTAAAAATTATTTTGACCCTTCGGGGTCCCTTGAGATTCCACATAAAATTTAGGGTGGATTTTTCTATTTCTTTAAAAACATCATTGGGATTTTGATATGGAATGCACTGAATTTGTAGATTGCTTTGAGTACTACTGACATTAACAATATTAAGTGTTCTAATCCATGAATACAACATTTGTTTCATTTTTTTATGTCTTCTTTAAATTTCTTTCAGCGATGTTCTACAGTTTTCATTGTACAAGTTTTTCACTTTCTTGGTGAAGTTAATTTCCTAAGCATTTTATTCTTTTCAATGCTACTGTGATTGTAACTGCTTTTTGTAACTTCCTTTTTTCAGATGGTTGATTGTTCGTGTATGGTAACTTTTTTTTTTTTTTTTAAAGATTTTATTTATTTGACACAGAGAGAGAGACAGCGAGAGAGGGAACACAAGCAGGGGGAGTGGGAGAGGGAGAAGCAGGCTCTCCGCCGAGCAGGGTGCCCGATGCGGGGCTTGATCCCAGGACCCTGGGATCATGACCTGAGCCGAAGGCAGACGCTTAACGACTGAGCCACCCAGGCGCCCCATGTGTATGGTGACTTCTGACTGTCAACTTTATATCCCGCTACTTTAATGAATTCATTTATTTGTTCTAACAGGTTGGGTTTTGCAGGGGTTTTCGGTTTGTTTGTTTTTTGTGAAATCCATAGGGTTTTCTACACATAAGATCACATCATCTGCAAACAGAGAATTTTACTTCCTCTTTCTAATTTGGATGACTTTTCTTTCTTTTTCTTGACTAATTGCTCTAGCTAGAACTTCCAGTACTATGTTGAATAGAAGTGGTGAAAGCAGACTTCCTTGCCTTCTTCCTGATCTTAGAGGAAACACTTTCAGTCTTTCGTCATTGAGTATGATGTTCACTGTGAGTTTTTCATAAAAGACTTATTGAGATAGTTTCCTTCTATTCCTAGTTTGTTGAGTGTTTTATCATGAAAGGATGCTGAATTTTGTCAAATGCTTTTTCTGCATCCATTGAAATGATCATGTATTTTTTTCTTTTCATTCTGTTGATACTACAGATGCTGATATTACAGATTAAATTGATTAATTTTTATATGTTGAACCATCCTTGCATTCTTGGAATAAATCCCACCTGGTCATCATACATAGGCCTTTTAATATGCTACTGAATTCTGTTTGCTAGTATTTTGAGGATTTTTGTGTCAATGTTTATAAGGAATATTGGCCTATAGTTTTCTTGTAGTGCCCTTGGTATCAAGGTAATTCTGGCCTCATAAAATGAGTTAGGAAGCATTCCTCCCTCTTCAATTTTTTTAGGGTAAGTCTGAGAATTGAAAATAATTATTCTTTAAATGTTTGGTAGAATTCACCAGTGAAGGCATCAGGTCAAGGGTTTTTCTTGTCAGTAGATTTTTTTATTACTGATTTAATCTCCTTACTAGTTACAGGTCTATTCAAATTTTTTATTTCTTCATGATTTAGTCTTGGTAGGTTTTGTGTTTCTAGGAATTTGTCTAGTTCATCTAGGATATCCAAATTGTTGACATACTGTTCATAGTACTCTTATATAATCCTATTTCTACAGAATTGGTAGTAATGTCCCCATTTTCAATCTTATAATTTAGGCCATCTCTCCTTTTTATTAGTCTATCTAGCTATGACTGTCAATTTTATTGATCTCTTCAATTTGGCTTCATTAATTTTCTCTATTGTTTTTCTGTTCCCTATATCATTTATCTCTGCTCTAATCTTTAATTTCTTTCCCTCTGCTACCTTTGGGTTTAGTTTGTCCTCCTTTTTCTAGTTTCTTACATTACAAATTTAAGTTGTTGATTTGTATAGTTGACATACATTATATTACTTTCGGGTGACAACACAGTAATTCAACATTTATACACATTACAAAATGCATTTATATACATTATGAAAGATTTGACATCTCTCTTGATTTTTAATGTAAGCAATTATAGCTATAAATTTCTCCCGTTGCACAGATTTTGCTGTCCCATAAGTTTTAGTATGTTGTATTTTTTTCATTCCTAAGTATTTCCTAATTTCCCTTGTGACTTCTTCTTTGATCCATTGGTTGTTTAGGAGTATTTCATTTTGCACAAATTCATGAATTTTCCAGCTACCATATGGTCTATCTTAAAAAATGTCCCACATGCACTTGAGACAGATGTGTATGCTACTGTTAAGAAGAGTGTTCTGCATATATGTTAGATTTAGTTGGTTTACTGTGTTGTTTAAGGCCTTTATTTCCTTACTAATATTTTTCTGATTATTCTAGAGACTACCGTGAGTGTGGTATTAAAATCTTTAGCTATTATTATGATGCAATGTTTCTTTTCAATTCTGTCAGGTGTTGCTTCTATATTTTGATGGCCTGACACTAGATGCATAAATATTTATAATCGCTATGTCTTATTGCTGTATTAAACCTTTAATTAATATATTTATTAATATATAATGTCTTTTATAATCTAATTAAAATTTTCTTACTACCTCAATTCAATTAAAAATTAAGCTGAGACTTCAGGAAGACTGTTTAAAAAAAAAGACTATTCCATTTTATAATTTACCTGTGTGAATCCAAATTATGCAAAAAAAAAAAAAAAAGACACTGATGTTGATTTCAAAGTTTTGCACTCAACAAAATGCCTCTGTTCCATAACTGATTTTGTAAAAAGTAAATTATATAAACAAATTTATATTATGCAATGCTGTTTTTATCTGTTTTATATTTGGGATGGATTATTAGAGAGAGAAAAAAGAATTCTGCTGTTAAAAAATTTATGAAAAACCGTATCCTATGGCTACACCATGGTACTTTCTAGAGCAGAGAAACATAAAACACAGGTCTTAATGAGGTAACATCAAATGAGCTAAGGGAAAACTCTACAGACTATACCAATTTTCAGAATTCTAAGGCAAAATTTTGTGCCATTATATAATTCACAGATATCTAATGGCATCATGAGAGTAGTATCTGGCATTGTTCACACCAGCTGGAGAGCACCAATTATTCATATTTCTCCCTAACACTACATTCAGTGACATTAGGTTGGTAGCTTGAAATGGGCAATAGGAATATGTATATCATGAAAATCTGCAAAAGAAAATCAATCAAGGTTTTTGTTTTTTAAATCTATACCCCACCCTGACTCTCAGACCAGGTATTAAATATTTACCAGTGTAACACTAGAATATTAAACTGCAGAAGGTATTTTGATACAAAGGTCACTTATAGTACCTACATAATTTTTTTAAGACAGAAACATTTTTTTTTCAAATAAACAATGGTAAAATGCAATGTAAAATAAAAGTTTAGTTCAAAGAAACCTATATTTTAAAAAAATAAGGGAGAGAAAATACTGTATCTTGACAGTCCATTCCATCTGAAATTTTAATAGTTCTTCCTTAAAAAAAAAAAAAAATGCATCTCCCCGCAAGAACTATGGCATTGATCCTGTCTCTTAGAAAAGTTCCTAATTTTTTCAATAATTTGAGGTCAAATGAAATAAATTAAACTCTTCCTCTCTGTGGCCAATCAGCCTTCAATATTTAAAGAGACAAAACTGGGGCACCTGGGTGGCTCAGTCCTTAAGCTAAGCGTCTGCCTTTGGCTCAGGTTGTGGTCCCAGGGTCCTGGGATTGAGCCCCACGTCGGGCTCCCTGCTCGGCGGGAAGCCTGCTTCTCCCTCTTCCACTCCCCCTGCTTGTGGTCCCTCTCTCGCTCTCTCTCTCTGTCAAATAAATAAAGATCTTTTATAAATAAATAAAGAGACAAAACATACAGTTTCAGGATTTTCTCTTTGATGTTTACTCTACGTTAAAGATTATAAAGATTTTCAAGTAAAATATTGCTACTGATCTTAAGAAAAATCCATCATGCAGAGCATAATTAATTTTTTTATAAAGAAAATTATATCTGGTACCATGACAACTTCAGCAAATCTAGTAATTATGAAATTAATATTAAATGTTAGAATATCAAAATAGAGAAGATAATTATTTTGAATATGCATAAAATCAACCTTACAACCTTAGTCTGATATTTATCATAATTCATTTTGCATCAGTTTAGATACCAGCTCATTTTCTCAGTCCTCCTATCTGTTTCTCACCAGGTTTCTCCAACTACTTCATCAGACCAGGCCTGCCATACTGAGGTTGGAATCACATAAAAGTCTTGAGCCCGAGAAGTGACCTCAGTACCCAAGGGACATTCCTTTTATTTGTGCCTCACATCTGTCCTCCAGTTAACTTTGACTTTTATTCATTCACTTAAAAATCATTACAAACCCACCATGCTATAGGCCTTGTGCAAGACACTGGAGATATGGAAAACAAGAAAAACATGTCCATGACTTCATGGAGGACAGTCCACTGAACAAATAATCTCATAAAAAGTTATAATTATAAATTATTATTAATGCTGTGAAAGAAAAGTATATGACTCCATGAAAGTGTAACAGGGAGACCTGCCCCCTTTGGAGGCTCAGAAAAAACTTCCCTGAGAAAGTGAAATTTGAGTCAAGACCTGAAGGATCATGATGAGGAGAGTTCCAAAGTACAAAGGAAACAGCACTTTTTCAATTCCAGACATGCTGGTTTCACCTTTCCTGAACTTTTATTTCCACCTTTGCTGTCTCTCGGCATTTTTCTCCTGAATTTTATTGTATCTAGTGACCAGCTCCAACCCTTCCTATCCCTGTAATAGTAACAACAGCTAATGTTAATATTGAGTTCATACTACTTGGAAGATATCATTCTGAGCAATTTATGTATGTGAACTCATCTAATCCTCACAGTGACCATGAATTAGGTCACATTTCCTCACTTTACAGATGAAGAATCTGAAGCACAGTCATAAGTTACTTGCCCAAAATTACACGCTACTGGTACTAGTCCTTGAATGTCCATCATCTCCCTTATAACCTATCACTCTTACAGAAACCCCAAGGTACCGAACTAAACTGGCACTAGTATTTAGGCAAAGAATACCAAGTCTCCTATACCCTCCAAACTGCTACCATCTTCAACTAGGCAGGTCATGCTTTTTCTCTGGTTTTCAAGAAATTATGAATGAAACATTGACCAAGGTGGCCTACGCTAAAACATCTCCAGGGAGAAAAATTTTTTTAGAATAAGTAATATTCTTATAAAAAGTTATTCACCAGATTATGAAATAATGAAAACTGGGCTAGGAGAAAGAGTTATAATTTATTCAATTCCTTCTGTACCTCCCAAGGAAGAGGAAGATAAGAAAAATTTTTATTTTCTTTTAATCCAAATTTGTAAAACTGTATTTGTTTTGTAAAACATGTATTTGTTTTGTAACAACATGTAAAAATCATGTTTTGTAAAACATGTATTTGCAAAACTAAATTAATATCCACTAAATTGGTTATGATGTAGAAGAAATTCCCAAAATTATTTTCTTTTGATAAGCAACTTTTAAATGATTAAAAAAAAAAAAAAAGAAAGAACCATTAAATGACCAAGGCCTCACCGAAAACTACATTTAGATATTTTTTAAAATTCTTGTTATGATCAAAAGTTTCATTTATAAATTCACCATTGAAGGTGATATGAAAAACAGTAATCAAGTGGATGATTGATACAAGTGAGTGTATGACTCATAGTTTGCAAAGGAAAATAATTTTGGGGAAAAGGCTCAGGAAGAAAAGAAGCAAATAATGGATTCTGGAAGAAATCAAGACCTTTCCTGTCCAAGTACTGTCACCAGTTTTTATTACTTGAAGATTAAGGGAATAGTGAATAAAGCTGTCTGCCAGACAGCAGAAAAGGTAAGAAATAACATTGTCTCTAAATGTACCTCACATGAAAGTTTTCAGAAATAACATTTATAAAATTAAACTTTCTATAAAAAGTTACTAGAAAACCCAACTCAAATCAGAACAATGGAAATGTCAAAATAAACCAACATTATATTTGTCAGAACCTTGAACAAAATGAAACGTCAGGATAGGTCAAGTTGTAGAATCGTCTAATTTTATTCCACCTGGTTTTAGAACAAAGGCAGATCCAATACTGATTTTTAGGAGATTTTGTAGGGCTTGGTTTGTTTTTGTTTGGCTCTTTTTTTACTCTAAGTTTAATGTAAGATAAATATTTAGTTTTTGCTATTAGGGTTCAAAAAATTTATACAATGAGCTTTAGTTTCTGGTTCCAGAGGTCAAATTCAAGCCACTGAATTCAAATTGTTCCACTTTTTTACTAATTGTCCCTTCCCTCTCATATATATCTCAATTACATCATATATATATATTTATATGTACTTTTTTTTTTTAGGCTCACATTTAGGTATGGGTGTTAATTGTTAACCATGCATTATGAATCTTTACAGAAAATGAAGAGAATTTCATTTTGATTAAGTTGTATTTAACAAGAAGTTTTATCCAATTTAGTATTTTATTTACATTTTTGTGTATATTTTAGAGTCCCTACTACATGACAGCACTGAGCTAGATATTTTATACACATAATCTAATTTAAGAATACTGGGCTTACCTTGTTATATATATATATATATATACACACTGCCTACGGATAAGGTAAACGAATATTTTTGTGATCAAGCAACCTAAGTCATATCACTGATGGCTTTCATATGAGCAACATCCAGCCATTCCAGCATACTTTATGCATATAGCTTAGAACTTAGTTCATAAAAACTGTCTGATCCAACTTAAAGAAGTCTCAAAAAAAAAAAAAAATTAAAGGCTGTGTATGTCTGTGTGTATGCACACAAATGTGTGTTAGATGACTGATTCAAACCTAGGCAGTCCAATTATAAAATCTTTGCTCTTAACCACTAAGCCACTATATCCTGGAAAAGAAGAAAGGTGTGACTTTTAGAATGGAAATAACCGATTTAGGTAGTAATAGTACTTCTAAAATAAGAAACCATATTTCTGAAGTCAGTACACTAAGTATTAGCATTAAGTTATAAAAACACATTTGATGAAAATTTACTATGATAAAGATTTTTTTTTTCCTTTTGTAAATGTGCTTAATTTCCAGAAAGTTTCCAGCTTTGTCTTTTTGGATATTATATCACCTAACATTTTTTTTAATCTCTTTATAGAGTTTAAAGCAATTTTGTATCTAAAACTTTATATAATCCTGCCAGCAACACTAAATAAGGCAAGTATGATGGTTAATTGGATATGTCAACTTTGCTGGGCCACAGTGCCCAGATATTTCATCAAACATTATTGTAGATGTTTCTGTGAAGGTTTTCCTTGTTTTTTTTTTGTTGTTTTTTTTAGATGAGATTAAAATTTAAATTACTATACTAAGTAAAGCAGATTACCCTCCATAAAGTGGGTGGGCCCCATCCAATTAGTGAAAAGCCTTAATAGAACAAAGACTGATCTCCTTGGAACAAGAAGGAATTCTGCCAGCAGATTGCTTTTGGCCTCAAACTGCAATTCTTACCTGGGTCTCTAGCCTGCCAGCCTACTGTGCACATTTTGGACTTACCAACCCTCTTTGAGATTCAATTCCTTGAAATCAATCATTCAATCTCTGCTCCTCCCCATACACACATACACACACACACACACACACACACATATCCTGTTGGTTCTGTTTCTCTGAAGAACTCTAAATCAAATAGCAAGGTAGTTAAGAAGTCTAACAAAACAAGGAACAGGAATTCACATCCTCATTTTTGTCTCTAGTCATTCCTGAAAAGATACCAAAATTATCAAGAGTCTATGCTAGAACTCAGTTTTCATATCCAAACCACTCAGCCAGTGTCATGTTCTTTTTCTTTTAAAACTATTATTTGACAAAACTAATCAACTCTGCAAAACACTATGGCAGATCCTCAAAAAGTTAAGCATAGTCACCCATATGATGCAGCAATTCCACTCCTAGGTATATACCCAAGAGAAGTTAAAACATATGTGACACAAAAACTTGTATATGAATGTTCATAACAGCATTATTCACAGCAGCCAAAAAGTAGAAACACAAGTGCCATCAATTGGTGAATGCATAAAGAGGATGTCCATAAATGCCGTAGTTCAGGGAAAAAAGAAATGAAGTACACACAACAATGGATGAATCTACAACTTGGATGCTACAACTTGGATGCTACAACTTGGATGAATCTTGAAAACATGCTAAATAATACAAAGCAAATGCAAAAGGGCACATATAATATGAAGCCATTTATATGAAATGGCCAGATTAGGAAACTCCATACAGACAAAAAAAAAAAAAAAAGATTAATAATAGTTGTCAAGGGCAAGGAGAAGGTCAATGCAGAGTGAATGCTAATGGAATATAGGATTCCCTATTGGAGTGATGAAATGCTCCTGAATTAGATAGTGATGATTGTAAAACCTTGTGAATATACTAAAAACCACTGAATTGTACACTTTAAAATTGTAAATATTAAGAAAAGTGAATATCTCAATTTGAAAAGTGTTAAAAAACAATAACACTAATCAACTTACCTGGCCTTTTTGTGGTGCCAAACAACGAACAACTTCATCCACCATTACCGGAATATGTAATTTAGTCACGGCTTCGAAATCTCTATCTTGAGATCTGTGTATCTCCTGAGTTCCAGTTTGATCTGTTTGCTCCTGGGCTTCATATTCACTATATCTTTGTGCTGTATCGTGTATTTTTTTTGGCCAGACACCTAAATTAAATATGCCAGATTCCAACCAGCATGAAAGAAATTCTTTATAGATTCTACAAAAATATGGGTATCGAAGCATTCTGTAGGTCAACAAATCTAGAAAAAAAATTAAAAATATGATTGTTGATTTTTAAAATATACAATTTTATATAACTTTTTAATGTGGCCTGATAAGCTCTAAAACCATTAACGTTTTAATGATCAGGGATGAAAAATTGATCATTAAGTCATCATTTTTTGGAAATATACTTTTCTAACCTTAATTAACTCTAAAGAATGGATTCGGTGCGTTAGAACTATTTATTTAGAAAAGTTATCTGGCGGGGGGTTAGGGGATGGGGTAACAAGGTGATAGGCATTAAGGAGGGAATGTGATGTATTGAGCACTTGTGAGCAGTTGTGATGTATATACAATTGATGAATCAATGAACTCTACCTCTGAAACTAATAATACACTATCTGTTAATTAATTGAATTTAAATTTAAAAATAGCTATTTGGATGATTAAAGGGATTACGAATATTATCCTATTTCAGGTTCAGGTGGTCTTTTATTTTAAGCTCTTCTATTTGTTTTTCTCATGTTAAAGCTTCATCTTCAGTTTAACTTTGTTTGAAAAATTGTCCCTGGAAAAAGATATGCATGTTTATCCAAAAAGAAATGAGGGTAAAAATCAGTTTGTGAAAATCTTGCAGACTTGTTATGAATATTCTCCTGATGAGATTATCTCACCATGGCCTCTATCAGTAAAGCATGTTCCAATTTAAATTATAACTTTATAAACACTCAACTGAGCATACTTTGGCATGCTTTGTGTGTCCCCGGCCCCCCCCAAAACAAGTAAATAAATAATTAATACATTCCTTAACTTTCTCACACTTGTTCTTTTTGATTCTGCAATCTGTAACTGTTTCAAATGCAGAGGAAAAAGTATTTATGAAATATAGTAACAGAAAACCTTTTGGAAACACTATGCTCTTTATATATTAGATTTTAAGCAACGTTTTTAATACTACTACAGTAAATACCAAGTTAACACTCTTCTTCCTTCCTTATAGATTATTGGTTATTTAAGAATAAGACCCACATCTTTATATCCACAAAAGCAGATGCACACTAGGTGCTTCATAAGTGTTTTCTGAAGAAGAAAAAAAAAAATGAATGGATGGAAGGGTAAACTCTAGATTCTACAGAATATTTTTATCAAAACTTACTTTAGGAAATTTCACCTGCCTGACTGTACCAAAAACCACATTCTCAAAATGCTTCAAGAAACATAAATATCTCCCCCACCAAAAAAAACATAAATATCCTGCTTAAATATGCCTTCCCTTCCTTTTGCAATAGAAATGAAAAATGTTGAAAAGTTGATCACATGTAATGACTAGAAAAGAAATACATTTATATTATATAAATATAATATATAAACCAACAAAATGTTACCTTAAGGAAATGCCAACTTTACCTAAGACATAATCCACAGAATTATGTGGCAAATGTGACACAGGAAAAATATAGGAAAAAAAAAAAAAGACTGGAAGTAAGTGTTTAAATAATATTTTGGATGTTCACTGGTGACAAGTTAGCCAAATTATTAATTGTGCCTCGTGTTGTTCAGAAAGCTTATACAAAGTAAACCCAACTACCCACTAACCTAGTGTTTGTAACATTTTTCAAAATAAAAGTTAACATTTACTGGACACTTACCAAATACTACTAAACTCATTCAATCCTTACCACACCTCTTAGAGGTAGGTAGTATTATTTCTATTTTACAGATGAGGAAAACAGAGAAGTAATTTGCCAAAAGGTCATATACCTAGAGAGCTATAAGGCTAGAACTGTAACTCCATCATTCTATCCCCAGAGCCTAAAATCTTATCTTAGCCTCTATGCTACAAACATAGACCACTGGTTCTATTTATTGCACCCATGTAATTGAATGGTACTTTAATTACACTGACTATATATTTGTACTATCTCATGAATTAGATCCTTTTTCTGTAAAGAACCAATATCCTATTACTTGGTCCTACTCCATTTGGAAATACAGTATAACAGAGGACATGCAATGTATAGGCCTAAATAGTGGAATGTGGAATATTTAAGCAGTCTACGCTGTATGTCCAGATATAAATATGTGAATCAATTCCAATACAGGAATCAAAACCACATAGGAAAAAGCAAGTAGAACAGATAGGGGGAAAAAATGCTTCTTTTGCTAGCATTTAACTCTTTTCTTCTGCATTCAATTTCTATGTATTTACTCAACTTTGTTCCAGGTACAAAGCCTAAAGATTTTATTATGCACTAATTGGCTACTAACGTGGGTCAACATGGAGAAAGGACTTCAATAATTTTCCTCTTTGGTGGTTTCCTGAATACCTCCCTAAGAATGGAAAGGGGCAAGCTCTAAATTAGGCAGTTCCATCCCTTTAGGCAACCCGGTCTCCTATCAGATAACCCTGAGCACTCCTGCAGCTGGCTCCGAACCAAGCACCCTAAATGATGTAAGGTAGTTTGTTTCCTCCGGTCACAAGAAGGAAGCGGGGAGTCGGGAAACCTGACCGCTAGAGCCAACTCTGCGGTTTCCCTAGGTAAATCATTTAACTTTGCCAGCAAAGTTCAGTTTAAGCTGTTGAATCCAGGGAATTGGCCAGGTTACCCTTTCAACTGTGGGAACACGAAGGTGAGTGATACCTTTGAAAGCTACTTCCTCAACGGTGCTACCAATTACCATCATTGCACTTAGCCTTCCCTCCGGAGAAAACCGTTTGAAAATTTAATTCCTAAGGCCAAAAACCCAGCCTGGAAGCTGGCAGCCGAGTGCACAGAAAGTGAAAGAGGTTCTAAAGTTACGGAAGAATGCATCCTTTTGCCTAAGAATTATACTCGGAAGAGGGAAAACTGTTTACAAACTTCTGAGCTCAGATGAATGAGTGTTGAGGAGAGGAAGCGGGAGCAGGAGCGTGTTTTCTTTGTCCTGGGCGAATCCGGCGACCCCTGGAAGTTCCCCCAAAGGCATGGGGTGGGCTCCAAAAGAGCTCCCGGGTCTCGGCCACCTTCTCCTCACCTGAGGCACGAATAATTCTCAGTTGGCTTCTAACTCGGGCCAGCGACGACCACTATGTTGCCAGAGAACATGAATCTGCCGCACGTCTAAGTCCCAACCTTGGGGGAAACTTGCAAGGACGGACAGATTGGCCCCACGTCCGCCCCAGCAACACAAAACCGTCTGCCTTTCGTTCCGCTGTTTCCAGGACCCAGCTGACAAAGGGTGCTGCGGGCATGGGGGTTTCAAATAGTGTTCCTGGAAGGGGCAGGAATAAGAACCTACTACTGCCAGGTTTAAATTTACGTTTACGTGTTTTGTTTTGTTTTTTAATGTCTGAGGCAAGTTTAAATTTAACTTTCCATTTTATCCTTAATCTCCACTCTGTTTGGTTTATTATGAAGCTATGTTAAATTTCTGTGTTCTTTATAACACAGCCATTAGTCATACTCCAATTTCTAACAAAAGGTGGGAATTTGTCTCCTTCAGCACTACATGTTTTTAAGATTTTGGTTATTTTTCCTTCATTTCGTTCCAAAATACACCAGTCTCTTATACTTTCTGCTATACTCCTTAATGTTTCGCCAAACTAAACAGAAGCCAGCTGGCACAGTGATGGCATTGATTGTAACATTAAAGTTTCTTTGCTTTAACTATACTATTAAGAATATGGACCTCATCATCTGAACGTGCTAAAGGGCAAGTGTAAGACAGAATTTAAAGTTAAATGTAAAATAAGCACCTACATTAGGTGTGGAAACACCTGTTGCCAAGCCTTACAATGTGGGTGTCAAAAAAGATGATATCTAAAACACTTCTTATTCACCAAAAATCAATGCAATTTTACAAGAAATTGGCTTTTAAAAAATGCCTATTTTCAGAATAGATTAAGAAAGCATCTTAATATCACTTAATTTAGAAAATATTTCTGAGACAAAGTCCTCAATTCTGAACTGGCTGGTTTGTACAGTTAATAATAAATAATTTAGGGATTTTATGAAAACTTCAGTTTTTTTTCTTCAGTAAAATAAATGGTGCCTACATCTCATGGACTGTTTTGAGAATTAAATGAAATAACATACATAAAGTTAACAAAATGCCTGGGACACCAATGGTAAAGTACTATAGAGTGAATGCATATTTGAAATAAAAAGGCTTCTCAATTTTATTACCAAACCCAGCACCATACAAATAACTATTCCATTAGCTAAGATACATGTAATATAGCCAGCAATTAGTGTCTTTATTGATGCTCTATCCAGAATTCAGAAACAATCATGTAACATGAATCAGATACAATACAGTGCTTCTGATTTTCTTCAATAGGAAATAAATGTCCATATTATGGAGGTTTTCATATATTATTTCACTTGTAATACTCTGCAATGTGTTGTGCCATCCTATTTATTATGGGGATAAGCTCCATATAAGAATATAAACTCCAAGAGGGCAGGGATTTTTACTTATGCTATTATGTCCCTAAAGTCTACAATCAGAAATTGCTTAATGGATACAATAATGTTAATATAAAGAATAACAATGACATTCAGATCACACTATTAAAAATATCCTGACAAAGATGGCTTAGCAAGCATATTTCCCATTTTTTTCTGGTATTTTTTTCTTATTAAAGCATACATTCTGAAATAATATCTACAATCTAAGACTTACAAAACCACTGCATCCAATAATGAACTAGGACAATAAATTTAAATGAATTTATTTTGTAAAGTCATCATTAGAAAGAAATGTAAAAACAACAAAACACCAAAGTTTCAGTCAGCAATAAAGGGAGTAGGCCTGGGAGTCCTGAGAAATGAAGACTGGGGCCTCAAACCAAAAGCCCTGGACTTTCAATTAATTGAAACACTGACCCCAGTTCGATCCAGTGAAAGTGGCTAAAAGGAACAGGTCCCTACACCTACCAGAGCATGGGACCCGCGCCTTGAAGGCCTCACTACTCAATAAAGAAAAGGAGAATATAAACATTCAGAACCCATTAACCCACACCCAACAGGCTCCACTTCTCCCACAAGCAGACGGCACAAGCCAACCCCTGCCCTCTCCCGTCTCACTCACACCCTGAACCCCGGGACCCGGCCATGCGCCCGCGGGTCTGGAGGTGGCCTGATGATCCCAGGTGTCTACCTCCCACCGGCAGCTGAGGTCTAGCCCCGCCCACCTCGGCCAATGCCTCCGGAAACAGCCGTGCGCGTTGCCCTGGCGACGCGCAGCAAGGCCGCTTCCACTGAACTGCGCGGCTGAGACTCCTGGCGCCAAGCGGCAGCGCGCCACGGCAACGTCCGACGTGATGGCGTAACGAAGTCGGCAGCCAATGAAACGAGGTGCTGAAAAAGCTGGCTTGGGTTTGAATCTTGTGGCTGAGTTTGAATCGTGGAGAGGCGGACGTCGTAGTGAAGTGTCGTGGTAATCTTTGCTGGACCTGAGGTGAGTGAGAGGCACGCGAGGAGAAACCTCTCGTCTCGAGACACTCCTTTTGATGACCCATCTCGGTGGAAGCGGAAGGCTCCTGGGGCTGCCTTTGGAGTAGATGGGCTTGATGACAAATGCGGAAGGGTTAAGTAGTGGGTGTGTGTGTGCGGGGGTGAGGGTAGTTAGGGTCCCTGGGGAGAAAGTGAAAGGAAGAAGGAACTCGAGAACCCGCTAGAGCATAACTCTGCCTGATCAGGAGCCCTTGACTGCTCATCAGGAAGGGCAGAAATCTACTGCCTTAAATTCTGAGAAAGGCGGAAGTTTTAAAAGGCATCCTGGCCCCTTTCCCAGACTGGCAGAGCACTTTCATTGCCCTGCACCTTACAGTGTCTAAAGTTCATTCCGCACTCCTAATTCAGAGTGTTTTGTTTCAGATACAGATGTAAATGTAGCTCTGGGCTTAACTATCAAATAAGGAGTTTTGGTTCTCCAACTTAAAAACTTTTTGTCCTGCAAGGTTCTGCTGTGAGCCTGGCAAAGGTCAGTCGGGAACCTCCTCTGAGTCCCAGTTGTAGCATCAAGACAAGACTTGCCAGCACTGCCTAGCGGGATTGCCAAGAATGGTATGGAAGCGATACTGCTTGGCAAAATGCTTTGCGAATGAAAGGTCCTCTTGAACCTTGAGAATAAGTCCTTCTACTGTTCTTAGTTTCTTCAAGACTCTTTTAGGAGCTCATTAGGCACTCAGTTACAGTTACTTCTGTTCATGAAAAGAAGTTATTTGACCGGAATTGAATAATTTTGTTGTATAATACATAGTTTAGGTTAAAAAAAAAAAACTATTAACTATCAAGTAGAATGTATTAAGCATTCTACAGGTTTTAGTTGGTAGTTGTTATTCCACCAGCTTCAGCACTCCGCCTTGGATTTTGGAAAGTATTTATGAACTTTGGTGCTAGAGAATATAAGAACCAAAGGCAAGATAGCGTTTGTTACTAAGTTTCTATTACCTTGTAAGAATTGTCTGTTTCAGTAAACAAAGATTATCTTGCCTTTAACAGTAATAAATTAATCTCTTCTGTTACTGAACAAGTATTTGAAATACATAAAATTTTCACTTTAAAAGTGCATCTTGTCAAAGTGCATTGATACCTTGAATCGATTAAGGTACACAACAAAATCACGTTTATGCTGTCAACTCTATGAAATGTAGGAGGAAAAAAATAGCCCAGATGTTAGTGCCGCCCTTCACTCCATTTGAAATTTCTTTCTTACATGATGTTTTTAACTAGTAGAAGCACTGGCTCTAACACTAAAGTTAGTTCCAAGGACAGGTGTAAGTTGCATAGAGACTATAAAAGATAGTATATGGAGGATAGTTCCTGCTCCTAGAAAGTGTTTGTTGAACCTGAATCTAATTCAGATTTAAGCTTGAATTTAAGAAATAATTCAGAATTATATGACTCCACATTCAAAATAATTCGTGCAGCATTTCTGTTCCTTTGTTTGAAAATATTCTGTTCTTATTCCAGTGGAGCATTGTTGTTAGGGAACATGGGCTTTGGATCTGGCCTGAGTCTACATTCTGGCTCCTCACTTACTAGTTATGTCATCTTGGAAAAATTACTTATCTTAAACTAACTTTCTGTTTTTGTAAAATGGAGACTATTATAGAATATACCTTATATGATTATTTAAGGATTGAATGAGATGATGAATGTTAACTGGTTTTGTTTTGTTTTTTTTAAAGATTTTATTTATTTGACAGAGACATAGTGAGAGAAGGATCACAAGCAGGGGGAGTGGGAGAGGGAGAAAGAGGCTTCCTGCTGAGCAGGGAGCCCGATGTGGGCTCGATCCCAGGACCCTGGGATCATGACCCAAGCCGAAGGCAGACGCTTAATGACTGAGCCACCCAGGCGCCTCAAAATGTTTACCATAATGTCTGATATACAGAGCATGCTCAAATGATAATCATTGTTGTTCATTAGTAGTAGTTATGACCTTATTGACCTAATTTAAGAGTTCTCAATTAATAGTGTATTTGCTAAGAATAGATAACTGTTTGATATCCCACAAGCAGAGAGAATCATACTTTCAGTTTTATTTCAATATTCATTCATGAGCTCCTTTCCTGGGCCCTGAAGTTTTTATCAAAAATAGGCAAATATATATTTTTAACTTCTATGAGAAAATTTCTGGAGACTATATATTTACAAGCAAAAGAATAGTGATTTAAATACTTCAGCTTTACATCCAGTTAGTCTGAGTTCAAATCCCATGTCTTGTGCTTCCAATAGTGTGACTTTAGCCAATTAACTTAATCTATATTATAGTTATCCCTCTGTAAAATAGAAATGATTATAAATACCTATATCATAGGATTGTTTTGGGGATTAAATAAGAAGTATGTAAATTGCTTAGCAATTTCTATTTGTATACTAAGTGTTCATTAGAAAGTATTCTATAAATACAACATTATTAAATGAAGGATTGTACTTACGGTAAATTTTAATACTTTTTTGTTTTGTTTTGTTTTTGAAAGGAAAATAACTAGTCTTGTTTAAAATCCAAATGATACAAAAAGATATACAGTAGAAAGTAAGCCTGCCTGTCACCCATACCTTCATATTTCCCCACCATGGGGCAACTGATGCTATCAATTCTTGTGTTCTTTTCCTAAAAGAGCCCATACATATAAAAATATGTATGTCTTTTAAAAATACAAATGGTTATATGCCAAGTCTGCTATTTTACACTTGTTTTGCACATGTATCTTGAAAACCTGCATTAGTTCATTCATTCATTTATTGAACAAGTATGTACTGAGTCCTAAATATTGAACAAGCCCTGTTCAAGGTTCTGGGGTACAGATGTAGTCCATATTCTCATAGTGTTTATATTCTAGAGGGGAAACAAGCAATAAATATGTAACCAAATGATGCATATTTTCCAATTAGTGTAGATGCTAAGAAGAAAAATAAAGCTGGTAAGAGATGGAAGAGGAAAGAGCAGGGTGACACTATTTTGAATGGAATCTTTAGGGAAAGCCTCTGTGAGGTGATATTTAAACAGAAACATGAATAACGAACTGAGAGATTAAGGTTTGCAAATCTCTGAAGGTAGTGCCTTCCAGGCAAAGAAGAGAAAGTGCAAGGCCATGAGGTTAGAACAAGACAGAATGTTTTAGGAACACTAAGAAGGACAGTGTGACTGAAGCAGAATAATCAAGAGGGAGGATACCATTTGAAAAAGAGGTCAGAGAGGTAGATGGGGCCAGATGTAGAACCTACTGGACATGCTAGGGAGTTTGCATTTTATTCTTGTGCAGGAAGTCATTGGAGAGTTTGGAGCTGGGGAATGGCAGATACATAACATGATCTGATTGCTCTTGAAGAAGGCATCTGTACATGCAATCAATTAAATAAAATTTATTATTGTACTTGCATATAATTGGGGGTGAATCTTTAACTTAATTGGCTTATATTTATCTTGGGTGAACAGTACCTGCTTATATTATAAGTTTAGAATTTGCCTCTTCAGCTTGGTTTATATTAGCTTGCAGTTATTGAAGAGAATTAGGTTTTTGTTGTTTTTTTTTTTTTTTAAAGATTTTACTTATTTATTTGACAGAGAGAGACACAGTGAGAGCAGGAACACAAGCAGGGGGAGTGGGAGAGGGAGAAGCAGGCTTCCCACCGAGCAGGGAGCCCGATGCGGGGCTCGATCCCAGGACCCTGGGATCATGACCTGAGCCGAAGGCAGACACTTAACGACTGAGCCACCCAGGCGCCCCGAAGAGAATTAGGTTTTAACACTTCTTTATTAAATATAGCAGAGGGATGAGTTTTTCTATGCAAGTGAATATTCCAGAAAATTAGATGTTACCCTTACTAAATGACATGGTGTTTTAACCACCCTCAGTGATTATTATAAAACATGATCTTCCCACTTTCCTAATTTTGTAAACCAGGACCGGGCGCATTAGGAATGTAATGATAAAAACATACAGTCCCATTAGCTGTTATTTCTTGTCACTTTCTTATACTCTTTTCCAATCACATGTAATAATCATAAAATATTAGAGCTAGAAATGGACCTTAGGTATCATAGAGTCCAATCCTCTCACTTTATAGGTGAGCAACTAAAGCGCCTTCATTAGCTTCTTCATTGTTCTGTTTTTATATTCTATTTTGTCTAGACAAATACCTTCCTATTATAATGAACAATGGTGTTGGAACTGTTTATCTTTAATGTTTTAGTCCCACCAACAAAATCCTACCAGCTTACTCTTGAATCTATTCAACAAATACAATTAGGAATAGATATGACAAAATTGGTCAGAGCCTGTGATACTATCTTCTGAACAGTCATGTGAATAGAATTTTTTTTTTTAAGATTTTATTTTTAAGTAATCTCTACACCCATCTTGGTGCTTGAACTTACAACCCCAAGATCAAAAGTCGCATGTTCTACCCACTGAGCCAGCCAGGTGCGCCTGAAAAGAATTTTTGAATCAACATGTTATTACATAGGTAACAATACTTTGGCTTTTCTGTTGCTGCTTCTTAGTAAACATGGTCAAAGAATTTACTTTCTGTGTGCCTTATTCAGCATTAACTAGATGTCCATCTCTTTTACTTGGCCATGTTAGGACAGAAAACTGGCATTATATATGAATGTAGGGAAAAACTTCATTAATCCCTGGAGACATCAGTATATTTGAACATAGACTAATTTTTTACATTTTGGTGATCCTGTTGACCTTAGGTATTTTTATTAAGAAAATTATTTTCACTCATTTGTTTTGAAAAAGTCCAGAAATGTGTGATACTTTAAAAATTAAGATTGATGTCTTTCTTAAAATCTGTAACAAGTTGTAAAACAAAGTTGTATAGAGCTGGAATTTTAACCTAAGGTATCTGGCTCCAACATCTAATAGTTAGCATATTGAGTTGATTAGTTAATTAATTGACAAGAGATCTCATCCAACCTTGAGATTCTAAGGTCTATTTCAAAATAATTACCTGATGTCTTTTTATGCTTATTTAACTATTTCATTTGTGTGTATTTTATCTATCATTGGGGGTGAAAAGCATTATTCAGTATTCCTAAGAGGTTTTAGAAGTGTGTATGGAGATCAGTTTTTGGTATCACAAGGAATGCTAAAAGGAGTTCAGAAATGCTAAACATCCTCTAATACATGTAACAGTTCCAAACAAGGAAGAATTATCCTACCCAACGTGCCATCATGAGCCCATTGGGAAACAATAAAAGGATGAGCCAGTGTCTTTGGCAAGAAGAGACAGGAATGGGGTAGATAGGGAAGAGAACTGACATTTACTGAATGCCTCAATACACTTAATACTTGTTATCTCTTTTAGCCTTCACAGTGCTTTGAGGTTTCTTTTATGCAAATGAGAAACTGAGACTCAGTGAGGTTAAGGAAGTTGTCCAAGGTCATAGAAGTGAGGTATAGGTACTGTGTGGAACTTGGTTAGACAGAAGTTCAAGAATGAAGAAAGAGCAGAGTAGTAATTCATCTGGGACCTGACTGTTAGAATCCAAATGACCATCCTTCCCTCTTCGGTGTTCTATTTTTGGGGGAAGGACAGAGTCTAAAAGGAGTGCCATGCCGTCTCCTGCCTTTAGATTACTTTGGCTTTATTTGAATTCTTTCCAAAAGTATGTGGTTTTATGACATATTTCAGCTTCATTGTTGTTATTTATCCCATTTAAAAAAACAAAATATCTTTTTTAACCTTTCTTCCCCCTCCACCATACCATTTCTTTGCTCACTTTTGCAGTAGCATTTCCTGTATTTACCGAGTCTTCTCTCATTCAGGTTTTTGTCCCACCATTCCCCCAAAACTGTTCTTCTCGTTGGCTTCTGTGTTACTAAATCCCATGGTTACTTCTTAGTGTGTACTTTACCTGTTAGCAGTATTTAACACAATTGATCAACCTGTTCTCCTTGATTTAAAGATTACCCAAAATATTAATGCCATTTGAAGCATTAAGACTCTGAGGACAGACTTTACTTTTTTAACTTGGGTTGCAACTGCCTTGACATTTCCACCTGGATGTCTATTAAAAGTCTCAAATTCAAGAAGTCTAGATCTTCCAACACTCAGGCCAAGAACTTCGGAATTATTCTTGAATCCTGTCTTTCTCTCATACTCCACATCTATCAGGAGAATCTATTATCTTTACCTTCAGAATGTTTCCAGAATCTGACTACCAAATTGTTCTGAGTTGACATTATCTCCTGTCTGTACTACTTCAGTGTTCTAATTAGTCTCTATTCCTTACAGTATGTTATCTACACAGCAGTGATAATGATCAGATTATATCACAAAACAAAAAATTAAATCACACAAACACAAGACCCTGGTAGATCTCTTTACTGAAGTATAAGTCAGAAGTCAGACCCTGGGCTTCCTATTAGACTCAAACACTATAGGTAAACCATATACAGTCATAGGCTACCCAAAAACCTAGCTTTGATTTTCACAAGGGCTTCAGCCCTATATTAGTTTGGCTTATGGTAATGGACAGCAAAAGATCTCTCAGAATCATCAAGGTAATGAAGGGAGAATTTTGGCTTATGAACTATTTTTAGTAAAAGTGATCTTGGCTGCAAGCCTCTTGGCAGTGGAAATTGATACACTGAGGCTCATCCCTACGTGTCTCACAAACCCATAGGATTAAAAATAGTCCAAGGATGCATCAATTAGTAAGCCCGGGTATGAAGATGATGAAGATAGCATATACACCATGGTGTATTCAGAGATCCAAATCTGCTCTCTAATGATCTAAGTCTAGGGTGCATCAATATTAGGTTTAAAATTTACGGTCTGACTTTCAGACTGCCTCACATAAAAATAAAAAGTAAAAGCAAAGATAAACTAACAAAGATCGGTAGTTTGGAAACCTCAACTATCCAGAAATTAATTGAGAATATAAAAGTTAAAACTAAGAAAAAAAATTAAAAACCTTTTAGATTTTCTAATTTATTTATTCATCAAATACTTATATAGTCTACCCTGTGCTGGGCACTGTTTTAGGCTCTTGGAACACATCAATAAGCAAAACAGATTTTTAAAAATATACATGTACTTAAAGAGTACATAGTTTAACTGGAATAGAGAAAATAAACATAATAAGTAAAAAGTATCTACCTTTTGGAGATGGTAAGTGCTTTGGTAAAGAATAGAGCAGTATAAGGGTAATTAGGAATTGGATTGGCAGTTTTAATCAGAGTAGTCGGGAGGGCAACATTTGAGCAGGGACTTGAAAGAAGGGAGTTAGTCATGTAGATACTGAAGAAAGCATTTGGCAATGGAGAGAATGGCAGGTGGAAAGACCCCTTTGGGGTGCTTGATGGGTTAGCTGGAATAGAGGGAGCAAAGGGAAGATCAATAAAACATGAGGTGAAAATGGAGACCATTTAGAGAACTTCAGCTTGTATTCTGAATAAAATAAAGAACCATTGGAAGGTTTTGAATCTGGGAGTGAAGTGTGTGTGTGTGTGTGTGTGTGTGTTTAAATATATTTCCAGTAACATTTACCAGGTAAGTGGAATAGAATTAACACCTTTTTGTAATGAATACTATATGTCAGTCATATTGTATACAATAGAACTAATATTCATACTTTATTTTCTTTTTTAATTACAGAGGAATATTCAGGCATTCATTTAAACAGGGGAAGCAAAATAATCAACAATGTCTGTTACTGAGGAAGACCTGTGTCACCATATGAAAGTAGTTGTTCGTGTGCGTCCGGAAAACACAAAAGAAAAGGCAGCTGGATTCCATAAAGTGGTCCATGTTGTGGATAAGCATATCCTAGTTTTTGATCCCAAACAAGAAGAAATTAGTTTTTTCCATGGAAAGAAAACTGCAAATCGAGATATTACAAAGAGACAAAATAAGGATCTCAAATTTGTATTTGATGCAGTTTTTGATGAAACTTCAACTCAATTGGAAGTTTTTGAACATACTACTAAGCCAATTCTTCGTAGTTTTTTGAATGGATATAATTGCACAGGTAATTGTTTCAGTTAGAGTTTAATTTTTCCATCTGATTTCAGTTTTACTTTAGAATGGACATCTACTTGGCCCATTCTAAACATAATCAATTTTAAGGTGCTTGTTTGCTAAAAATTATTAAATTCAGTAGAATTTCACTGTAAATGTAGACTTTCTTTGAAATTTAGGCATCATACAAAACATATAATTTGTGGAACTTTCTCTTCCAAAGTCTTACTATAGTCCCTATAGACAGTCATCTTTTCAATTTCCTATGTTATTAAACCACATGGGTCTTGCAGTTGATGCCAGATTTCTCACAAGTTGTATTCATTAATATTCCTGCTGCTTACCTATACAACTATCTATCCCTGGGGAAGAATTGGACATTTCTGAACACTTGGCAAGTTTCTTTACAGAACCATTTCTCTTTATTGTACCTTGAAAAAAAAATGTTAAAAGCCCATGTTAATTGAGTATCATGTTCTATTTTAGCATATCTTCAGCCCAGAAAGCATCTCTAGTACTCTGGATAGATCTATAGTAATTTGCCTTTCAAAATGGCCATGTTTATTTCCTAGAAGGAGATCTAAAGGCCAGTTAATTCAATACTTAGAAGGCACTTAACACCATTATTTATATCTTATTTTTGTAATTACCACCATTTACGACATTTTCTTTAAGATACCCTAAAACTGTAACATGTTTCACTGTCTTTCACTGACTCATTCAGTTTTATTACAGAAGACTTACCCTCTTGGTCAAATAAGAATAGAATGTGGTTTATTGATTAGAATTGCTATCATTCTCATTTTTAAGTGTATATTCTTTTCTCCATTCATGAAACTCCGTACGGTCTCCAGAGATTTAAATTTTTCTTGACTCCAAATGAAAAAATCTCTACCAAACTAATACTGAATCTTTGTTTTCTTCTTGGCTTTATTTTATATTATTATCCAGCTTTCTTAAGACTTTTTGATGTACTGCTAGCTTACATAAAATAGAACAGAATAAAACATGTCAGTTTAATTGAGTCTACTGAAAAATATCTTAGTAGTTTGTTAATATTTGGCTTAGCAGAGAAATTTAACTTTTTAACTTATAAAAATATTTTTACCAGTAATGATGATGATTTTATATTATGTCAGGTATTTGCCATATGTAATTCAGAGTACCTTTTTGTTTCGTTTTGTGTTTGAAGAACACATCACTTTTATGTTATACTGGAGAGAATCATGGAAACAAAATAATTTGCCTAAAACACAAATTTTAGAGAGGAATTTCTAAAAGACTGCCATTGGAATTCATTCTTTCAGCAAACTTGTAGTGAATATCTGCTTTGTGCCAGGTGATTTGCTAGTTATGAAGGATACACAGCCTCAGCCTTGGAGGAGCTCACAGTTGGAAATACAGTGTGATACATACTAGAATAAAAGGACGTGTAGCATATACTGAGGGCTCAAATGAGGGAGTAGCTGTGACAGGGAAGACATGGAAAAGTGACATTTATGCTGAATGTGAACAGGTGTAAATATTCCAGCTGGATTAAATAGAGGAACTCTTCAGTGGAAAGGCAGGGGAGTAGAAAAGAAGCAGCACATGCAGAGAACTTCACACAATCTAGTATACCTAGATCACAGCAAGGAAGAAATAGGCTGGAGACAGTGTCTAGTAATATTCCAAGGCGAGGAATTTGAACTTTCTCATGTAGGACTGTTGAGCAATTAGGAAGATTTAACATATTCAGATTTTGTTTTCTTTTTTTTTTTTTTTTAAAGATTTTATTTATTTTTTTGAGACAATAAGAGAGAGAGAGAGAGCACATGAGAGCGGGGAGGGTCAGAGGGAGAAGCAGGCTCCCTGCCAAGCAGGGAGCCTGATGTGGGACTCGATCCAGGGACTCCAGGATCATGACCTGAGCCAGAGGCAGTCGATTAACCAACTGAGTCACCCAGGCGCCCCTGGATTTTGTTTTCATAAAAAAAAAAAAAAAAAAAACTAAAAATTTCTAAGGGATGGATTAAAGAATATTGAGACTAGATAGGGAGACTGATAACTGATTAATTAAAACATGTAAGATTGCTATGGAAGAAAGGGAGCAGATGACAGGAGGATGGTACCATTAACCAGAATACAGAATATAGGAGAAGAGTGGATTTGTGCTAAAATTCCCAGGTATTAAGGATAAGACTGTAAGTTAATTTTGGACCTGTTGGGTTTAAAGTTATGTTCAGACTATCCAGATTGAACTATCCACTAGACAGTGGATATAGTAATGTTGTATGTCATAATAAAGAGCTTTGATCCCTTTTTATAAAAACTCAGTACTTGCATATGGTGCCACTGGAGCTGGGAAGACCCACACGATGCTAGGATCAGCTGCTGAACCTGGAGTAATGTATCTAACAATGTTAGACCTTTATAAATCCATGGATGAGATTAAAGAAGAGAAAGTATGTAGTACTGCAGTTTCTTATCTGGAGGTAAGTTGACAGAATCATTCTTTAGTTTAGTCAATAGTATTTAGAAATCTTTTTTTTTTTTTTAATTTTATTATGTTATGTTAGTCACCATACATTACATCATTAGTTTTTGATGTAGTGATCCACGATCCATTGTTTTCGTATAACACCCAGTGCTCCATGCAGTACGTGCCCTCCTTAATACCCATCACCGGGCTAACCAATCCCCCCTCCCTCCTCCCCTCTAAAACCCTGTTTGTTTCTCAGAGTCCATAGTCTCATGGTTCATCTCACCTTCCAATTCCCCCCACCCATTTTTCCCTTCCTTCTCCTAATGTACTCCATCCTATTCCTTATGTTCCACAAATAAGTGAAACCATATGATAATTGACTTTCTCTGCTTGACTTATTTCACTTAGCATTATCTCCTCCAGTCCCATCCATGTTGATGCAAAAGTTGGGTATTTATCTATTCTGATGGCTGAGTAATATTCCATTGTATATATGGACCACATCTTCTTTATCCATTCATCTGTTGAAGGACATCTCGGCTCTTTCCACAGTTTTGCTATTGCGGACATTGCTGCTATGAACATTGGGGTGCATATGGCCCTTCTTTTCACTAC
>NC_138379.1:27552352-27561930 GCF_054177405.1 Leptonychotes weddellii
CCTCTGCCTCAGAGCAGATAGACCTCAGTCTGTTCTTCAGTGAGCTCTCCAGGCCACACTGTCTCGGTTTCTGTCCGTGCTGCTATAAACTGCAGCGTCCTGGGTTGTGCGCCCCTCCGCAGCGCTCCCAGTCCTGCCTCCAGGCCGGGGCATGTCTCTGCCCTTTGTGCTTCTAAAACTGACAGCCGCTCCCATTTGGCGCGCTCGCGACTCCGCAGCTCGGGGTTTCCACCCCGGGGGGTTGCAGTTCACCGGCGTGACCCCGGCGCACCGGGTTTCCATCTCAGAGGCTGCAGTTCTCATGCGCGCGACCGCTGGTCCGGGTTTCTGTCCAGGGGGCTGCGGTTCGTGTGGGCGCGACCCCGCCGCACTGGTTTTCCACCCCAGGGGCTGCCCTAAAGTCCTTTCCCGACGCTACCGGTCTGCGAGTCTGTGCCCATCCCCAGCGCGCGAGGCTGTCACTCACCCTCAGTGTAGGATCCCCACGTCCAGGCACCCTTCCGCTGCCGTTTATCCTCCGATATCTGCCCGCAGAATCACGGCTCTCCGCTTTGTACCAACCGCCTGCGATATTCTGTTTGTAGAGATCCAGATCTTCTTACATCGCAGGCTGGTTTCATGGGTGCTCAGAGTGGTCTGGTAGATATCCAGGTCAATTCCAGGAACCAGTTGAAATAGGGTCCCCTACTCATCCACCATCTTTCCCCCCTCCCCTTTAGAAATCTTTAAGAAGTACCATGGCCCATTCAAACTATTCTGTCATATAGAATTTTCTTATGAATATATAAAATCATTAAAATTCCTTGTCTTAAGTATTTGTTACGCATCTTACTCTTTTTCTGCGGAGTATTTTATTTTGGCCTAATTTCTGATTAGCAAGATTAGCACAACGAACTTCCAGATACCCTTTATCCAGATCCCCCATATGTTAACATTTTACTATCTTTGCTTTCTCCCTCTGTATGTGTGTGTATCTATTTCTTTTTCTGAACTGTTTAAGTTATAGACTTGTAAAAACAGGACATTTTCTTAAATAACCACTGAATAGTTATCAAAATCAGGAAATTAACAATGATTGAACACCAGTACCAAATCTATAAATCTTAATAAGATTTTGCCAATTATTCTGATGATGCCCTTTATTGAAAAAGAAAATCTAAGATCATAAATTGCATTCAGTTGTTATATCTCTTTAGTCGCAATCTGGATTTTTTTCTTTGTTTTATGTCACTGTAATAAAGCCCCTAATTTGGGTTAGTCAATGATTAGATTCAGGTTATGCACTGGCAGAAACACCATGGAAGTAATGTTGAGTTCTTATAGTAGCATATCAAGAGGCTGGTATGGTTAGTTAGTCCCATTACTGGCTTTGTTAACTTTGATCCATTTCATTATGTTGGTCTTGGCAGAATTTCTGCACTGTAAAGATACTACTTTACCCTTTATCCTCTTATTCCTCAAATTTTCATCTGTTACTATTGACATCCACTGATGATTCATGCCTAAATCAATTATTATTACGATGGTAGATAATAGTGATATTTAAATTCCATCATTTTGTCTACATATATTCATTGGCTTTCTACTATATGGAAGAACTTTTCCTTTATTATATCAGTGTGGATTCATAGATTCTTAATATTATTTAATAGCTTATAATCCTTTTCCGAAATTATTTATTCGTATGCTCATATTATGCTAGATTTGGCCAATCAAGGCTCCTTCATGCTGTCTCTTATGTCCTCATTCTTTGAGGTCTTCTGCCCCCTTAGTAATAGGTGACATTCAACAAATCATAACTAGGATATAGACACACTAACTTTTCATTCAGGTAGTGTTTCAGATACCAGTAAAGAAACAAATCCATTATTTTACTGCCTATTCATTTGTGGTATCAGAGAAAAAATTTCTGGTAGTCACAGCTCTCTTGTTGACAACTGGTAGTTTGGTTCCTACTGAGAAAGGTTCTTCACATTTCAAAAATTGGTTAAGATATGTATGTTGATAAAAATTTTCTTGTCTACAGAACTTGGAAATAAAAGAGAAATAAAACTCCTTTTCTATAGTTAAGTACTGAAAAAAATTGCTTTGAACTTAATTGGGTAAAGAACATAGCAATATTATTTATTTCTTCCTTAGACCCTTTTATAAATGGGTGAATTTTGAAATTTGGTTATTTTTATAATGTTTTTAATTGTTTTTTCTTTCTTTTAATCCACCTTTGTTTTATTAATGGTAAGGCAATGTCTGATCTAATGGCTTTCCACTCAGGCTGTGCACCATAGTTGGCTTATGGAGGTTTTAAAAACAGACATGCCTAGGCCTCAACCCTTGGATATTTTAATTTAATAGGTCCTGATTGTGGCCAAGGCATCTATGTTTTTTAAAAGCTCCCAGGTGATTCTGATGTGTAGACTGGCTTGAGATTGGTTGTTCTAATTTTGTATTTTGTATGATTGAAATGGGTAAGGGGAAGCATTTGAAAAGTGACTACTGCTTATCAGAAAAATAAGAACCAAAAAATTACATCTTCATATTTTACTACTTTTAAGAGTTTTATTACATTTAAAAGTGGTTATCATTCATTGTAGAAAATCTTACCAGCAATGAAGTATCACTACAGACTATTTATTAGAACATGGAAATAACTTATACCAAATAATTCTTAAAGCCTAAGTCAGTATGCTTTTTTAAATCTTACCAGTTGTGATCATTTGGTTGGCAAGTAGAAAATTAAGTACCTTTAATAAATTTGTAAAAACAGATCAATAGTACTATTTCTATACATTGTTTATAGAAATTATTAAAAAAATTGCCAAAAAATTACTAAAAAAGGAATTGCTTACAGAAATTACTGGGGGAAAAAAATTGCCAAAGACCTAAAATACAGATGTATATTCAGTGCCATGCAGTAGAATGAGGATATCTGGACTCCCATCCCTACACTGCTGTTACTTTTGTGACCATGAACAAATCACTTAACCTCCTAGGGCCTTAGTTCCTAAAGAGGGGGTAAAGGGGACCTATTATGGGACTTATTATTAAGAATTGCATATTAAATTTAATGTAAATAAAGGAGAAATGAAATAAATACTGTCGATCCTTGACTATGGGTTTTAACTCTTAAGCTCAAAAATTTAAAAAGTTTTGACTATTTGGACATCATGAAATAATAAACATCTTCAGTAAGAACCATGCCACCTCCATATAACTTACTAGAATTTCCCAAGACCATGTGTCCCATATACTTCCAGAAAATAGGAGAAGGCAATTCAAGCTATCTTATTTCTGTTTCACCGTAATCATCAAGTTAGGAATTATGGAGAGAGGGTGTAATGATTCCACCCTTAAATTTCAGTTGCAAACTGAAAACTCTTCTGTTTTTTCAGATGATAGAAAATTAATGGCAGCCTGAGATAGAAGGGGTGAGATGAATGCAAATGAGTTGCTGCTTACCTTTAAGATGTAATTCTAATACAATTTTAAGTCAGCAACATGTGTGATGTCACTATTATTTCAACATCAGTGCTAAAGCAGGGTTTTTTTTGGTTTTTGTTTTGTTTTTCCTTAAGGTATATAATGAACAGATTCGTGACCTCTTAGTAAATTCAGGGCCACTTGCTGTTCGGGAAGATGCCCAAAAAGGGGTAGTCGTTCAGGGATTGACTTTACATCAGGTATGTTTATAAATTTCTTTTTCCTTATTGTAATAATAAGTGTGGTTTAGCCATTTATTTATTTTCTGTTGTGTTCAAGAAAGAAGAAAAATAATGAAGGGCAGAATTAAAATAATCAGAATATATCTTCAGTATTATTGTTTTCCTTTGAAATAATTGAATGAGCTTTTCTTTTTGTAGTTGTTTTTGGGCAAGAGGGTTGGGGGTTTTTTTTGTTTGTTTTTTAGAGAGAGCAAGAGCTCAAGGGGAGGGACAGAGGGAGAAAGAGAATCTTAAGCAGGCTCTACACCCAGCATGGAGCCCAACATGGGGTTCAGTCTCACAACCCTGAGATTATGACCTGAGCCAAAATCAAGAGTCCAATGCTTAACTGACTGAGCCACCCAGTCACTCTAAATGAGCTTTTCTTTTAAAAATCTTGCAAATTTAAACTCTGTATTCTGCTTAATACATTTATATTTTATCTCCTCCAATAGATAAGATCTTATCTTTTATTTCTCATATAACAGCAAAGAATAGTTGACCCTTGAACAACATGGGTTTGAGATGAACAGGTCCTCTTATATGCGGATTTTTTTAATAAATACAGTACACTATACAGTGGCTAACTGAACATAATAAAATAAAATAAATACAGTACAGTACTGCAAGTGTATTTTCTCTTTCTTATGATTCTCTTCATAACATTTCCTTTTCTCTAGCTTCATTTATTGTAAGAATATAGTATATAATATATGTAATATACAAAATCTGTATTAACTGTTCATATAATCAGTAAGGTTTGAAGTCAACAGTAGGTTATTAGCAAAACTTTTGGGAAGTCATAAGTTACATGTGGATTCTCAGTTGCCTGGAGGGGAGAGGTGTGTCAGTGCCCTGAACCCCCGCATTGTTCAAAGGTAAACTGTATATCTTTTGCTTAGTACTATGTAGGAAATATTTAATGGGATACAATTTATAGAATGCATTTTTACCTTTTATTTTATCTTTAAAAGTCTTTTTTCTTGTTAAAAGTTTATTAAAAATGTTAAAGATAGATGGCTATTTGTATGTTTTTCTTCCACTTAAAACTTCTCTAGCCCAAATCCTCAGAGGAGATTTTACAGTTATTGGATAGTGGAAACAAAAACAGGACACAGCATCCCACTGATATGAATGCCACATCTTCTCGTTCTCATGCTGTTTTCCAGGTAACAGGCCATTAGACTATTGTTCTTAAAATTTAATTTAAAATAAACAAAGCCAAATTCATGTGGGGTAATTTTCATATATGCAAAGAAAATCCCTTCAGCTGTCTGCTCCTTCCTCAGCATTTCCTTTATTTTGGAGCTTTGAAAAGATTTTATCAAGAATAATCAGAATTGAGATGATGTAAATCAGAAGTATAAATTTTTACTGTGTGAAGATACAGGATAGTAAGGTGGTAGCGTTAAAGGATTCTTTTCCTTGTGTTTTTTAGTTAGTGAAAATATTTAATCTTTCCTAAGGATAATCTTATATTCAGAGCAAACCTTCTCTCATTAGGTATAGATTTACAGAAGCAAAAAATGGGGAGATTCTGATTCACTTTTTTAAAGATTTCATCATAGGGGCCTTGCAAATACTTGCATTCCTTAAGGACATTGATTGCATTGATACAGTTCTTTTTAGGAATACAATTCTAGAAAGAGGTAAAGCATATGTTAGTAGCTATTATTTTTTGTAGTTTCTAGTCCTGTTAAAATCCAAATTACTTTATAGCTTCATTCTGGATTATGCTAGTGTAACCCAATTTACAGTAAGAAATTGATAGAGTTGAAAGAATTCATATCTGAGGCAGTCAAGTCATTCAGAAAGTCGCCAGCTCATAAAATTTTATTAATCCTTTATGTTCTTTCCACTAACCCTTCATTTATCAGTAGTCATAAGAGAAATGTTTATCTATGACACTGAAATTTCCCCAAAATGTCTTTAGACCCTGCCCTATATGAATATTAACAAAGATCTTTATAATGGAATAATAGCTAATCTTACCAATCTACTTAATTTATTTCAGTTAAACTACGAATTCAATAAATTATGCTTTACTCTAATGGACTGAACATGACATATATATTTTACTATTTTTTTATGGGATATTTTCTTAATTATAATTACAACAGTTTTGGGAATTAGAATACTCTTATACTTCAGTTTGGGTCAACATTAAAATTCAGCTTTCCTTGAGGAACAATTCCTGGAGACATGCACATTCTGACCACTGCCTTTGGTTTTTGGTTAGGAACATTATTTCTAGAGTACCTGTGCCCCAACCACAACCTCTGATAATTCTATGATCTGGCACAGGGGTTACCAGAACACAAATGGCAGTTGTTTTGAGCTTCTATCAGATCAGGAGTTATTTGCCCTCTGGTACATATATAGGAAATCTTTTCATTTTCGAGTTTTTTTCAACTTCCATAATTATTTCTGGTGTTCTTGGATATCAGCCAATCAGATTATTATACTTTGTTCAGTTTGTTTTTAAAATGAAAATAATTTTGATTTCATGTTCTTTTAAAAATAAAGGGCATGTTTCCTTTTTAATTTTGTTAAATCTTATCCTCATTTTTCCTATTCTCCTGTAATTTCAAAAAGATTTATTTGCGACAACAAGACAAAACAGCAAGTATCAGTCAAAACGTACGAATTGCCAAGATGTCACTCATTGACCTGGCAGGGTCTGAGAGAGCCAGTACTACCAGTGCTAAAGGAACCCGGTTTATTGAAGGCACAAATATTAATCGATCACTCTTAGCTCTTGGGAATGTTATCAATGCCTTAGCAGATACAAAGGTAGGTACTTTATGTTTCTTTATTTTAAGTATTTTGAAATATTGAAATATGTGTAATTCCTAGGAAGTTACTACTTAAAATAATTTTGTTTTGAAGATCTGTTATATACCAAATTTCAAGAATATATCAGTAATATTTGATAGAGCAAAGACTGTAGAAAGTCTATGATATCAAATAAAGCTGTGTTTGGTTTGGTTTGGCTTAGTTTTAATTTCCAGTTTTATAATCAGAATTTGTTGAAAGAAATGTATTGAATATCATATTGATAGTTAATATTCTATGGTACTTTCTCATCACTTATTTTAAACCTGATTAATAAAATGACCATTTAGTGATCACTACACAACAAGCATAATTGAATTGGGATAAATACAAAAACTACATTTTAGGAAAACAAATTCTGTTCTGATTAGTATTTTATATACTATAAAATTGGGTTAAATATTAAGAGTTAATTTTTCTTCAGATGAGGGGCTTAAGATATAAAATATAATTAAATCACCTAATAGTATAATGTTTATTAGTTGCTTTTAGGCCATTTAAAAATATTTTACATCTACTATATGCCAGAGTGCTTACTAGAACACAGCATATTTGACAACTTCTGTATTGGTAAAACTGACTTCCTTTTTTTTTTTTTTTTAATTAAAATGTGATCATTAATTTAAGTTGAAGCCAGGTTCAAGCTTTAAGAAATTTCTGTATTTAGGAAAATACAAGTCAACGAGTGCTAGGAAATGTTGTATTTTGAATTAGTAAGAGTATATTAAAATGATTTGGGAAGTCTTTTTTAAAAAAAACAAATTCCTGAAATCATGTAAAAGCAAAGATGTCCTCTATTTTCTAAGTTAAAATCTCAAACATGTAAGCAGACAGTATGATATAGAGACTGGTTTTCTAAACTTAAGCCATTTATAGCATTTTTTCCATACCAACTTAATTTTTTTTTTAATTTTTTTATTGTTACGTTAATCACCATACATTACATCATTAGTTTTAGATGTAGTGTTCCATGATTCATTGTTTGTGCATAACACCCAGTGCTCCATGCAGAACGTGCCCTCTTTAATACCCATCACCAGGCTAACCCATCCTCCCACCCCCCTCCCCTCTAGAACCCTCAGTTATACCAACTTAATTTTTAATAATTGACTTCTATTGAGTCATTTATGAGTCCGTGTTTAATGCATGTCTTGTACATATAAAATCATTTCAAGTTAACACCAGCAGCGCGCATTCCACGCTATTTGGGAAACACTGCTATGGTGGAAAGCACAGTACTACTGGGAGCTGGGACACCTAGGGCCTATTTCTAGCTCTGAGTTATCAGCCATGTTAACTGAAGCAAGTCATTTCACTTTTTGTTTAGCATCCGTTTTTCTCTTCTGTAATGTGAAAGATTTACATTGTATAACATAAGGTTGCTTTCAGCTTAACATTATAATGTTCTGTTTTTAGGGAAGTTGTGCTTTTTGGAAAATTTGTTTTTTACTTTAAAATCAGAACTGTATCTTTTAAGTAAAGGAAAACCTAGAAATATAAGTTCTCTTAGAGCTGTGTTATCCTTTCAGACAAAGTCTCTGTAAGATTATAGTTTTAATTTACTTTGTATCCATGTTAGCTAATTATTTAATGAGAGAAATAGCTCTCTGCCATGCAGGATTCTTATTATTCCTATAGTAGATTTGAATAGGTCATACATTGCTTTTGTATTTTAATTTCTTTTTAAATAATGGAGATTTTTTTTATATGAACATTTTGTTTCTGATAAAGAAAAGTTAATATGGAAAGATTTTGTTAACTATACCCCACACTCAGTTTTCCCAGTTGTTAACATCTCACATTTATTTGGTATACTTACCACAACTGATGAACCAATATTGATGTTTTTTTATTAACTAAAGTTTATATTTATTTAGATGGGAATATAATCTTTAAGTAGGATATTTGTTTTATATATTCACTCAGTAGTTCCATAAGATTCATTATCATAATTTCGATCACCAATTATATCGTAAGTCTGGGCAAAGTTGGGCAGTGCTTAAATTCTTAGAGTGAAGTGATAGCAGATTTGAATTTAAATGTAGAAAATGACATAAGAATTCTTTTTTTTTGTTCTTTCAGAGAAAGAATCCGCATATTCCTTACAGAAATAGTAAGCTCACTCGCTTGTTAAAGGATTCTCTTGGAGGAAACTGTCAAACTATAATGATAGCTGCTGTTAGTCCTTCCTCTGTGTTCTACGATGACACATATAACACTCTTAAGTATGCTAACCGTGCAAAGGACATTAAGTCTTCTGTAAGTGTGTTTAGTCTGCCTTTGTTGTAAGGGCATTGGATGTATACTATTTTTATAACTTTAAAAAATGTTAATTAGAGTTGTATTTTTACTAAGGAATTAGCAAACAGGGTTAGAAATGTCTTTATTAGCTTGGTTAATTGAGCATTAACTTGGACAATTAAACCATTAAGCATCTTGATTACATATGTAATAGATATTATTATTTAGTCTTTTGGGAACTAGGTTGCTTTAGTGCCTTTCTTCCTAACCTTTTTCATATCATGGCACATGATATTTTGATGGCACACTGGAATAATTGGTCAGAGCTTTAGCATATTTGTTACAGCCAAGGATAATGTTATCTGCTTTAACTTAGCACCACCCCTTTCTACCTGAAAACCTTGGACATGTTAGGTAATCTCTCCAAGCCTCAGTCATTTCATCTGTAAAATAGATATATCTGCCTCAGTTTATAAAGTAAATAGGCCTTTTAAAATAATTCATAATATTGATGTAACCAATCTCTATATAGCTCTAACGATATAATAACGATTGGTTAGGTCAGTATTTTTGCCAGTAATTTGGGGTGACTAAAAAAATATAAGTCAACCGTGATGTATTTTTAAAATCGCAGGATCTCAGGGTCAGAAAAAACCAAGAGTTTAAGTGGTATAATGGCTTCTGCTGTTTACCCCTCTGCTACTCCCACTGTATGAAGATGAGCAGGTTATTGTCTTTTTTTTTTTTTTTTTTATGTTAGTCACCATACAGTACATCATTAGTTTTTGATGAAGCGTTCCATGA
>NC_138379.1:27562030-27609623 GCF_054177405.1 Leptonychotes weddellii
GTCTCCCCCTCCGATTTCTCCCCCTTCATTTTTCCCTTCTTTCTCCTAATGTCCTCCATGCTATTCCTTATGTTCCACAAATAAGTGAAACCATATGATAATTGACTTTCTCTGCTTGACTTATTTCACTTAGCATAATCTCCTCCAGTCCCATTCATGTTGATGCAAAAGTTGGGTATTCATCCTTTCTGATGGCTGAGTAACATTCCATCATATATATGGACCACATCTTCTTTATCCATTCGTCTGTTGAAGAGCATCTCGGCTCTTTCCACAGTTTGGCTATTGTAGACATTGCTGCTATGAACATTGGGGTGCATATGTCCCTTCTTTTCACTACATCTGTATCTTTGGGGTAAATACCCAGTAGTGCAATTGCTGGGTCATACGGTAGCTCTATTTTCAACTTTTTGAGGAACCCCCACACTGTTATTGTCTTTCTTAAAGAAATGTTCATATACTCTATATAATTAATTGGAAAAGGATATTCTCTATGGGTATGCAAAGCTTTTCACACGTTTTTCATGTAGTCCTTACAGCAACCCACTGAGGAAGACTCTACTTGTTGAGGAATCCCATGCTCAGAATTTTAAGTACCAAATTCTAAATCAGTTAAGTGAGAAGTGGACAGGGCCTCGAAATCAAGTATTTGAACTTCTGTTTGATGTTCTTCCACTATTCCGTAGCTGCCAAGGAGCCCATACAATTATAAAAAGGATAAAATGTAATAACTCATTAAAAACTAGTGAACTTAGAAATTATTGAAACTTAAAATTGTCTCTAAATTTCTTAGAAGTCAGAGGAAAAAGAAAGTGGGCAATTTTAATTATAATGTGAAGAATGCTTTGTAAGTTCTTAAAACTACCTTTTCTCAGATAGTAAGATAATTTCTTTATAATTTCATTTATTTTATAAATGTGCTCAGCATATCCTCTTGTTATAGATTTTGAACATAAGTGTAATTGATCATGATTGTCACATGATTGTAATTGTCACAAATTCTGAATTCATGGAGCTGAATTAATAAGGATATAATGCCATTTTTTTGTATATATAGTTATGTGATTATCTCTCTATACATATGCAATCATAATTTCTATCTTTTTAACAGTTGAAGAGCAATGTTCTTAACCTCGACAATCATATAACTCAGTATGTAAAGATCTGTAATGAGCAGAAGGAAGAGGTATGTCTAGTTTCCCTTAGTTCCTCATTTATGGGATTCTGCAAACTTAATTGCCTAAAAATTTGACGTTTTTTCCTATTACAGTTGAAAATCTGGCATGTTCAGTTATTTTTCACAGCTAAAATTTTTCTGTAGCCACGTATAATAGAGATAAATAATTTGTATTTTAACTAGTGTTTCTCTCTACTAGATATTAATGTTAAAAGAAAAATTAAAAGCCTATGAAGAACAGAAAGCCCTTACTGAGGAAAATAACAAAGCAAAATTAATGATTTCAAACCCTCAGGAAAAAGAAATTGAAAGGTAAAAATGACATTAAGATCTCACTTTGAGGATTTTATGGTTTTAAAATTTAGTCAGATATTTTATGTTATCATCATTTGTTGTATGTCTTTATATATTCTCAACTGAATTCAGGAAGCCACTGACTACTGCTCTTTATATTTTGCACACTTTGGAGATCAGATCATTTTAATATGTGATTGTGATTATACCAGTACTTAGGTATAAGATGGAGAAAGTAAGGCCAATTATGTCACTTAAGAAATTAGTTTTTTAGCAGTTTTCATATTTTTCTTCTCAGGTGTCTTATTCCATTCAGGCTGTTGTAACAAAATACCACAGACTGGTCTCTTAAAAACAAAACAAACAAAATTATTTCTCATAGTTCTGGAGGTTGGAAGTCCCAAGATCAGGGGGCTGGCATAGTTGGGTGAAGGCATTTCTTTCAAGCTGAAGATTTCAATGCCTGAATCCTCATATGGACTCTGGGAGCCTCTTTTTAAGGTTACTAATCTCATCCACGGCGGGGTGGGGGGGTTCCTGCCCTCACGAACTGATTACCTCCCAAAGGCCCCACCTCTTAATACCATCACCTTGCATGTTAGGTTTCAACATAGGAATTTTGGGTACCAAACATTTAGGCAGTCTCATCTGGCATAATATCATTATTCGTATAATTCATATAAATTTTATCTACCTTTTCTTGACTATGTATAACTCTAATAATTCATGTATTTAGTTTGTTTAGTTAATTATTTGAAGGGACATCTCTGAGTGATATAAATTAATATAGAATTTTGATAAATTCCAACTAAGCTTTTTAACAGGTAAATTTTTAAAAAAGAAAGTTGTTAATACAATATTCACAAGTACTTTTCCCCTAAGCAGTTCAGATAATTTTCCAAATTGTCCCAATGGAATACTAGTTCAAAAGCTGTGAATCTTGAGTAGTTCTAAGAAGGCAATAAGAAATTCCTGGATCAAACGAATTTGGAAATTACTTCTTATTTAAGGAATCTAGGTGTTTTCCAAAGTACGTCAGTTTATTAAAGGCTCTGAGAGGTCTTGTAATAAAGGAATCTGTCCAAACTTGATTAAAATTCAGTGAAGTTAAACTTATTTTATATTCTCCAGAGCCGATGTTCTGTTATCACCAGTATGAAAAACTAATCACAACTTAAACCAATGATTATTCACACCGTTTTGGAACTCTAGAGTTTATAGCGGTGTCTTGATATACATAAGGAAGACTAATGAATGGTGACTTTCAACCTAGTTTCAGATACAACACCTTTTTTAAATTTGGATTTGTATATTGAAGTTTACATAAAATATCCTTGATTTGAAAAAAATATTTTTTGACTCAGTTGACCCCAAATGCTAAGTAATTAATACTTCTGATAATAATGCTTTAGTTTTGTAGATGGCTTTATAGTCTTTGATGATTTTTATGCCCATATTAATCGGATCACTCCAACAATCCTTTGAAATTTGAAGTGGGATATTGTTTTCTCAAAGATAAGGCAAGAACTATAAATCATCTCTTTCAAATATTAATCTTTTTCTTCCATACTGTGCTATTTTACAAATATCTTAAAGAGGTAATTAAACAGTTATTTCTATCAATGACAATCAGTTTTTCATATAGCATAAAGTTGACCTATATATTGTTATAGTACCAGAGCTCTGTTTATGCTGGAAATTTTCTAAAATATTTAGGTTATTTTCTTGTTAATCCCTCCAACAACCCGCTGTCAAAATAAAATTGTTACATTTATGATGCTTTTTGTTATATCCCACCAATCTTACAGTGACTTTTTTTTTATTTTTTTAAAAGATTTTATTTATTTATTTGAGAGAGAGAGAGTGAGCGACAGAGCGCACAAACAGGGGGAGCAGCAGAAGCAGAGGGAGAAGCAGGCTTCCTGATGAGCAGGGAGCCCGATGCAGGGCTCGATCCCAGGACCCTGGGATCATGACCTGAGCCGAAGGCAGTCGCTTAACCGACTGAGCCACCCAGACACTTACAGTGACTTTTGAAAAATAAATGAAGTGAAAGTCATTCCTTGTTACACAGTTTAACTTATCAAAAAGAGCTTTTAACTGACATATTATTAGTTGTTGTTAGGTTTCATTTTTTTTTTTAATTTTATTATGTTATGTTAGTCACCATATAATACATCATTAGTTTTTGATGTGGTGATCCATGATCCATTGTTTTCGTATAACACCCGGTGCTCCATGCAGTATGTGCCCTCCTTAATACCCATCACCGGGCTAACCAATCCCCCCTCCCCCCTCCCCTTTAAAACCCTGTTTGTTTCTCAGAGTCCATAGTCTCTCATGGTTCATCTCTCCCTCCGATCCCCCCCCTTCATTTTTCCCTTCCTTCTCCTAATGTCCTCCATGCTATTCTTTATGTTCCACAAATAAGTGAAACCATATGATAATTGACTTTCTCTGCTTGACTTATTTCACTTAGCATAATCTCCTCCAGTCCCATCCATGTTGATGTAAAAGTTGGGTATTCATCCTTTCTGATGGCTGAGTAATATTCCATTGTATATATGGACCACATCTTCTTTATCCATTCATCTGTTGAAGGGCATCTCCGCTCTTTCCACGGTTTGGCTATTGTGGACATTGCTGCTATGAACATTGGGGTGCATATGTCCCTTCTTTTCACTACATCTGTGTCTTTGGGGTAAATAACCAGTAAATAACCAATTGCTGGGTCATAGGGTAGCTCTATTTTTAATTTTTTGAGGAACCTCCACACTGTTTTCCAAAGTGGCTGTAGGTTTCATTTTGTTAATCAAATGTGGGATTGGCCCACATGCAACCAGATATTCTTTTGTTGATGTAAGTTTAAAAACAAATTTAAAGAAAATTAAAGAAGTCACCAGCTGTTCAAACGTGGACTTACTGCTTGCATGGAATTGTTCAGCGCTATTTAACCAGATCTAGTTACCAGTTAAAACCTTAGTAGACTTTTCTGCAGTTGATGGCTTCAAGTCATTGAACCTTTCCTTCTGAGAAAATGATTTAAGAGGGAGATGGCCTGAGCTAGGAAATAAAACAGTAAAAACTTTAGAGTTTTAATTTGTGCAACGTATTATTTAGCATAATTTCCTTGTATATTATAAAGAAGCTGTAAATATCAGATTATATACCCCATAGCCTTTGTCATTTTTCCTCCATCGAGCCCCGCATCAGGCTCCCTCAGCGGGAAGCCTGCTTCTCCCTCTCCCTTTGCCTCTTCTTCTGCCTTCTTGTACTCTCTCTGTCAAATAAACAAGTAAAATCTTTTTAAAAAATTAAAAAAAAAAGGAAAGATAATATCCAAGAAGAAATCATAAAAAGAAAGTACAGTTGTTCTTTATACAAAGTAATTATACAACTTCACTTGTGACTGTATCAAGAAAATTGTGTAGAATTTAATAATCATCATGTATCACCTAAAATCATAGGCAAAGATTTTTATTACTAGTTAGTTGAATGTTTTAAATGACTAGAAAATAGTTATTAGTCAATCCTTTAGGACTCTTTACTGTTTTAAAATGATAGTTTTGTTTTGTTTTTTTTGTGGAGATCTCTAGAAACCTTTGATACTTTCTTTTCTTCCATCCTAATCGGTAAACCCCACCAACTAAAATAAGTCTGGACCACAAAATTACAAAATTGACAAATATTTAACTCTGTCCTTAGATAAAATGTTTTAAAAAAAACTAAGAAATTATCTTTGAGAATAACCTAAAGATAACTTATCAATTCATTTACTGGCATTAGCGTGTTGTAATATAATACAATGAAATTGCAATGTCCATACATACTTCCTATGAAATATTTATCAGTTTGACAAAACTGCAGTAAAGTCGATGTATTGTGGTTTATAGTCATTCCCAATAGAGTTTCATTAAGAACTACTGACGTAAATTGGCAGTGTTTTTACCACAGATCCTTACAAATATATCTAAAATTTTGGCTGAAGAACATTTATTTTTAAATGCATATAATTTGTTACAGTTTTATTTTAAAGGCTTCACAGTTAATTTTTCTTTGAGAGCTTTGTATATGACTGTTCATACTGTTACTGTAGGTCAGACCTGATCTGTGATTTAAAAACATAAATATATATTTATAAAATTAGAATATTGCTGTGACCAATGTTCTGCTGACCCTGGAGGATGCAGAATTGCAGGTTCCTTTTAGGCCTTGCATAGATTTTTTTGAGCTTGAGGTCTTTATGCATCTGGAGGAGATTGAGGCAAATCCCTCAACTTTGATTCTCCAAATCTTCATCGCCCTTTGGAGGAAAGATACCAGAGTGGCTTTTCTAGGTTTACCACATTGCAAACTTGGTTGTTTTGGGTCCTGGCAATGTCAGCTGACTCTTAGCCAGGCTGTAGGGGGTACCTAACCGTATGGTGTGTTTTCACTGTAACAAATTCTAAAACTAAAAACTGGCTATCTCACTTTCCCTAGGGGGCCATGGAGGCGCCATATGATTAGGCCACCCACTGCTTGTTTCTTCACAGTTAGCCAAAATCAAAACAACACACAGTACTGTGTTGCTTTGGGGGCCTTTTAACTGGGATTGTACAGATTCAAATTATCATCCTTTTCCTACAAACATAATATTTTATTTCTGCTAAGCAGCTGGATTACATAGACAAAATAGAGTATATTAGTTATATAATTATGACTTACATAGAGAGACCTTATAATACCTATATCTTTTAATAATATGATCTTCCTTGGAGAAGAAAAAGAATACAGTAAAAATGAAGTTAATATCCTTTTCCAAACATTTTTGTAATTTAATAGGAAACAGTCACTAACCTATTTGCTGTTTGTCATTGGGTCTAATTCTATGAGTGATATATATTCTTTTGTTCATTTATTTGTTAAATAAATTTATTTCACAAAATTAGTCAGATTCTGTAATGTGTTTTATATTTGGTAGATTTCAAGAAATTCTGAACTGCTTGTTCCAGAATCGAGAAGAAATTAGGCAAGAATATCTGAAGTTGGAAATGTTACTAAAAGAAAATGAACTTAAATCATTCTATCAACAACAGTGCCACAAGCAAATTGAAATGATGTGTTCTGAAGACAAAGTAGAAAAGGTATTTATAATTAAATTTTAGACATGTAAACACATGGGGACTTCTAATTCTATAAATGTGATAGATAATGTTATTTAATTACCCATTCACTATGAACATCTGGAAATGCTGGAGGAAATGTATCAAACATTGTTTTAAATTCATAGTTAAGTGTGCAAGACAGAAAATTAAATTCCTAAGTGTCAGAAAGAAAAAGGAAACCAAATAAAACAAAATCTCAACTGCAATTGTTGCTTCTGTGAGGGTTGATGGAACACTTTACATGAAGTTAACACCCTCACTGTTGGGTACCAAAGGTGGGGCAGTGGGAGCCGTAAACCCCAGATGCAGGCAGTAATTTACAACTTAGACCAATTGCAGATCTTTTTTTCCAGGAAAGAATTTTTTTTTTTTTTAAAGATTTTATTTATTTATTTGACAGAGAGAGAGATAGCGACAGCAGGAACACAAGCAGGGGGCGTGGGAGAGGGAGAAGCAGGCTTCCCGCTGAGCAGGGAGCCCGATGTGGGACTCGATCCCAGAACCCTGGGATCATGACCTGAGCCGAAGGCAGACGCTTAACGACTGAGCCACCCAGGCGCCCCTGGGGAAGAATATTTTATCACTGACATTGTTAGAATTTCCATTGCATGGTGCTGAGAAAGGCAGACCATCTTTTACTCATTTTTATTATTTCATGCAGTAGTACACTGCCCTCCCTCCGTCCACACACGCAGACCTCTCCCAATATCCTACCCTTGATGTACACCACTTCTTAGGCAAGGGACCCAAGGGAGACAGGGCGTTAAAAATGGCAGACCCTACATAAAACTGGGAACCTCAGAGGTCTGTACTCTTCGTATTGGTAGTACACCATGAAGAAACATCTTCCCAATCAGCACAGAAAGATAAGGAACCATGCCTAGGGTAAGAAAAAGTCTCACTTAAAGACTAACTATTGGGGCACCTGGGTGGCTCAGTTCGTTAAGTGTCTGACTCTTGATCTCAGCTCAGGTCTTGATCTCAGGGTCGTGAGTTCACACGATGCTGGACAGGAAGCCTACTTTAAAAAAATTTCAAAAGAAAAAAAAAAGATGTTAAAGACTGCCATTATAGATATTCTTTCCAAGGATTTGAGGTTTGAATTTTTATAATCCATGTGTTTTATTTAGTAAACCCTTGAAGTGAGAAAATAACATAGAAAATGGTATCAGAGCAGCAATAATCTTTGGGGAACTGGGCAGAGCAAAACAGAATCAGCCTAGTGAAACAGACCCTCAGTTCAAATCACTAATGAGAACCCACTGTCCAAATTTAAAAAGCACATGGTGAAACAGTCCACCATAATCAAGTCAGCAGATTTGGCAAATAATGACAGATTTCCCAAAATTTCAAACACTTAAGCAATCTGATAAAAATTATAAAAAAGACTAAAGATGTAAAAGAAGGAATTAATGATAAAGGAATTCCTCTTTGACATCTTGAGTGTGTTTGAAAACACACAAAAGGAAAACATACGAAACATACAAAAAGAAAAAAAATGAAACTTCCAGAAATTAAAGATTTATTCACTGAAATTTAAAAGTTCACTTTATAGGTACAATGCTAAGTAGTGTTTAAATACTTCACATGCATTAACTCAATTCTCAGAAAACCCTATGAGAGGGGCACCTGGGTGGCTCAGTCGTTAAACGTCTGCGTTCGGCTCAGCTCATGTTCCCGGGGTCCTGGGATCGAGCCCTGCATCGGGCTCTCTGCTCGGCGGGAAGCCTGCTTCTCCCTTTCCCACTCCCCCTGCTTGTGTTCCCTCTCTCACTGTGTCGCTCTCTGTCAAATAAATAAATAAAATCTTTAAAAAAAAAAAAAAACCCTATGAGAGATGTAATATTATTCTCATAATTAAGATGAGGAAACCTGAGCACAGAGAAGTCATCTTGCTCAGGGTCACACAGCTCATACATGTCAGACCTATGATTTGAGCTCAAGCAAGTTGATTCCAGAGCCTATTATTTCTATTCTTTTTTGTGCGTTAGATAAGCTGAAGAGACTAATTCTGGGTATTGGGAGACCTGAGGAAATCATATCAAATATAGGATAAAAAGATAGCAAATGTGAACAAGATGTTATTGCCTGAAGGACAAACTGAAAAGTCATGCATTCTTTTTTTTTTTTTTAAGATTTTATTTATTTATTTGACAGAGAGACAGCTAGAGAGGGAACAAAAGCAGGGAGAGCGGGAGAGGGAGAAGCAGGCTTCCCACTGAGCAGGGAGCCAGATGCTGGGCTCGATCCAAGGATCCTGGGATCATGACCTGAGCTGAAGGCAGACGCTTAACGACTGAGACACCCAGGCGCCCTGCATGCATTCTTCTAATAGTTATCCTGAAGGAGGTATATTAATGCAAAAGGGGAGAGAATAATATGCAAAGTTTCAGGCTTAGAATTTTCTAGGACTAATAAAATGTCAATAAGATGTAACTTCAATAAGCAGGAGATCTAAGCAGGATAAAAAATAATGTAAACCTGGATGTATGGAACTCCAGATCACCAAAGAGCAGAAAAATAAACATTTTAATAATTGTTCCCTCCAGTTTTGTTGTTCATTGGTGATAAGCTTAATTTTATTTTTATTTCTTTTTTGAAATTAGTTACACAGGTAATACATAAGATACATTTGCATATTACTTATTAAAAAGCTGGCTCTTATAAATAATTTTCTGGTCCTCTTAGACCACCACCCCAAAATGTGTTTCTCCTGTACCTACCTTCCCATAAGTTAACAATTATATATAAAAATATTACATTTTTTTAATGTCTGAAAGCCATCAAATTTTAAAGTGCTTTAAAAAACTAGCATTTCAGTTTTTTCTCAGACTATGAAATTGCAGAGTATGATATGCTAAGAAATTAATCATAAAGTATTCATTAATATATCATTGATGCCAGTTTATCAGTAGCTATTAAACTATACTATCAAAATTAGTAATTTACTTACTGAGTATGCATTTATTATGCCTTATCTTATTGAAAATGCCTTTTTTAAAAACCACTTTAATAAGATTTGATTGACATACCAAAAATATGAGTACTTATTAAGACAGAGTAGGAGAATGGGTTTGGCTGGGTTTTTAAAAAATTTTTTCTGTTTGCATCTGTATTCTGCTTACTAGCCTTTTTTCGACCTACTTGCCTTTTAGGATTTTTTACTTTTCGTCATTTGAATCTATATATTCCAATTCTTATAGCTATTCTTATGAGACTAGGTAAGCAATGGAGATAAAACCTCAAGTGTATTGGTTGTAATTAAATTACTGAAAAACATAGGAAGACATCTATAGAGATTGAGGTGTTTTTGTTGGTGGCAGTTTTCGTTTTGTTTTTTACATGCTAAAGTATCAAACTATAGTTTTACTAAATTGCCTGCTAGGGCAAGGAATTTTATATCTGTCTTGGATCCTGTCCAAAAGTGGTTTATTATCAGAAGCGCTAGAAGAACCTCATAACATTGACTCAGACATAAATGGTTCTAGAGGATAGACTCTGAGATTAGAATTAAAGTGAAGCTCTTGGGTAATTTTATGGCCATATAAAGGTAATTTGCAAATTATTTTTAGCCAAATAATGAGTTTACTATGTTAGCGGTCCTTTTGCACAAAGCAGTAGTAACACCTAAATTTTAGAATTATTTGTCTGTTCTCACTCAAGAAGTTTTGTGATGTTCTGGGGATTTTGTTAATTAAATATATAAAGCTCTTTTGAAACCTTAATGGGAAGCATTTGCTTTAATGTCAGGATTTAACATGCATATTTTAGCATTTATCCCCAGACACTTATTTGCTATTTATTTCAGAACAATGATTCAATAGGAATACCCTGATGGAAAATGTCCCCCTAGAGAACCATCATAAAGGATCCACTTGATGGACATTTTTTTTTTTAAAGATTCTGTTTATTTTGAGAGAGAGAGTGTGTGCACGTGAAGGAGGGAGGGGCAGAGGGAGAGAGAGAATCTCAAACACACTCCACACTGAGCGCAGAGCAAGACTGTGAGATCACTACCTGAGCCGAAATCAAGAGTTAGACACTTAACCAGCTGAGCCAACCAGGTACCCATTGATGGACATTTAAAAGTAAAAACTCAAAAACATACTTTTGGGGGTTTTCAGTTAAAAACTTTTTGGTATTAAATATTAGCTGCCATGAGAGCCTTAGAGCATTTCCTGCCCTGGTTTCTAAGAGTTCCTACAACATTTATAAATATTAAAGCAAAGTAAAGATAATGTGATTTAACTGTCTTCCTTCAGGCAGGTACAATACTTTTATGTTCATTTTCAGATGAGGTGACTAAAGATCCACTGAGATTAACTTGCCTAAGTTTTCACACCTCCTGAATAGCAGAAGAAAGTCAAGAGGCTACATATCCTACCTTCTGTTACAGTAGTGGGTCTACGCTTCAGGTCTCAGGACCCCTTACTGTTTGAAAAAAAATACTTAGAACCTAAAAGAGCTTTTATTCATATGAATTCCAACTACCAATATTCCTGTATGAAATATTCAAACTGAAACTTATAAAAATATATTTATGTATTAATTTTAAAACCATTAGCTCATTGCATAACGTAAGTAACACTTTAGTGAAAAATAATTACGTTTTCTAAAGCAAACAAAAAGAGGTAGTGAGAAGAGTTTCATTGTTTCACATTTTAGCAAATTTCTTTAATGCCTGGCTTTTCCCCAAAATTTTAATACATGTTTTATAAAATATAGTAAGGAAGAAGGACTTATCTTAAGGAGGTCTTTGACCAAGTTCAAGGTAGTCCCTGCTCTTTTTTTCTTTCATATAATTCCCTACTTCCAAAACCAGCTACAGGTGCTTTTTTCCAATCTGGGGATCGATTATTTCAAGTCCAGCCATCATATCTGATGATTTTTTAGTTCAGTATCTGTTTTCAAATAACCCAAAGAGATCAAGCTGTTCAGCTCACAGTTCCCATGATAGTGCGCAAGACCGTTGGGATAAGAAATCAAAAGGCCAGATTCATGCCTACATAAAATACCAAAAATATTCAGAATACCCATTATGGATCCTGAACTAACCATCAGGTAAGATCAGATATTTATAAGCACTGTGATATAAGCTCTATTTTCTAACACTTGCACCAGCCTATCTATAGGCATTGTAGGCAAAATCAGAACAGAGTTATTTCTTCACATCTTTCAAATTGGAGGAAAGGAAAGAGTAGGACTTGCATCTGCTTTGATTTTGAGTAAAGAAATCATGGGAATTATCAGACCTTGTATGAACTTTTCAAATGCAGCATTTAAAGGAATGTATTTTAGTGCGTGCGCACACACACACATACACACACAAAGCTACAGTCTTCAGTTTGGCTGTTGTAATTCTTAAAGCCATAAACTCTCAACGTGTAATTTTATAAAAATGACTCACAGCTCAATTTCCTATTTTCCTGCAAGCAGGAGTATTGTGGAGATTTCAAAGGGGAAATAGCTTTAAGTACAAAAGTATAGCCTAACTTAATAGACTACAGTTGCACCCTTATGATAAAATTTACTACTTTACTAATATCACATACATCAAATATCATAAAAATTAAGCTATTAAATGCATTATTTTTCAGGCCACTTGCAAACGAGATCATAGACTTGCAATGTTGAAAACTCGTCGCTGCTACCTAGAGAAGAAAAGAGAGGAGGAATTAAAGCAATTTGATGAGAATACTAATTGGCTTCATCGTGTAAAGACTGAAATGGAACTCTTAGGTCAAAATGGTCATATTCCAAAGGTAGGAATGTGTTTATTCAGATTCATTTGTAAGAACTGAGCTCTTTAAACCCATTGTCTTTGGGCGCCTGGGTGGTTCAGTTGGTTGGGCGACTGCCTTCGGCTCAGGTCATGATCCTGGAGTCCCTGGATCCAGTCCCGCATCGGGCTCACTGCTCGGCGGGGAGTCTGCTTCTCCCTCTGACCCTCCCCCCTCTCATGTGCTCTCTCTCTCATTCTCTCTCTCAAATAAATAAATAAAATCTTTAAAAAAAAATATATAAATAAATAAATAAATAAATAAACCCATTGTCTTTGTCATTGGATATATATCTCTCATAAGACAACTATTGTTCCATCTCTCTGAGATTTAGCTGACTTATTTTACCATTTACCTTTACTCATTTTACCTTCTCCTCCATAATTACGCAATAAATTTGCCTTTTCTGTACTTTCTGAAGAGTAAAGTTCTTTTATGTTATTCTTAAGCGATTACATCCTTTGATGAGATAGCTCTTAAGTTAGAATAAAGTAATCAAACTGTACTTGAGGATTCATCATTTAGGTAATTTCAGTTTGTTTTAATACTTGAGGTTTGTGGAAAAATAGTTTTAAACGTGGTCACCCTTACTTGTATCATAGCTAACAAAAGCTGATTTGAAAGTTGTGTGTGTGTGTGTGCATATAGGTACTAAACTGAAGATATTCCACCTAGAATGGCAAAAGATATGAAGAGTAGTGATGGGTAATGGTGGTTAATGGCTGAATCAGATAAGAAATGTGTTTATCCACATGGTTACAGAAATATGACTTTATTGCCTTTACCAGTCAGGGTTATTTTTTGCTCCCTTAACAATAAGTCTTGAGAATATGAAGTTTATTCCTAATATAGTACCTCCAAAATGTCATCAGTGTCATTGTTAATACTTGTCATTTCATAGTTACCATATCATTATTCCATCTTTAGTCTCAAGTTCACACTTAGGCCAGAAGAAGAAGAAAGAAAGAAAGTGGGGAGGTATATCTGTCTTGGGAGAGGAAAAGCTTTTCCAGAAGTTCCTAGCAGACATATCTTATTGGCTAGAATTGTCAAATGGCTATCCCTAGCTACAAGGGAATATGGAAAGGTGAACGTTTTTGCTGGATACATTATGACCCTGAACAATTAGTTTTCTTAATAAGAAAGGAGGGGAAAATGAATATGGCATAAGCAGTAAGTAGACACCTGCTACAAAGTAACTAATTTTGATCCAAATACCAATTACTTTTTAAAAGAATAACTTCATTGCACTCTTTTTTTTAAAAGGAGGAGTGTCTTAGTCTTTACCTTGATGATGCTTTTCTGAATTTCAGTATTGTGTATTAGCTAATTGGTATCTAGTGCTCTGGAAGTTTCAAATTTCAAAAAAGCACTAGACTGATTGTCAATACAGGTAAAATAAGTATAATATATTCAGTAGCAAATGAGTGCAGGTTGTAATGGTTAATATTCAAAGATAACATTTTTTTTTTGTAATTGAAAAATTATTATCCAGTGCATCATGACTAGGGAAATGAATTCTCTGGTTGGCTAGCAATCGCTATAAATGGCCATCCTTTTAGTGTTAAAGCTCAGACTAGGGAGGGAGAAGACTAGCAGGAGCAGTCAATGATGACAGTCAAGGTAGTGAAAGGAGTGATGAGCAGAAAGCAGCAGATACCCTGTTTCCTAAGAAGAAAACCAAAGACAAATGAAGATTGAATAATTCTTTAGTGTGGAGATTTATTGAGGGTGAGCCAACAACTTAATCTACACCTTAGTAATTCTAGAACTCTTCAAAATAGCTTTCTGAAAGCATTCCAGTCAGTTAGTCAGTAGATTACATATTAAATATAGTACAAAGCATAATTTAATAATATTTTATAGTAAAATTTAATTGATAAAGCACTTTAGAATATTCCCTACAGAGAGAATGTAAATATTGGGAAAAGAATAGACTTTGGAGTTGGAGTGGTTAGTCATTCTATTATTTAATATTTGTGTTGAATACCAACTCTAGTTGTATGACTTTGGACAAGTTGTTTAACTTTGTTGTCTTCTTAATTTCTTATCTTCAAAATATATTTAAATGAAATGCAATATGCAAAGGCCTCCCACCACATAACACATAATAGATGGTCGAAAAATAATAGTTTAATAATATGCTAAGTATCTGTAACGTGGATGTCAATAGCCAAAGAAAGGTGTATACAAAAGGAACGCAACAGACTTAGCTGCATTACAAAATACATTTTATCTTTTTCCTCCAGAACAGTGATTCTGACCATTTTGGGTCATAGATGCCTTTGAGAATCTGATCAAAAAGCTAGGAGACGGGAGGTTGGGGGTCACGTTTATATAATTTTGCTTTTTTTAAAAGTCATTTTTCCATTTGTACATTAAGACTACTCTAGAAGAAAGCTAAAGAACACTTTTCTTAAAATGCTGTCTTCATGTTAAGATGACAGAATAGACATACTTACATAACTTAAAAGTAGTAAGGAAAAAAGACAATTAATCAATGAACTGTACTAGAGATTATCCAGGTTTAAAGCTGTAAAGGCTCGTCCTAGAATGCAACCACTGCCATCAGAACACCTATCAGAATACCCAAGCCACGTTCTGAGTGAAAAGTTTTCGGAGAAAACAGCTGATAGTTCTGGTCACATAAGTGTTTCTCATTCACTGTACAAGAGCCTATTCTCTTGGAAAGGCAACAGGTGTTGAATGTTTATGGTAGTTTTTGGTTTTGTTTCACTTATGTATGTTTTACTTATTTGTTAGAGATGACGTATATCTAAAGCAGTCTCTTTTTTTAAAGATTTTATTAATTTATTTGACACAGAGAGAGACAGTGTGAGAGGGAACACAAGCAGGGGGAGCGGGAGAGGGAGAAGCAGGCTTCCCGCCGAGCAGGGAGCCCAATGCGGGGCTCGATCCCAGGACCCTGGGATCATGACCTAAGCCAAAGGCAGATGCTTAACGACTGAGCCACCCAGGCACTCCTAAAGCAGTCTCATTTTTAAGACTATCGTTGTCAAAATGACAAGTATTTTGGTTAGAGTTAAATTTTTTTACCTTTTTTATTTATTTTATTTTATTATTTTTTTAATTTAATTTTATTATGTTATGTTAGTCACCATACAATACATCATTAGTTTTTGATGTGGTGATCCACGATCCATTGTTTTCGTATAACACCCAGTGCTCCATGCAGAACGTGCCCTCCTTAATACCCATCACCAGCCTAACCCATCCCCCTACCCGCCTCCCCTCTAAAACCCTCATTTGTTTCTCGGAGTCCAGTCTCTCATGGTTCATCTCCCCCTCCGATTTCCCCCCCTTCATTTTTCCCTTTCTCCTAATGTCCTCCATGCTATTCCTTATGTTCCACAAATAAGTGAAACCATATGATAATTGACTTTCTCTGCTTGACTTATTTCACTTAGCATAATCTCCTCCAGTCCCATCCATGTTGATGCAAAAGTTGGGTATTCATCCTTTCTGATGGCTGAATAATATTCCATTGTATATATGGACCACATCTTCTTTATCCATTCATTCGTCTGTTGAAGGGCATCTCGGCTCTTTCCACCACATGGTACTGGCACAAAAACAGACATACAGACCAATGGAACAGAATAGAGAGCCCAGATATGGACCCTCAACTCTGTGGTCAAATAATCTTCGACAAAGCAGGAAAAAATATGCAATGGAAAAAAGACAGTCTCTTCAATAAATGGTGCTGGGAAAATTGGGCAGCTACCTACAGAAGAATGAAACTCTACCATTCTCTAATACCATACACAAAGATAAACTCAAAATGGATAAAAGACCTCAATGTGAGACAGGAATCCATCAAAATGCTAGAGGAGAACATAGGCAGTAACTTATTATTTTTCTTAGTTTAAAATAACTAGTAAGAGTCTTTAGTTTATTTATTTCTTTACTTAGTTCTCTTTATTACTATTACTTTTGCCATGATAGAGCAAAATCTTTCTCATGATGGGTCTAAAAAATTCTTTGCATTTGGTGAAATATAACAAACTAACATTTTAACCATTTTTAGGTATATAGTTCAAGTGGCATTAGTACATGATCTTAAAACTTTAGTACATGTATTTCTAGTTTAAAATGTTATTACTAGAGTATTTTTACTTCTCACTAGCTTTACTTAGAATATACTTATAATATAATATATTTGTATAATCAAAATTCTAATTTATAACCCAATCCCAATTACAGAAGTACTTAACTTATTTAGCATTAAAGAGGCCAAAAAAATAATCAATTGTAGAAATTTACTACTTTGCCTTTGTATTCCCATATTTACCTTAAGATCCCAATTTAAAAAGTGTTATAGTATTCTTTTTAGTATTAATATTAGTATTATAATTGGTAATTTGTTTTTGCCTCTTTGTCTACTTAGTAGCATTTATAAAGTTTGGGTTTATAAATTAATATTGTTTGGGTTATTTTCAATAAATTTACATTTTTTTCAATGTGGTCAGATTTAATTTTTCTAGCAATCTGTCTTCTATAACTCCCTTAAGGAAAACTTTTTCACACCTGACTGTGAACCTAGAATTTATTTTTAAGTCCTTACTTTTTTAATGAATATCATCCCAAGTAATTTGAAAAAACAATAAAATTAAAACTGCTTCCATTCCTACCACCCTAATTTCACTTTCAGTTCTTTTTTCCATGGATATTTTCACAGCTGATATAAGCAAACAGAGACAAAACTTTGCAAAAGGACTTACCTACAGTCTTATAACTCTGGACACAAACCCAGTACTGTCACTTTCAAATTGGTGCTCTTTTCTCTATACCTTTTCTGCATTATCTACCCCTTAACCTCTCAAATCTATTCACTTCTCTCTGTCTCCCACTGCCACTACCCTTATTCAGACTCCTACCCCCCATTATTGGACTCGTACATTTGGTCTTTTTGCTTCCATTCAAATTCCACTATAATGAAAATGAGCTTTCTAAAAAGTAACTCTGAGCATATCACTCTTCAGTGCCTTTTCCTTAATATAAACTCTGTTATGATTTCCCAGGCCTGGGTACCTCTCAAGTTTTATATATAATCTCTCATTATATTTTCACTTTAGCCATTACTAACCTACTTGTAGTTCTCAGAATAGACCATGTTCTTCCAATCAGATTCCATAATTAGTGTATCAAGACAAGAAAAGACTCAAATTGTAAACTTGGATTTCCAAAGATGACAAGCTAGCCAAGGCCTATTGTTGACTAATATAAATTACACAATCAAGGCTTGTCTTTTTAAGAGACAAGTAATTCAAGAAGATAAAAGAATAAAATTATCAGGGGAAATATTTAAAGAAGGGTTTTGTTTTTTTTTTAAGAGAAAAGATGGAATATTTGGCAAATATGTTCAGACCATTAGGATCATTGAATTTTATAGCTGGAAAAGACTAAAGAGATCATCTAGTAAAGCTCTTAAATTTTAGTCAAGTAAACTGATCTCCATAAAGACTATATTTTTAGCTTAAGGTAGCATTTGTGTCCTGGCTGAGAGCATTTCTAAGACCACCTGACTCAGACCAGTGCTCTAATCATACCATCCTGACTCCCTAAAGGGTGAAATATAATCATAAATCATGTGAAGAAACAACCCCCAACTTTACTATATCTCAGATACATCGAATGACATTGTTTCCCAGTCATAGTGCCTACCATTGGCATAGAAAGTATTGAAAAAAAGAAGAAAAAACAATTTTAAGCTTTTAGAGAATCATTGGCCAACTGCAGTTTGGGAAGGAGTATTGAAAAGCTAAAATGGAATTGTCCCCAAGAGGAAGTTTCTTGGCATAGCTCTCTCCTGCTTATGGGATTTCTGTCTCAGCCCCTCAAATGTCCAAAAGATTTCATTTCCTTTTATCATATTGACCAAAATTTTCCCAGTTAAGGGTTCTGAGAATGCTATTGGATTATCCCTTTCACACTTTAGTATAACCACTTAGCTGACATTTTCCTACTTAAGGTTTAGTAGGTTTAAAGAAAGATAAATAATTTAAGGGGGTAGATTAGAGAACACTTGCAGCTAACAACATGAGGTTTAGGAAAATGGGAACCTACAAAAGACTTTTCACACTTTTGCTCTAAGATGAAGCTTATACCAGATTGGGTGAAGGCAAGAAATTTTTATTACATGCAACTCTAGACACTGAATACAGGGGCTATAACACTGAAATAGTTTGACACACCCCCTGTCCTGGTTGTGAACCTTACATTCTGAGCACAGACAGAGAAACTATAAACAGATAAATTAAATTGTTACTGATCGATGCTATGGCAGAGACTATTGGGGGTGGAGAGTATCCATCTTTAAATATAATGCTCAGGGAAAGCCCTGAAGAAGTGGCATTTAAGCAAAAACTGGTCATATTCATATTTTCACAACATTATCAAGAAGTTAGATAGACCCAAGAAACTGTCATCATAATAAAATTTGTTCTGAGTTCCTAATACTTAGTTTCTGAGAAACTTAAAACTTACCTTGCTCTGGGCACCTCGGTGGCTCAGTTGGTTAAGCGACCCCCTTCGGCTCAGGTCATGATTCTGGAGTCCCAGGATCAAGCCCCCGCATCCTGCTTAGCAGGAAGTCTTTCTCCCTCTGACCCTCCCCCCTCTCCTGCACACTCTCTCTCTCTCTCTCTTTCTCATTCTCGCTATTTTCTCAAATAAATAAAATATTAAAAAAAAAAAAAAACTTATCTTGCTCATAAGTTATAGACCACTTATACCAGGGTGTTTATTTTTCAAATCATTCCTAAATATTATCATCTCATATATAAAAAATTAAAACTATTAGCACCAATATAAAACAAGTTTTATTGAAATTTATTTAATTTTAACATTCTTAATGGAATCTGAAGTATAGTTTGCATTGTTTTCCCCAGGAGCTCAATAAAGATCTTCATTGTCACCATTTGCACCTCCAGAATAAAGATTTGAAAGCACAAATCAAACATATGATGGATCTAGCTTGTCTTCAAGAACAACAACACAGGCAAACTGAGGCGTAAGTACATGGATTTGTCTATTCTATAAATTTTAGCACTATAGACCTAAGGAACCTGAAACATAGAAGTTGTTTTCCACTGCCAGAAAATTGAGTTTTATTTGATATAGGGTACATTATTTTTAAGTGTTTGCCAGCATCAGAAAGTATGCAGAATTAGAAAACTTTGAGAAAGTATAAAATATGTTGTTCTCCTCCAACTAATATTTTTAGTGCTTTATAGTTTTGAAAACATTTTTCTATAAAAATTTATTATTAGAAGCAATTACTATTAATACCAGCTGAATTTTTAGGTGGGCAGTTTTTAAAGTATTTGTAATTCCAGAATGATTTTTGTCATTGAAATGAAGTTACTTAAAGTGTATATTTTTTAACCTCAACTGTCCCAATTTTTATGTGATGCTATAGTAGCTCTTTCATGCTCTACTAACTCAGTAGTAACATCTTTTGGAACATAATAGTAAAAAAAGTATAACAGTCTTTATTTTTGTTACCTTGGATATGTCAGTCAACTCTTTAGGTGTTGCTTTCATGCTCTGTAAAAATGAAAACTTTATTTCTCTAAGGGTTTTCTGCTAGTATAAAATTCTGCTGCAGCTCTAGTATTCTCAAATAACTAGAAATTAATTTTCCATACTTCTGATGTAAAGGAAATCACATTAGGATAGTTATTTTAAAAAGAGTGAAAAGGAAAGGAAAAACTTTAGGGAGATATTCTTCTGTGGTTAGAAGCTCAACCTGATCTCCTTATACTTTCTATATCTCTACCTAGAACAGACCATGAATATTCATTTACTAGCACTCAAACCACTGGCAACAGTTAAAGTATCAAAGAAACCCATTAATTTATTTCACCCATACTCTATTTACTATATCAGACAAATAGATTGATACATTTAAGGTAAATTTTAGTTTTAAATGGGCAAAAAGATTCTGACTAACTCTTACTGATTTAGCAAATTGCTCAACCAAAACATTATAAACAGAGACAATATAGCATAGTAGAAAGAGTATGGAGTTGGCCTTGAATTCTATTTTATATTAGCAATATGACTTGCATAAATTATTTAACCTCACTAAGCCTTAGTTTTCTTAAATGTTAAAGTAGATTATAATACTTTCTTTAAAAGATTTTGAAAAAATTAAATGACATTAAAAAAATAATGAAGATGATGAACTATCAGAGCCTGACCTTGTATAGCAGAGGCAAAAAGTGATATAATATACCTTTAAAGTGCTGAAAGAAAAAAATTTCTAACCAAGAAAACTCTACCCAGCACACTTATTCAGAATTGAGGGGAAGAGATGAAGAATTTTCCAGACAAGCAAAAGCTAAAGGAGCTCATGAAACTAACCTTACAAGAAATGTTGAAGAGACGTCTTTAAGCTGAAAAGAAAGGGTGCTAATTAGTAATAAGAAAACATGAAGGTATAAATCTCACTGGTAAAAGTGAATATATGGTAAAGGTAGAAGATGAATTACTTGTAAAGCTAATACGAAATTTAAAAGAAAAAGTAGTAAAAATAACTCTAACTATAATAATTAATGGATATGCAAGATAAAAAGATATAAAATGTGTCATCAACAACATAAAATATGGATTTCACTTCTATGTAGAATCTAATAAACAAGACAAAAAAAGTCCTAGCCAAAGCAATTAGACATGAAAAAGAAAGGAAAGGCATCCAGGATTGGAAACAAAAACTAGAACTTACTATTTACAGATGACATGACAATATATATAGAAAACCCTAAAGACCACCAAAAACTATTAGAACTGATGAATGAATTCAGTAAAGTCACAGGATATAAAATCAATATATAGAAATCTCTTGCATTTCTATATACTGATAACAAACTATCAGAAAAATTAAGAAAATAATCCCATTGACAGTTGCATCAAAAATAATAAAATACCTAGGAATAAATTTAACCAAGGAAGTGAAAGACCTCTACACTGAAAGCTATAAGAAATTGATGAAAGAAATTGAAGAAGACACAAATAAGTGGAAAGATATTCTATGCTCATGGATTGGAAGAATTAATGTCCAAATGTCCATACGGTCCAAAGCAATCTACGGATTTAGTAGAGTATCAATCAAAATTCCAATGGCATTTTTCACAGAAATAGAACAAAAATTCTAAAATTTGTATAGCACTGCAGAAGACACAATAACCAAAGCAATCTCGAGAAAGAAGAACGAAGTTGGAGGTATCACAATTCCTGTCTGATTTATTTCCTTCAAACTATATTACAAAGCTATAGCAATCAGAACAGTATGGTATTCTTAAACATAAGCACATAGTACTCTGTAGATTGACTGACTAGAATTTAAATAAAAACTTTTAAAAAAAGAAACTGCACTGTTATTAAAAAAAAAAAAAGGCACATAGATTAATAGAACAGAGTAGAGAGCCCAGAAATAAACCCACACATATATGGTCAATTAATTTATGACAGAGGAGCCAAGAATATACAATGGGGAAAGGACAGTCTCTTCAATAAATGATATTGGGAAAACTGGACAGCTACATGCAAAGGAATGAAAGTGGACCACTTCTTACGTCATACATAAAACTTAACTCAAAATGAATTAAAGACTTGAATGTAAGACCTGAAACCATAAAACTCCTAGAAGAAAACATAGACGATAAGTTCTTTGACATCAGACATGGAGATATTTTGGATTTAACACCAAAAGCAAATGAAACAAAAGCAAACATAAGTGAAATTAACATCAAACGAAAAAGCTTCTGCACAGCAAAGGAAACCATCAACAAAGTGAAAAGGCAACTTTCCGAATGACACAAAATATTTGCAAATCATCTCTGCTAAGGGGTTAGTATCCAAAATTTATATATAAAGAACATACAACTCAATAGCAAAAAAAGAAACAATCTGATTAGGAATGGGCAGAAGATCTAAACAGACATTTTTCCAAAGAAGATATACAGATAGCCAACAGGTACATAACAAGGTACTTAACATCACTAATCAGGATAATGCAAATCAAAACAATGAGATATCATTTCATACCTATGAAGTATGAAGAAAAGTAGAGTAAGCCTTGGGAAGATCCAGACTTCTAGAAAGACAGAAAAATTCTTTATTAAAACTTTTTTGTTATCTCTTCTCTACACAGCACCTGATTAGTATAGGTGCTCAAGAAATAATCTTTTTTTAAAAATTTACTTTATGCTTGGGGCGCCTGGGTGGCTCAGTTGTTAAGCGTCTGCCTTTGGCTCAGGTCATGATCCCAGGGTCCTGGGATCCAGCCCCACGTAGGGCTCTCTGCTCCGTGGGAAGCCTGCTTCTCCCGCTCCCACTCCCCCTGCTTGTGTTCCCTCTCTCGCTGGCTATTTCTCTCTCTGTCAAATAAATAAAAATAAAGTCTTAAAAAATAAATAAAATAAATTGACTTTATGCTTAATAACTTTTCCCTATAGTTGTTGCCTCCTTGGCTTAAATGGAGTACTCCCCACCCTCAGCAAAAAGTCACAGACTATTTATTTGTACTACTATCTAAATATTTAAGACTGGGATAATAAAGCAATTATTTCCTTGCTTCCTTCCTTCCTTGCTTGAGAAAATTAATGCCTGTCCTTTTCCCACTGCCCTACCCATACTTGAAATGATTCTATTTTCCTGGATGTTATGAGACAGCTGAAACAACCAAGACTGAAGCATTTCAAGGTCACTCAAGTTGTTTGACATCTTCCTTGATATAAAAGTTAGGAACCATTGATTGAGTGTATAAATTTATAACTGTTTAGCTGTGGCATTTCTTCAGTGAACATTTACATGGAGGTCTAATACATAAAAAGATACCTTCAGTACTGCTCCGATTGATAGCAATAGAGAAGATTTTGAATCAGAGCCAAGAAACCAGTGTCCCATCGATTCCCTTTACCCACCATCCTTGTCCACAGCTCTTCTACTTGGAACCCCTTTGAAGGCTTTGAAAACCATTGCTTTAGCTCATGAAGAGCTAAACTTTCCTGAAGGAAAGTTAAGTATGATTCCTTTGAAATGTTACATACCTAAAATGAATCTCATCATTGAAGAGTATATTTTTTCATTTTAATCCTATGGTACTTAGTAACAACAGTATTTTTGTTTTATAAATCACATTACGCTTTGCAAAAATCTTTTATATGTATTTAACTCATTTAGTTCTCACAATAATCTCCTGGTGTAAGTAGTGACTGTCTAGTTGTACCCCAAGTTATAGAGGAGAAACCTCAGTTTGTGTTATTATCCAAGATCAGATGGAGGCAAGTGAAGACTAGCTGAGAATATGACCTGATGCTTATAATTCCCATCCAGGATTCTTTCACTCTATACTAACTGCAGTGAGAATATGTTGAGGCATTCTAAAGGAAAACATGTACAGGGTGTCATTCTAATGATCTGCTAATACTTTGGATGTTATGAAGAACTATAATAATATATTTAAAATGTAATATTTATCTTTCTTTTCTTGTCACCTTCTTTATATAGAGTATTGAATGCTTTACTTCCAGCCCTAAGAAAACAATATTGTGCATTAAAAGAAGCTGGCCTTTCAAATGCTGCTTTTGAGTCTGACTTCAAAGAAATTGAACATTTGGTAGAGAGGAAAAAAGTGGTGGTTTGGGCTGACCAAACTACTGAACATACTATAAAGCAACATGACCTACCAGAGGTTTCTGTTCTTATGACCTTTCCACAACTTGGACCACCAGTTCAATCTGCTCCTTGTTGTAAGTACAGCTTTTCTTGTATTAAGTAAATTATAAGGTTATTTCTAGAGTAGTGTCTTTATGTCTCAATCTACAGAACAGTTAATTTTTTTAATAGGTTTGGCTGTTTTGTGAGAATTAATGGGAAAATTAGCTTTAGAATATTTTCATTAATCAGTATCTTTCAAAGGTTTAAGAGCAAGTACGCTTGATATTCTAAACTCTAGCAATAAAACCTTTAAGTTATTTTACCCATTTTTGATGGAATAATTTTACCTCCATCCTTCTTTAAAATTTAACCTCAATTAAGGATTAAAGATTGTAATTAAGAATACTATATTCTGTAATACATAATAATCATCTTTTCTTAAAATCAACTAACAGTGTAGAATAAGCTATATTTTGTTGCCATATCATTTATTATCTCTCCTGTCATAAAAGTGTGCTTGGGACATTTAAATTGCAAAACTAACATACGATGTTGGTTAAAATAAATTCAGACAATATAGAATTACATAGAATGCCTTCTTCAACTTTCCACAGAACCCAATCTTGTGTCCTGTCTTAGAAATAAATAAATTTAGCAGTTTGGTTATCTTTGCTGTGTGTGTGTGTGTGTGTGTGTAATATTTGTATTACACAATCTCATTTTAGCTTTTTATTAGGTTTCATGTGAATGCTAGCACGTTATATATATTAATGTACAACTATTTTTGTTATTAGTTTATTTAGTTTATTGTTAGGGTACATACATGAAGACTCTACCTTATTTTTTTAACATTTGTGAGAATCCAGACAACAGATGTACCATACTTTATTTAACCATTGTTCCATTGGTGAACAGGGCATCAGAAAGCATGCTTGTATATTCACATTTGTGCATGTATACCCAATTCCTAGAGACTGATTTGTTGGAATACAGGACAAAAAAAAGTTTAAAAATTAATCTGTCAAAGTCCAAAATTTTCTTTATGCCAAATGTATATGAGATACCTCTCTCATCTTTACCTTAACCCAAAATAATAGCAGCAACACTGAACTAGTGTATATTCTTTTTAAATTTGTAGCTCTCATATTACTGGTGACATTATTTCATCTTCTCTGAAGTATCCTCTTTAGTCATTTGACTTGGAGTTTGTTTATTGTGCTGTAGAGTTTTACTTCTGGTTAAAACTGCCTCCTGCTCTACTCCTTCACCTCCAGACTTTTCTGTTTAGAAGTCTGGATCTTCCCAAGGCTTACTCTACTTTTGTTTCCAATGCTGATACTAGGAGGTCTCCATTTTGTTTAGACAGTTTTAATTTATCATACAACATCACAATCTACTGATCAGTTAAACTGATTGTCATTGGTAATTACCTCATAGTCTATTCCCATTCTTTTTTTTCTGAGTTTACAGATTTGAAAAAAGTATTTCTCATAATAGATTTTTTTTTAAGATTTTTATTTATTTATTTGACAGAGAGGGAGAGACAGTGAGAGAGAGAACACAAGCAGAGGGAGTGGGAGAGGGAGAAGCAGGCTTCCCGCTGAGCAGGGAGCCCGATGCGGGGCTTGATCCCAGGACCCTGGGATTGTGACCTGAGCCGAAGGTAGATGTTTAACGACTGAGCCACCCAGGCGCCCTGCATTTCTCATATATATAATACCTAGGGTCCTGATTTTTCTCTTCTAGCTTTTCCATTGATCCAATCCGTGTGATTTCCAACTTCCAAAAATTACTGTTTCTGATGTTAGCAGCTATTGCTTTTTTCTATCACTGATGCTGTGTCAGTAGATTTTAAGAGGGAGATGAGGCAAATCTCTGTAGGTTTGTGTATTTGACCTTATTTCTTTTAGTATGATCGCTTGTCAACTGTCAGTCAAATATATGCTTTGTTGCTTTTTCCTTTTGGCTGTTTCCTGTTTCGTCGTGGATTTTGTTTTCTTTTTAATTGTATCTGTTTTTATCTTTACTTCTATTATTTCTTTCCATCTACTTTTACTAGGTTTATGCTCCTGTTTTCGTTTAACCGATGAAGATGTTTGTTCATTAGCTTTCACCTTATTTTTCTAATTTATACAATAATGTCCATAGGTTTCCCTCTAAACACAGATTTCGCTTCATTTCACAAGTTTTGATACATAGTATTTTAGATTATTATTTAGTTCAAAATATTTTCTGATTTCTGTTGTAATTTCTTCTTTGACCCATGGAGCATTTCTTTTCTTTTAATCAGTTTTTATATAAAATTATACTTTCAGATTGAGCAGATTTCCATTTGAATTAGATTTGGAGAAACAATTAAAATGAGAATCATACTTTTAAGTGTCATGTAGGCAATCCAGTAAAAACTATTTCATAAAACTGTTAGTTTTGATTTTTTTTTTAGTTTTTATTTATTCTTAATATCAAAAAGGTATGGCAAATTCCATTCTATTTTTTGTTTATAGCTTAATTGAATTGTATTCAGAGTAAATACTTAGTATGATTTTAATCCTTTAGAAATTGTAGACTCACTTTATTCCCAGGAATAGTGGGCTGGTGTAAATGTTTCAAGTGTGCTTATAAAGAATGTATATTTTGTAGTCATTTATTGCAATATTCTATATAAGTCAGGCCAAATTGGTTGTGTTCTTCAAATCTTATTCTTACAGACTTTTTTTTTAATTCATGTTCTATCATATACTGAGGAGACCTATTAAAAATCCCCTTATTACACTGGATTTTTCTATTTTTTGTCAGTTTTCTATTGCCATGCTAACAAATTAACACAAACATATCAACTTAAAATAACACTGATTTATTATCTCAAAGTTCTGTAGGTCAGAATTAACAGCAGGCTCAACTGGTTACTCCGCTTAGAATTTCACAAGGCCAAATCAAGGTGTCAGCCAGCTGGATCCTTTATCTGGAGGTTCTGGGGAAAGAATGTGCTTCTAGGCTTATTCTGGTTGTTAGCAGAATTCATTTCTATGCAGCTGTAGGGCTGAGGTCCCTGTTTTCTTGTTGGTTGTTGGCCAGGGGTCATTCTCAGTTTTTAGAGGTCTCCCGTATTCCCTGGCATGTTGCCCTCTTCATCATTTCATCTCCTAGCCAACAAAGGCAGGACAGCTCATTCTCATGCTTTGAATCTCTGTCATCTTCCCTTCTGCTTCATTTCTCCTGCCTACAATTAGAGAAAAGTCTCTGCTTTTAAGGGTTCATTTGATTCGATTGGGCCCACTGGGTAATTTAGGATAATCTCCCTGTTTTAAATTCCATAACCTCAATTACATCTGGAAAATCCCTTTTACGATGTAATGTAACATATTCACAGGTTCCAGGGCCTAGAGCATGGACACCTTTTAGAGGATGCTTCTCCTTGTAGTTCTGTCAATTTTTGGTTTTCATACATTGAAATTATATTATTACATCTGTATATTTCAGAATTTTAACATCTTCCTTTTCTTATAAAATGTACTTTAATCCAGTCATTTTTCTTAACCTTAAGTTTACTTTAATGTTAATATAGCTACCCCACTTTTCTTTGGTTTTTGTTTTCAAGGTTCATCTTTTTTCTGATTCCTTCACTTGAAATCTGTAATCATATTTATTTCAGAGGTGTCTCATAAATATCACATAATTGGATTTTGCTTTTTGTTCTGTTTATCAGTCCTTATCTTTTAAAGAATTCATTCTTTTTCCACTTGGTGAATGTGTTGATAATTTGGTTTTGAATCTACTGTCTTGTGATTTGCTTTCTAATTGTCCTGCTTATTCCAAATTCTTTTTCTTTTGAACTTTGCTTTGAAGTGAGAGAGTGATGTTTAATATTCCATTTTGTCACCTCTGAGCTTAGAAGGCTATACACTGTTTTTATATTCTTTTAGTAGTTACCCTTAGGGTAACATTATGAATCCTTGCTTTATCAAAGTCTGTTTATCAAAGTAACTATGTTACTTTCACCCTCAGACAATGCTAGAAACTTAAAATTCTTTACCTGGGTTAACCCTTACCCTGACATACCACTGTTACGAGGTATTTCATTTTTCTCTATATATTAAACCCATAAAATGGGTTTTTTTTATTGTCTATACAGTGAATATTCACATTTACTTTTTTTGGTCTCCATTTTTTCGGCATCTGCATCTCCATCCAAGATAATTTTTTTCATCTAAAGAATCTTTTTGCATTTCCTTTGCAGTAAATATGCTGATGATGGATTTTCTTAGTTTTTATGTGGTTGAAGCTGTATTTATTTCACTTTCTTTCTTGAAGACTATTTTGCTGGGTATAGAATTATAGTTTAGTATTCTTTCTTTTCTTTAGCACTTTGAAGATATTATTTCATTATCTTATGTGTCTTTCTTACTGTTGTTGAAGTCAGCTGTCATTCTAAGTGTTGTTCCCTTGAGTGTAATTGGACCTCTGACTTCCTAAAATATTTCTCTTTGTCTTTGAGTTTTAGTAGTTTTGCTATATTGTGCCTATATAATTTTATTTTTACTTCTCTTACTTGGGTTCATAGAACTTTTAGAATTTGTGTCTGGATTATCTTTCATTAGTTTTATGAAGTTCTTAACCATTATATCTTTAAATATTGCTTCTGCTACTTTTGTTCTCTCCCCTACCTATGGGACTGCAGTTATATTACACGGTTCTTTCTCCTTGTCTTATCTGTAACTTTTTTACTCTCTCCTTTTCTTTGTTTTTTGTCTCTCTGGAAATTTCTTTTCACACATTCTGTAGTTTACTTTCTCTTTGCAGCTATGTCAAATGTTTCTTAAATCCATCAAGTTCTTAATTTCAGTTATATTTCAGTTCTAGAATTTCTATTTGACTCTTTCTTATAGTTTACATTTCTTGGTAAAAATTCTCACGAACACAATGGGAGTAAGTATTTTAAAGACTGTGTCTGAGAATTCCCAGGTCTGGAACCCTCTGCATCTGTTTCTGTTACCTCTTTCTGCTGGTTTTCTTTCACGTGGTCTCATTTTCTTGAAGGCATATTAATTTTTGTGCCTCAGACATTTATTTGCAGAATTGTTTATAGAAATACTTCAAGACTTCTGATAATAATGTCTTCCTTCAGAGAGGATTTACATTTGCTTCTTCTAGGCTCCTGGTGGCATTAACAACACAGAATCACTTTAGTCAATTTTAGGGATTGGGATCATTTGAAACTACACTGCAGCTTCTGCTAGGACCTGTCTACCCCTGTTTTACCCTCTAGAGTATAAGCTGTTTAGGCTTCTAACTCAAAGCAAGGAGGGTTTATGAAGAACTTTGTTTAGTGGGCCCTAACTTCCAGTTCCAGCATCCCAGTTCTGCCAAATTCTCAAGAATGTTCCTAAGCTTTTATGCCACCTCCTTCAGGATCAGCAAAAAACCTCATGGGGAAAATAGCTGTAAATGCAGAGATTACCTTCCAGAGCTTCCCAGCTTTCTCTTGATACTTGCCTATAATTCTTCACAATCTCATTAGCTCTTCTGTGCCTTCAAGCATATGTTTTTTATATTTTGCCCAGACTTTTTTGTTGCCTTCAGTAGAGATTGGTCTGAATTACCTAGCCCTCTATTATTAAGTTCCCTATGTTGTATTTTTACATTAAAATGACTGGGAAGTTGGAGATATATACTTATATCTTATCTTTTTCTTTAATAAAGCATTATTGTCATTAGAACTAACCTAGTTGAAATCTTTGAAAACTTAATATTATTTTCAGATTCTCTCGCACCTTTTGGGCCTTGATTTTTTTCTTTATAATGTATTCAAGATGTTGGAGAGGAAATAGGGTTTTAAGACCAAGATCAAGAAATACTGGCCACCTGATGGTCATTATTACTTATTTAAAAATCCGTATTTCACTTACAGTGTAATCGCATAGACCATACTTGTCAACAGTAAAACATTTATTTGGCTCTTAATTCCTTTTCATAATACTTTTAAAAGGAAAAACTGTTGAAGTCATGTTACATTTTATAAATAGGTATTTCCTTTAGAAAGTGTATCAGAAGGTGAGTTTTGTTTTTATTATGTTTTGTTCTTGGTTTATTGTTTAATATTTTGTTCACATGATTTCATAGATTAACTATTTGCTTGGTGTGTCTTATTTATTCCATGAATTATGTATGTTGTATTCACTATGAATAGTCATGGGAAGGGGCGTAGGCTATAAAGTGAGTCCACTTATAAATACTTATTTTTCTTAGTCTTAAAATACTGAAATAATTCATTAAAAAAGCATAAATAGTGAAATTTATGTTTGTATTTCTAAAGATATGAAGCAATACCCAGATGGCATATATTGCTAAAATTACATTATCCATAGTAGTCTTAATAAATTTAAGAAGTACAATTGAAGAGATTCAACTTATTAAGCAAAACATGGGTCAAATGTGTCTCATTCATCTAAGCTTACATGTATGTTACTGACTTTTTTCCTATACTCTCATAAACAAGTAGTAAGTGGTTTTGTTGTTAAATTTCAAAAACACTAAATGCTGTGTGTTATTTGAGTTTTGAATTTGGTTCTTTTGTTTGTTTGTTGTTTGTTTTTCTGGTGCTGTAAGGACCTTTAAAGAGTATTTATTAGATCAGCAGCAATCTTTATATTTAAAATGCATACACACTGTGCTTTTAAAAGTCTCACGAGATTAACCATAATCTAATCTGTACTCTATTGTTAGGCATTTAGGTTGTTTAATAAATTTTTATTATAAATGGTATTGCAGTAAGGAAGTATGTACATTTATCTTGGTGCTCATGTCTGATTAACCCTATGATAACTTCCTAGAAGTAAAATTTTTAACTCCAGCAATAAGCACATTCTTCTAAAGTTTATAATACATATTGCTTAGTAACTTCTTCCACCTCCCTCCCCCATGTGATTATACCAGTTTGAACTCCCATCATCAGTGTAAGAAAATGAGCTCTTTTCTCCTTTTATCTTTTCAGCTTTTGGTGTTAAATTGTCTTCAATTTTTAGTTTTTAGAAAGTTATTTTCAAACATACATAGAAGTGCAAAGAATACCGTAATGAACTCCATGAACCCATCACCGAACTTTAAGAATTATCTCATGGCTAATCTTGAGAACCCCATCTGCTTTTCTGCACCCTATCTATATCTCTAATGTATTATTTTGAAGGAAATATCAGCATATATTTCTTCCATTTACATCTTAGTGTCTCTAAAAGAAAACACAATGTCCTTTTCATACCTAATGTCATTAAATACTTAATCAGTGTTTAAGTTTCCCCCACTGTCTCATAAATGATTTCTTTTTAAGTTCTTCCATCAACATACAAACAAGGCCCATACCTTGTCACTGGTTGATATATCTCTTAAATCTTTTTAAATCTGGGGTTCTCTCTCCCTCTTTTGTCTTTGCTAGTTATTTATTGATTCTCTGCTAATTTCAGTCATAAATATTATCTTCTTTCCATCTTTCCTCTGTTCACTACTAGTTGAATATTATTTTTCATCCTTTTAAGGATCTATTTTCTGTGAATTACCTAGCCATCATTTGAACACTTTTCTGGCATAGTTTTCTTTTGTAAAAAATTGTCACATATTTACAAGAGCTTAGGATATGGATATTTATTCATTCAACAATATTTATTGAATTTCCACTATGTGCCAGATACTTATCTGATGCTAAGGATACATCAAAGTACAAAACAAACCTTTTTACCTCCTGGAGTTCACGTTCTAGTGCAGGAAGAAAGACATTAAATATAATAAGAAAATTAAACAGAATCTTAGAAGGTGGTACATGCTGTGGGCAAAGAAACAGAGTTCAGGAATGGGGCAGGAAAGAGGTTGCTACTTTTTTTTTAAGTTTTTTTTTTTTTAAGAGTTTTTATTTATTTATTTGACAGAGAGGGAGGAGAGAGCACAAGCAGGAGGAGTAGCAAGTAGAGGGAGAGGGAGAAGCAGGCTCCGCACTGAGCAAGGAGCCAGATGTGGGGCTCAACCCCAGGATCCTGGGATCATGACCTGAGCCGAAGGCAGTTGCTTAACCAACTGAGCCACCCAGTGCCCCAGAGGTTGCTACTCTAAATAGCATGGTCAGGGTAGGCTTCACTGATAAAACATGAAGAAGTTCACAAAGTTAGCCACGTGGCTATATGGGAGAAGACTCATTTTCAGGTAGAACAACTAATGTAGATCCCTAACACAGGCTGGCATATTCATGGAATGGCTAGAAGGACATATAATAGGTACAAAGGAAAAGGGAAAGAAAGTAGACAGTGATGAGATCACAAAGATCAAGGGGAGGAAGGCAGATCAAATAAAGGCTTGTAGGTCATTATAAGGACTTAGACTTTAACTCAGAACAAATCCAGAACTATGGCATGATCTGAAGAAAAAAGTAACATATCTCCATTATGTTTTCAAAAGATCCTTCTGGCTGGCATGTTGAGAGTAGATTATAATATTGCAAGGGTGAAGACAGGAGACTACTGCAATAACCCAAGTAAAAGATGGTAGTGGTTCAGACCAGGTTGGTAGCAATGGAGTTGGTAAGAAGTAGTCAGATTGTAGTATGTTTTGAAGGTAGAACTAGCAGGATTTTATCGCCAATTGGATTTGGGATGTGACGGAAAGAAAAAGTCAAAGATGACTCTTAAGATTTTTGAATTTAGCAACTGAAAGAATCAAGTCACCTTAAAAGAGATAGGGAAGACTTCAGGTAGAACAGATTTGTAGGGTGGAGGTGGCAAAAGACTAAAAGTTTAATTGGGGCATTTTAAATTTGTCTAAGATACATCCAAGTGGAGATATCATGTAAGCAGTTGGATATAAGAATCTGGAGTTCAGAAGAAAAGTCTAAACTAAAATATAAACTGGAGAGCTGTTAACATTTAGATGATATTTAAAGCCATAGGACTGGATGAGATCATCAAGGGATATTAACTCTTTCCTCTAAGATGCATATTGCAAATCTCTTCTTCAAGTTTATCATTTACTCTTTACTGTGAGATATTCTTTTTAATACTGAAATTTTTAAACTTTTATGTCATACAATAACTTCATTTTTTTTTCTCTCTGCCTTTGGAATAATTCCTCAAAAGGCCTTTTAATCTGTTAGTTTTTAAAATTTTTTTACTTTTATTTTCTCCTAATTTATTTTGATGTGAAAATCAAAATTTTTTCAAAGAGCCTGACATTCTTGTGTAATACATTGACAGTCCATCCTTAAGTCACCTTTGTTTTAAATACAGTAAGTAGTCAAATAATTCTATTTATTGGATTTCTATCCTATTCTTTAGCTTATTTGTCTGTCCTAGAACTAGTAGCTATTATTTTCATAGCTGATACTTGATAGTATCTTTTGCTATATAGCAGTGCTAGTCCCCCTTCATTATTCTTTGGGGTTGTTTTGTTTTAAGTAGGCTCCATGCCCAATTTGGAACTTGAACTCACGACCCTCAGATCAAGAGTCACACTCTACCAGCTGAATCAGCCAGGCACCCCATGTTATTCTTTGTCTTTAAAATATTCTTAGAACAATGAATTGTGGGTCACTACATCAAAAACTAATGATGTATTGTATGGTGACTAACATAACATAATAAAATTAAATTAAAAAATAAAAAATAAATAAATAAAAAATAAAATGTTCTTGGCTATCCCTGACTAAGAAATGAATGTTAGCACAATTTTTTCAGTTCCAAGGAAATAAAATCTTTTTAAAGACTTATAAATTTTGTCTTCACATTTTTTCACTATCAAATCTTTTCACTCTAGAGTAGTTTGTCTCTCCATACATATTTTCTTATATGTTTCTCAGCAAAGTTTTAGAACTTTCTTTATATATATTTTGTACATTTGTCATTAAATCCCTAAATATATTTTATATTTTTGTTATATGGATTATTTTAATTTTAATATTAATAAGCCTGTATTGTTTCTTAAGAAGAAACTAATTTTTTTAATTTTGTTCATTGTAATACTTAACCAATGTCAATACTTGATTTTGAAATAGTTATTTGACTTGAAATCTTAGCCTCCAAACTAAATGTCTGTTTACTTGGAGTAAAACATGCACCTATTTTAGATCTGGAAAACAGAAAATGCATTCACTGAGTGCCATGCAGGATAGGGGTGCCGGCAGCAAGGTTTATTTATGGAACTGATAAAATTTCTGACATTAAATGAAAAGTCAAGATTTCCTCATTATCCATCTGGAAACTCACATTTAGTAATATTTCTGTCTCTAACCTTTCCTTTTCTTAAATTTTGCACCTCATGTTAGTGGTCTTTATCTTAAAGTACAATAAAAGAAAAGATACTAGTAGAACCAATTTCTTATATGTTGTAGAGATACTATGATTGAATATAGTTCCAATGTAAATTTAGGTTTCCCCTAAAATTACTTCAGTAGAAGGAAATGTCATTTAAAAAATAGGAATGTCTGGGGCGCCTGGGTGGCTCAGTCGTTAAGCGTCTGCCTTCGACTCAGGTCATGATCCCAGGGTCCTGGGATCGAGCCCCGCATTGGGCTCCCTGCTCTGCAGGAAGCCTGCTTCTCCCTCTCCCACTCCCCCTGCTTATGTCCCTCTCTCGCTGTGTCTCTCTCTGTCAAATAAATAAAATCTTAAAAAAAAAAAAAATAGGAATGTCTATATGAATTCCTCGTATAATAAATATGAAGCAGCAAAAATATTATAAACTAAATCTTCCATATACTTTCCCATCTGGCAGTAAAATTTAACCATTACCGATAGACAATGGAAGTCATGTTTGTAGCCCTAAATACATTTCATTTGGCCCTTATTCTCCTTGTAAACAAAACAGTATTTAGTTACTCATCTGTAACTGCAAATATTACTATGAATTAAAAGGTTCTTTGCATTGTTTTTCCCCCCATCTTAAATAAGCATGAATATTAGGAAAATGAGACTGAATGGAAGCATGGTATCTGCTATTTCCTACAGAGACAAGTATCAAAAGGTTATGGGTGATTTATTACTCAGAGTGTTGGATTAATTTAAAGGACTATGACAATTTTTTAATACATGGGAAAATGTATTCTCCCTTTTTAATATTTGTAAATCGCTGTAAATTATCTGTATAAGCATTACTACTACAGTAACCACAGTAGTGTCATATGAATGCATTACAAAATGTTTATTATTTGGTTAATCAGTAGTACCTTAAGGTTACCTATCTTTTAAATAGTTTAAAATTCATTCAGCTGTATCATATGCAACTGAATCCCATGAGTCATAAGGCTGTTAAAAAGAATCCAGATTTGGGCGCCTGGGTGGCTCAGTTGGTTAAGCGTCTGCCTTCGGCTCAGGTCATGATCCCAGGGTCCTGGGATCGAGTCCCGCATCGGGCTCCCTGCTCAGCGGGAAGCCTGCTTCTCCCTCTCCCACTCCCCCTGCTTGTGTTCCTGCTCTCGCTGTCTCTCTCTGTCAAATAAATAAATAAAATCTTTAAAAAAAAAAAAAAGAATCCAGATTTATGATTAGTACAGTAATTGTATCAATCATTTGTAGCCTAGAAGTGTTTATTGAAATGCATATATTAATATTTGATTTCACTTTAGAACTTTGCCAACTAATTTTAATTTTTCATAGTTTCCCAAAATACCTCCTCGCATATTAACATGAGTGCTAGCAAAAGAAAAATCCTTGCCATCATTTTGTACCAAGCCTCAATTAGATCTAATCCCATTCATCAATGTCTCCCTGTCATGAACCCTGCTTTGCAGCCTGTGACTCATGTTTGCTAAATACTGCATTCTGCTTTTTACACTAACGTACAGCTCTGTAAATCTTTTAACGTTTGCAGACTTAAGCTTTTGATAAATTAGTTCCTCTGAGTAAAATCATTCAGGACACCTGATATGGCACATCAAAAGATGACCCCAGAAAGCCTGCCCATTTTTTAAGAGAGGGATTTTTAACTCATTAGTGATAAATTATCTAGTCCCTTTATTTAAAGGAATCATCTGTGGAATATTTCAAAAAGCTAAAAATAAAAAAAAATAAATATAGACCCCTCCTACCTAAGAAAACACATGAAATTGCCAGTTCATAGTTGTGTTTTAGAGATTTATTTAAAACAGCTTAAGACAGGGAATAGAATGATGTTTCTTAATTCAATTTATTTTAAAACACTTTGAGAAAATTTGATGTAAGAAATGAATAATTATGGTAATATCTAAACCAGTTTCTATTTCTCTTGTTTGTCCCTTCTACAATCTACTCTTCACGTGAAAATTATCTTCCTAATAAAGTGCAGACCCCTTACTTAGGAGATCCTTCAAAGGCTTTCCCAGTCCATGTCAAGCTGCAGACTCACTTTTCTTTAGCACTTGGTGTCCCAACCTCCTCTTAAACATGTTTCTGTTTCTTGCCTCTACAGTTTCCAAGCTCTTCCCTCACTCTTGAATGTTGCTTCCTCTTGCTCCATCCTACATCCTAGCCTATTAAAATCCTTATCCTCATTGAGAGTCCAATTCAGAAACTACCTTCTTTATGGACCTTCCCTTTACTGAATCCTCCTTGGCCCGCACATACCCTTGCATTTCCACTATATTTTTGTATTTCACTGTTACAGTAATTACCACACCTCACCTTCCCTCTCCCCAACAAACTATAACTTCATTGGCAGTCAGAAACTGTGTTTTCAGTAATTCATTTTCAACTTTATTGTTCCTTTCACTAATATTTTAGCCTTTTTATTATCTTAGCATTAAATGCTCATTTATTTTAATTTGAAAAAAAGTCCAGCCAAAGGAAGTAAGATGTCTTTCATTAACTTCTATTAATATATTGTTCTAATAGTTGTTGGACATTTTTTGAAGCATGCGTATATTGTTTGTTTTAAAAAAAATATTGAGATCCATTATACAATTGATAACGAGCTTTTTCCTCACTGAACCATTTGTTGTACATACATTTTCCTATCAACTATGAAATTAAGTCATTTTTAATAGTTGTGTATTTATCTAATCCCCTACTAATGAACATTTAGTTTGTTTTCATTTTTTTGCTATTATAAACAAGACTCCACTAAACATCTCTATGTGTGTGTGTCTTTCACAACTTGTCTTAATTATTTCCTTAGGTTAGGCCCCTAAAAGGTAGAATAGCTAGATCGAAGGGTATGTACATTTTCAAAGTGTTTGATATGCACTGTCAAATTATTCTCCAGAACTATAGTAACTATAGAGTCTACCACTGTACATGGATAATGAACATGAGTATTTTTTAATGCGCTTTTGTCCAATTGTAGTTCATTCTGAATTAATTACCTATTCATTTCCTTTGTTTTATTTTTCTCTTTTTCTTATTTATCTTATAAGAATTCTTTCTTGATAGATAGCTAGATAACAAGCCATACACACACACACATCTATATCTACACAGACAGACACATATACCTATACAAGAGCTCTAAACCCTTTGCCATGTAGGGTATTTTTGTCTTTTATTCTTGGTGATTTTTAATTTTTACATAACCCAATTTTAAATAATAAAAATACCTATATTTCATTCACACTTAATGTTGTTTTTCTGCTGGTAGTAGTCAGAAGATAGAATCTCAGTTTTGGGGGGATGAAATTGTATATTGCCTCTATTCTTATTTTTGGATCTGTGAAGGAAATTTTATATTTTTAAGTCTTCGTTATAATTATATATGTTATTACTTTGTATTACTTGGTTTCTTTACCTGACTTCAGTAAGAGACTTCAGTTCTGTCAACAACAAATTTGATTGATATTATGACTTTGAGCATGTGACTTTCTTGCTGTGAATAACAATTATAAAATAAGATAGTTTAAATAAACATAAGATAATCTAATACTCAGTCCTGGTTCTTTGTGTAAGATGATCCCAACTGTGACTTTCCTGGTGCTCTGTAGTTAATTGGGAATTAGGACCACCATGTTTGAGTGGGAATTCAGTTAAAAAATATAGATTGCTAAACTAAATGATTTCTGTGACATAGGAATATCACAGTTAAAGTAGGTAGGGGTTTATATTACTTGGTTCTTTCATTTTTTGCTACTTTGTGTAAATTTTAAATTCCTTTTCCTCTATAATAGGCATTTGGTTTAAAATTATTCGGACATGACTTTTCATTTATAATTCATTTATTTAAGGGCATTTCTTATAATAAAAAAAAACAATAATTAAAAGACTTAATTTAAAAGTAAAAATATACCGGGGCACTTGGGTGGATCAGTCAGTTGAGTGGCCAACTCTTCGACTCAAGTCATGATATCAGGGTCCTGGGATCGAGCCCTCCGTCGGGCTCCACACTCAGCAGGGAGTCTGCTTGAAAATCTCTCTCTCCCTTTCCCTCTGCCCCTACCCACTGCTTGAGTGCACACGCTCACTCTCTCAAAATAAATAAACAAATCTTAGGAAAAAAAAATATACAAACATTCTTAAAACTACCTTTAGGAAAATTGGGATATCTGTTTTTCTTTTACTGTCCACTGAAACTCATGCCAGATGACTTATAACAGACTTCTACAATTCACCTAACATTTCTAAACAGTATACTTATGCTGCTATATTATCGATTCATCTGTTTAGATTTTATCATCTCATTCTGATTGATGAAGATTTAGCTCACTTATTTCTTCTTCCCTGATCTGCTAATGTACCAGGGTATTATATAATATGTAATTATAATATATTATTATAGTTTATTATTGTATATTATTATATAATTACTATATGCTAATTATTAAAATATTAATATATAATATTATATAACCTATAATACATAATTATCTTAAATATACCTGGAATATTAGCAGGATCAGGTAAGATATGACATATCATATATATATATATATATAACATACTTATGCATATATTAATATATATAACATTTAATGATAGGACCTACTTAAGGAAATTTTTATAATAAAATGTAAATATTATTTTTAAAAACTTTGTAAGATTTTATTCATTTTAGAGAAAGAGAGCATGAGCAGGGGGAGAGGCAGAGGGAGAGAGAGAATCCCAAGCATACTCCATGCTGAGCATAGAACCCAATGTGGGGCTCAATCTCACAACCCTGAGATGATGACCTGAGCTGAAATCAAGAGTCAGATGCTTAACGAACAGAGCCACCCAGGCGCCCCATAAGTATTATTTAAAAACTTTTTAAGTAAAAGCATGCTGACATTTCTTAAAACTGTCCACAATAGCCAAACTGTGGAAAGAGCCGAGATGCGTTTCAATAGACAAATGGATAAAGAAGATGTGGTGCATATATACGATGGAATACTACTCAGCTATCAGAAAGGATGAATACCAACTTTTGCATCAACATGGATGGGATTGGAGGAGATTATGCTAAGTGAAATAAGTCAAGCAGAGAAAGTCAATTATCATATGGTTTCACTTATTTGTGGAACATAAGGAATAGCATGGAGGACATTAGTGGAAGGAAGGAAAAAATGAAGGGGGGGAAATCAGAGGGGGAGACGAACCATGAGAGACTATGGACTCCAAGAAACAAACTGAGGGTTATAGAGGGGAAGGGGGTCGGGGGATGGGTTAGCCCGGTGATGGGTATTAAGGAGGGCACGTATTGCATGGAGCACTGGGTATTATATGCAAACAATGAATCATGGAACACTACATCAAAAATGAATGACGTACTGTATGGTGACTAACGTAACATAATAAAAATAAGTCATGGAAATGGAAAATACTGCATATGGAATAAAAAACATAGAAGTAGTAAAAAAAAAAAAAAAACTACTTTTAGAAAGATAGAAATGAAAAAACCCTGTTTCTGCTTTCTACTAGAAATGTTTCAGATTCCTCAACCAAATCTGTGGGTTAGACTTCTTGAAGAAATGAAATATTTGAAAGATAAAATAATGAAGGAGACTAGATTTTGCTCACAGGTGGACTTAAATAGCTTAAAGAACAGTACAGCCAATAAATGCATTTTTAGATGTTTCTATTCAAGTATAGCTATTCAGTTCTCTAATGTCTTTTGCATATACTTTTTCATGAGACTATCCTATATATTTCATTAACAAAATCAAAATATCCAGCTTATTGCTTTTATTACGCTGCCATATTTGATCATGTTCCTTAAAATCCCGAAAGTTTGGGGGACAGATAGCAAGTGGCAGATTAATTAGCATCTGAATTTTGTTTACTTCTCCATTAACCACTTAACCAGGGATCAAATATTTATTCATAATTTCTTTTAACCACTTAGCAAATGTAATTTAGTGGGGCAAGCAAATCATTCTAATATTTTGATTTTTAAGCCGTGGCTTATATTAATAGCATACGTTATTCTGTGTAATCCACAAATATTAATGTACGTAAATTGTAATCCGGGTAATATTGTGTTAGAATCTGGACAATCACAGATGAAAATTGTATTTTTTTTCCATCTAACCCACAACTTTAGTGCTTGCATTTGGAGTTCATTTTAAAGGTGGTTTTAATACTTAAAAGTCTTTTGAAAGGCTTCTAAAACTTGGCAGTCTCAACAAAATGTTTTTGTCTGACTTCCATTTTAAGTCTCTCTATGGACTTAACAGTAAACAAACTTTTTGAAGCGGTAATCTCTAGCCATAATGCAGGAACAGATGAATAGAACACTAACCACTTTATCCTGAAATGCACATTTTCAGTTGTATATAAAATACCTTAAAGCATCATATAAATATTTTAAGATGTTCGTAAACTATTAATGGATAAGTATTACAAAGACTAGGATTGGATTCATTAAACAAAACTTATGGTAGGGTTTAGAAGAGAAGCTTTTCTGTATCTTTCAGTAGCCCAGTCTCTCATTACTTTTAAAATCCTGCTTTGAATTATAGCACATAATTATTTTGAAAAGTTATATTATTTAATCATATAACCTCCACCGCCTACCTTCTTTCCTAAACTAGAAGTTTATCAGTAAGTCTTTAGCATTGTATATGTATTTTTGTTAAATTTTACTTTTAAGAAAAGCTTTGTGACTCTAAAAACAGCAATCAGGTGCATTATATTATTACTTCATTAATATGTGCCTTCAACTATGTGAAGTGTTAATAAACCTTTAAAAAGATCATCTTGAATTTCAGGATAATTGTATTAGACCTTTCTAAGTAAAGCAATACCAAAGTTATTTTTCAGTAAACAATTCCTCTCCAGGTAGTTCCCAGACTGTTTTTTTAGAATTTTATATACTCCGATTAAGTTGAAAGTAGTCTAGAAAACTTGCTGATCCTTAAAGTGACATCCTCTCTGTTTAATCATCTGAATATTTCTCAACAAACACATAAAGAAATTAAAGTATATCTTGTCATATGAAATCTAAATGTGAAAGTAAAGATAGGTATCACAACTATAATAACTAAAGCTGGAGATCTTAAGGACACTTAAAATATCTGAAAACAAACTGATTAAATCCATGTCCTTATACAAAGTCTGTCTTTTATTTCTTAGAGATTTTGCTATCCTAAACATTATTTTTATTTCTGCTATTATTCTTTATAAACTTTTGGATATTTCAAAATTACACATGCTGCCATTCAGATTTCACAGGCAGTTTACCTGTTCCCTGAAGAAAAGGAATTTTCCTTCGTTCTGGAACTCATGACTTTAAATCTATTTTACCCATTTCTCGCCATATTGAATGATTTATTTCTAATGATTGATTGAGTCACGTTTTTATTAGCCCTCTTTAAATTTTACCAGGTAGGTAATCATTCTCCCTAGTTTTTTGTTATATGCCAGGAAAACAAGAGGTGGGGAGTGAGGTGGGTAGTAAGCCTATAGAGAGTGGGCTAAGTAAAGAAAAGATCTCTTCTACCTTCTCTAGGCCTAGAACATTCATTTGCTCTTCTATTTGCCCATGTCATTCATGTTATTTGCTTCCATGTTTCAGTTAGACTTTTGAATGTAAAGCTTCATCTCTTTGGCTAGACTCTGGTAGACTCAGTCCACAGATTTTGAGTAAAACTTCCCCAGAACAAGCAAGATAGATGTTTTGGTCTACTTTTTCCTTTATAGCCCCAGGGTCTAATTACTTTATTTTCCTTAAAAGCTCTTAGATGTGTGTCCATGTGTATGTCTGTCTGCCTCTCCCTCTTCTTTCTCTCCCCTCTCCACTTGCTTTTAAAATTCAGTTTATATATTTATATAAAAGTAATATGCATCCATAGTTGAGAAAGCTAACAGGTACTGTCATATTTGTGGAAATATCCTTGCCCTTTTGCTGCCCATTCCTAATTCTTACTCCCCTTTTAGCTGTGTCTTCAGGTTTTTCCTTTTAATTTCCAAATTTCAAATTTATACTGCTAATTCCTTTTTGCTTACATTTTTCCAATTTTAGATATCATCTGCTTATGTTTTTATTTTGGACAATAAAGATTTAATACCTTTACATGATATATACATTTCCTCCCCTACCCCATCTCAGCTTCTTAAAAGTAAATGTCTAGAGTGTCTTCAAGAAAATATTGTCTCCTGTTAATGCTAAAAAATATGTAAATTCTCTTTCTTGTATTGCTTTATGGTTTCCGTATGTACTATTTGCTTTTTTTTTTTTTCAATTTTTTTTTTATTCTTATGTTAATCCCCATACATTACATGTACTATTTGCTTTTATTCCCATCCTCTTTCTTGTTCTCCCTTATTTTGCAGAAATACATCCTCCAGTAGATTCTTCCAGTGGGTGCTCAGGAAGTAAACTTTTTTGAGATAATGCATGTTTGGCAATATATTTTCTTGTTATTTGATTAGGTATAGAATTCTAGGTTGGAAATATTTTTTTTGAGACCTGTGAAGACATTGCTCCATTGATTTCTAGATTCTAGTGACTGCTATTAACTGACATGCCATTTTTATTCTCCGTACTTTATGTGTGACTTTCCTCCCAGGAAGATTTTGGGATTTTCCCTTTATCCTTAGTTTTTTGAAATGTCATAATGATGTGCGTTGGTGTCAGTCTTTTTTACCTCATTATATTAAATAGTCTGGGCCTTTCTCCCTGAAAAATCTTTATCTTTTCACTCTGAGAAATGTTCCTATATGTATTTATGCACATACATACACCTCCATATATACTTTTCTTCCCTACTTTCTGTTCTGTCTTTGGACACTTACTAATCTGATGTTGAATCTCCTGGATTGATCCTCTAATTCTTTTTTCCGCCTTCTAATACTTACCTCTTTCGGTTTGCTTCTTTCTGGGAGATATCCTCAACTTTATCATACAACCTTTCCTTTGAATTTTTTCTCCCTCTCATATTTTAAATTTCTAAGAGCTCTTTTAAGTAATTCAACATTTCTTCCCATAGTACTTTGTTTCTATTTGATGAATGTAATAACTTTTCATCTCTCTGAAGATATTAATTATGGTTATTCTAATATACTCTTCTATTTCTACATTGTCTATTTCCTTTCACTTTTTTTTCCTGTATGTAGTTCTGTGTCCTATCATGTTGAAAAACATATCCTCAAATAGCTGGTGACCCTGGTTATATTCTGTGTAGATAGTTAGGTCTTTCAGCTTTGCTTTATGGTGATCTCCAGAAATAGTTTGGGGGAGCCTGAAAATGTCAATACTTAAGTCTTTTTATTGTTACAGTTTATCTATAAAGAACTCTGATTTCACATTTAGGAGATGTATAAGCCTGACACCAGTGTATTAGAGAAGTCAGAGAAAAATCTGTATGCATTCATTATTGAGAAATTATTAAAAACCCCTGTGTCAGCTGTGCATGTTGGCCCCAGGTCTCAACTGGTCCAGAGAGTAACTCAAGTTTCTTCTAACAGGGTGACAAAGGAACAGTCACCTGTTAGTATAGGTGATAGTGATGGGGTAAGGGGATTTGGGGGGGGGTCCAACTTCCTTATGCAGACTTTCAATCAGTTCTGGTTTTAGCTCCACCCTATACCTTCAGAGACAACCTCTTGCCTCCAATTCCAGAGAATTTCTGAGGCTTGAGAGAACTGGGTTTTTATTCACTTTTGTCCCACTCCTTACATTGCTCTTCTTTAAAAAAATATTTTTGTTATTTATAATTTTAAAGAAGCAGTATATATTTATTATAAAAAGTGGTTAAAGAAGAAAATAAGATCACTCAGAATTTTTCCAGTTATAATCTTTGCTAATTTTAATAGATTATGCTGTATTTCCTTCTGTTTTCTGTGACTTTTCCCCCTTTTTTTGCTTAAAGTGTGTGTATGTTTTGATTTGTTTTGGGTGAGCTTTTTATTTGTTTTCAAAATTGGAATCATGCTGTAGGTAGAATTTATATACTATTTAATTTAATGTATATTTTTCCATATCATCAGATAATCTACAAAACATGACTTTAAGTAACAATGAAATCGTGAATGTTGCATGTTTTATTTATCCATTATCGTAATTGATTTAATTCTCCCTATGGTAGGGACTCAGTTTGTGTAGGGGTGAAGAACATGCATCTGGATTATCAGAAGTCCTGAGTTTGTATGCCAGTTCTGCCATTCCTTTATATTATCCTTTTACTGATCCACTACACTTATTATAAGTACTTATATATATAACTTGCTGATAATCAGTAGAAATTAAGGTCCAGAAATGGGGTGGGGGAGAGCAAATGCATTCCTTTTCATGGATCTAATGGCCCAAGAGTATAGAACAGGAACCAGAGCCATAGGTAATCTAAGCTAGAAACTTTGCCTTTTTGCCCAAGAGATTCTCATCCATATGTGGTGTGGCCACCAGTGCTGGGAGCAAGGCCCACAGGGTTAGGCACTTTCTAATCAGTGTTCCTTTCAACACTGAGTCAGCTGGACCAGGACTGGATTTGGGGGCCTCTTAGTGCTACTGCTAGTATTCAGATATTACCATTTTACTGTATCCCATGGGCCTTGTCTCACCCTTTCTCCTTTTACCTCACCTACTCCCTCATCCCTATTCCTAACTTAAGGGGCTCTAGTAACATTCTGCCAGTGTCTTTTACTTAAGTCCCAGGGACAGCACTGAACAATGAAGTGGGGGAATATTTTTATGTTATTCTCCCCCAAACCTTCCTTTTTTCCAATTCTAGCTACATAGTATCCTCCCTAAAGTCCTCTATTGTCCTGGTGTGCAGATGATATTCTTCCCTTATTACCCAGTATTAGGAAGTTAAAAGTGATTGTCTTTTGCAAAGTTAACCTTCATATCCCTTCTTATACTATGGATGTTTCTAAAGTGACACATAAAAGGTGAAGCCAACCAAGTCCCTGGTTCTCCCAGTGAGAAATTCTTCCAAGTATTCAGTGCCTTTCTGTGTTGTTCCCCTATCAAAAAGAGAAGGTTCTGATAGCATATATATTATATGTTATATGATCAAAATGCATTCATTACAGGACCACATTTTGCATTTTGAAGCTTCACTAAATATGGATTAAAAGACAATGGCTCCTTTTTAAGGAAGTGAATGCAACAATTAACAAGGTATTGGGAGTGGAGTAGCCAGTCTTTATATCTGAAATCATAGTGTCTATGCCTAGAACTGAAGATGAATCTGTGTCAGTGACTTGAGAGTGTCTAGAGATGAATTTGCAGAGAAAGTAGAGTGCTTAACCTAAAAGAGGGTACTCTTTCTGTATCATTCTGCTAACTTAAATCTTTCCCTCCCTTCAAACAAATTCCTAGGAGCCGAAGTCCATTTTTAGTAATTTTCTTTCTGCCACCCTTTTCTAGAACCATTTCCTACTTAGCCTCTCTCCCCTTCTTCCCTTTTCACTGCTACCCAAACATGATGATAACAGCCATCATCTCTGAATAAGTAACTGTATCCTCAAACCCTAGAGAGTATCTGCTGCCTCAAGTCCATAAACATGCAAACTAGACAAGGAAAGGAAACAAACTCGAAGACAACAGCACCTCAGTAGAGGACAGGACCTCAAATGGAATGAGTGGGCTGGGGAAAGGGGGATGTCAGTAACAAGAGAATGCCAAATTTGAGGAAATGACATTTAGGACCTTTTGAACTTTCCTGTTCATGTAGAAATGGTTCATGGTTTCACTGAAAGTTGTCAATTTCTGTTGATTAAATTATACAAAATACTACTGCTTTATGCGAACTCCTTATCTTTGGTCCTGGTTGTTGGGCAGCTAATCACACCCATCTATGTCATTGAAAATGTTTTGAATGTACTTGATAAAATTTTAATCTGGTTATTTGATTATAACACCCTTCCCACATCTATCACTTCTGCTACCAGTCTAGTCCAGGTTCTCATTATGTTTTGTCTGAGCTATAGCAATAACTGTGTTAACTGTGTTACTGATTTCTCTGTTTCCTCTCTTACCTACTTGTATTCTGTTCTCCACACCACAAGCAAGGCAATCTTTTTTAAAAACATAAATCAGATCACATCATATCCATGTTTAAAATAATCTTCCACAGATATCCCTTTGCACTTGGAATAAATGCAGACCTTTATCTTGTTCATAAACCCTAACACAGGCTGGCCCCTTTTGATCTCTCTAGTCTCTTACTTCTCTTCTCTGACTCACTACACTTCAATCACATTAGCCTTCTTTCTTTTCCTTGAGCTCAACAAATTTATTGTTGCCGTCGGGGCTTTGCTCTTGCTATTTCCTCTGCTTCTTTCCCCAGATCTTCATAGGACTGGCTCCTGCACAGCCATTCAAGCCTCCAATCACACATCTGACCTTTAGAGTCGTCTTCCCCTGCCATCTAATCAGTACCTCTCCTATCTCCCATCACTCTATTCCATTTCTGTTTTATTGTCTTTCCAACTCATTTGTCATGATTATCTTAATTAAGATAATTTATTTTTCTGCCTTCTTCCCCCTAAAATGTAAGTTCTTAAATGTCTTGTTTCCTGCTAGATTCTCAAAACCTAGCAAAGGTCTAGAACATGGCAGGTGCTTAATGCTGGGTGGATGAACAAACAATGACTTCTTTTTATGCCGATGCAATCCTCTTAGTTGTTTCTCTTGTACCACAGTTGACTAAAACTTTTTTTTCCTTTCATAATTAAAATAAACATTGTTCCTAGATTGAAATTAGTAGTAGTAGTGACTTCTCCTTCTAAATGTCTTGACAATATAGTTATTGTTATTATCTGGAAATGAATTTCAACATACTCACTTACATGCCATGGATCATAATCATTTCAGGTCGTTAGAAATGCAGTATACCCACAATGTGTTAGAGAGTTAAAGTCCCAAAACTGCTTTCTCTAGACCATAAGATACATTGCTACCCACTACCTTCTATACTCAAATATATGGTGTAGTGGGCTTTTTTTTTAGATGAAAGGCCCAGGAGAGAAGACTTGCTATCCTCCCAAGTGGTTACTAATCATTTTATCCCACTTTTTAAGAGCCTACATTATAACAATGCATTTTAATTTTCTATCCTCTCCTGTGTGACACCCACATTACTGAGATATTTTATTGACTATCATCATCTATTAGAGTCCCTTGTCCTGAAAGTCTGTAACTACATGATTCCTTTT
>NC_138379.1:27609723-27674183 GCF_054177405.1 Leptonychotes weddellii
CCCCTCCCCTCTAGAACCCTCAGTTTGTTTCTGAGTCCATAGTCTCTCATGGTTCGTCTCCCCCTCCGATTTCCCCCCGTTCATTTTTCCCTTCCTGCTATCTTCTTCTTTTTTTTTTTTTAACATATAATGTATTATTTGTTTCCAGGTTCCTTTTTTATCATTTCCACTCTGTAGGCCCAAGAATCACAGAATCTTGTTAGATAGTATTTTCCCAGGCTGAATCAGGGGAAACTACAACTACCCCAAGCCTTGTCTTCTGGAAAGTTACTGTACATCCTCTAATGGAAAAGTACAGCAGATCTCTTTTATAGACATAGAGCTAGCATACTCAATGTTTCTGAAAGCCTGTTAAAATGTACAGTGCCCCTAACCCAACACTCCAGCTTGCCATACCCATTTAATGTACTTTATCACCTAATTAGCTAAAGGAGAATGATTGTTTAAATATAATTGCATTTATATATTCTGGAAAACATATTCAAACTGAAATATCAGCTTATTGTGTTCTTTTACTTTTCATGGATTAAATGGAGACATAATCCCACTGTAGTTACAAGAGAGTGACTGTTGAGTTTGTATTTAAATCTTTAAATCTTGTTTTTGCTCAGGTTATCTCCTGAACCTTTCTGAGCAACAAGTCAGCCTAGTAGTCCTGAATTGACCATCTGTTTTCTTATTATTTTATGTATCTAATAATTGAAAGGATAAAAAGAAAAGAACCCTCTGGATTTGTGTTTTGCATATGCTTTATGTTTGTAGCATCTCTTCTTCCAGGCTCAGGAAAACAGTGGTGTTTGAATCTATACTAACTACCACATCTCCATGTTTCTCCTTCAAGTTACCATTTTTATCCTTCCAGGAGAGCAGAATTATGGCTAGAGATACATCATTACAACATTGCTATTGATTTCACTGACAAACTGTTAGTCTGATTATATCAAAATTTGATGTTGGGTGTATATTCAGATTATCCCGGAGAACAGGTGGATATTTCTTTAGTGTCTTATGGAAGGCCCCCATTTCCATGTTTTTTTACAAGCAGTAGGAGAAAAGTGGCCCACCATCTTGAGAATTTGCCCAGTGCCACTCCAGGGATTATCCCTCTCTAGATACTATGTGCAAGTAAAAAAGTGACTCTGGATAATCCATATCTCTTGAGATTTAATGTTCCATTGTGTTTTAAGTTTTAAAATATTGCTATGAAGCCTGCATTTTCAAAGAACACTTAGATGTGCATGCTTTAACAATATTTTTCATTTATATTACAATTTATCATCAGCCTTGATAAACTGGGTATCTGATAAACTGAAAGTGAGACATTGTTTGAAATGTGTTCTTTTAATGATAACTGTGCATTGATAGAATACTGAAAAGTAAATTATAACTTTCTCTATGAAAGTAGTAATGCTAACAGTTGAAGTATACTTACATTTCTAGAGCCTTTCTTTGAACCCTAATTATTTTATAGATATTATCTAATCCTAGCAAATTCCCTGTACATGAAGGTACCATCCCCTTTTTTCTAGGGGGTATTAATGCCCACACTGCTTAAATGAGTTGTCCAAGGTCACTCAGTGAGTTGTTGCGGAAGCCAGAAATAGAATCCAAGTCTCCTGACTCCCAATTCAGCTCTCTATCCTCGATATAGTTTTCTATCTTCTATATACCCCTGCTGCCTCTCAGGGGAAAAGAAGTTAATCTTTCAGCTATTAATAGCCACCAAATTGGTGGTAGCAGCACAGTGGAGAAAAGTAACTGTCTTTACACTGCAGCATTAGTATAAAAATATCTGGTAATGGAAAATTTGACAAATGTCATGTTAAAGGGAGTGGAAAATTATTTTAAGATCTGGATCTCATTTATCTAGTTCTCAGAAAAGTAAAATTCCTTAGTAGAACAGGGATCATATTTTTCTTCCTGTTTTTCAATTGTCTTTCCTAGAGGGTAATTGTCAACCTAGCCATAGCAGAGCCTATCATGAACTAACATAATAAGAATAATGCATGTACTGTTGGTGATTGTTATAAGTATATTTTCTAACTTGGTTGAGAGTTTGAATTGCTTTATTGAGATACATAACACTTATGCAGCTTTCAGTGTTATTTAAGTTAGTATTCTATCATAAAGCAAATCTAACATCAGTTGGGAATTTTATTGCATGATTTAAAAACATGGGCAGAAATACACATTGTAGTTCTTTCCTGGACAGTACACTTGAAGCAAAGTTACTTCATGTCAGGCACCTGAAGTTCACCATGAATGGAACAGGCAAAGCAGAAAAAAGTTAACTAAGAAATACAAGATTAGCACACTCAAGTTGATGAAGTTTATTGTTAATGTATGCAATCAATCATTACTTTATATATTTTAAAAAAATGTTTGAGAGGTAAATATTTAAGCATGTCTAGATTATGGGAATTCAAACTTAAGTTTAAACAAAACAATTTGTCTCTTAATTTTGGACCAAGAAACAGGAATTTCCTTACTGAAAATCTCTGGATATCATGTTTATGTTAAAGATCACTAGAAGTCTTTAATCAGAAGAATGACATAATCAGAATTATGTCTTAATTTTAAGTGTAGGAGAGCTAGGATTGGTGAAAGTTGGAAAATGTGAGGAAATGATGAAAATTGGTTATTTGGGACCCACGTGACTGAAAAAGTAGTGGCAAGAGGATAATTACAAATAAGAGTGTATTTCTTTAGGGAAATATATATACTTACCAGATGAAGGAAGACAAGGTAACAGATGTTGGAGAGGTAGTAGGGAAATTTGAAAAGCTACAGAAGTTGTAGGATAGGGCTAAGAAAAGTTCATTAAACTTAGTGATCTATTGACATTTGGGAGACTTACTTGTACAGAGTGATGAGGTTCATGTAAGAGTACTCTGACCTCTTCAGCTTATGTTCATTTATCTTAAGGTATTAATCTAATTTTTGAAAACCTATGAATTATGTATGATATAGGAAACAATCAGAATGCTTAATTAACCACCATACCTGAGATCGTAACAGATTTAATTCTTTCATTCACCTAGAATTTTATTGATTATTGCCATTCCTGTTAATTTAGACTAGACTTCCACTCAACAAATAACTGGTGATATTTTATAGTAGAACAAGTTACTAATCTCTGTACCTATGATTGTTGAATACTTTTTTGTTATCTTAAATCTAAGTCAAATATAAAAGCTGGAAATTGCTCATGAATTTCATTAGCATTTGTTGGAAATTTGTTTTCATGATTACCCCAACCTCAATTTTGCTATGTCTACAAATTAGTATTGATATTAACCATTTATTATTTCTGTTCTAGAATATCTTTATAACGAGTTCATTAACATTATTTGGAGTTACTATCAATAACCTATGTTTTTGTTTTTCTTTCCAGCTTTCTTTTAAATTTTCATCAATTGGCAGAAAATGTACTTTATTATTGGTGGTGGTGATGTTGTTTAACTGATATAGGGTTATTGGAAAACTATTTAGGTGACATTACTGAGATTCTTTTCAATTTTATTGAATAGGCACATCTTCAGGTGAATCTAATCTACTTAAAATTCCTCCACAAAAAAGAACCCGAAGAAAACTAATGCCTTCTCCTTTGAAAGCAAAACATCCCCAAAAGTCTGCACTGTCTGAAAGTTTGCAGCTCAATGATTCTCTCAGCAAAGAACTTCAACCTATTGTGTATACACCAGAAGACTGTAGAAAAACATCTCAAAATTCATCTCTAGTGACGTTATTAAAACCATCATCACATACTACAGGTTTTCAGACCATCAGCTCAAATGTAAACAGTGATAATTCTCTGAAAATGTTATGTGAAGTAGATATTCCTCTCAGCAGGAGAAAAGAATATGGACAGGAAGATTTGGACTCTACGTTTACTATATGTGAAGACATCAGGAGCTTGAAGAGTAAATTACCTGAACAAGAATCAGTATCAAACAATAACATTTTACAAGGGTACAAAAAAGAGTATTTTCTAATTCTTCTTGTGTTTTTGTTCTTGTTTTGTTATTTACGTAGCCTTTAAACCATAGCTTTCTTTTTCTTCCTTAGTTATATTTAAGGTCTATTTCATGGGTCAAGTATGCAGTCTTGATTACAAAAGTCAATGTTTTACCTTCATTTAATCTGTCTTTCTAAATATTAATCCACTAACACAATATTTTAAAGTCTTTAATCTGATATCTTAGTTGATTGCCCTCAATAAGCTAAAAGAAACCTTAAGATATATTTAGTTTGTTCTACATACTCCAAAGTTAGATGATATAAGCCATCATCAGAGGATTACTATGTTAATTATTATTTATTAATATGTTCACTAAAGGAAATCTCACATTTTTTTATTGATGCTCAGCAAACCTCAGCTTACCCTGAATCATCATACTTCTAAGGTACGGTTGACTACATGTCATCCAAGCAAACATCCTTCTCATTTTGTCTCACTTATTCTCATTTCCTATCCTGTACACTCCATCTGTATAGTCACAAGTAATCCAAATATGAGAAGAATGATACCTTTCTATGCTGTTAAGATGCAGAAATCTCTTAAGAGCAACTCTTTTTATGATATAAAAAAGAGAAAAGAAAACCCCAGGGCAAATGAGAGAGGCTTCATAGTCTAGAATAATATTTTTTTTTATATATTCATAAAAAATGGTATTGTAATGATGAAAGTGTATGCCCCCCTTTTCTCCATAATACAAATCAAAATTACTCTTTTTATTTTTTTTAATCTAATATACAGGCTTGCCTCTTCTTCATTCTCAACTAAACATCCTCTGCCTATACCAAGCATAGTACCATCCTACATGGCAATGACTGCTGCTGCCAAAAGGAAACGGAAGTTAACAAGGTACAATTAACCATAAACTGGCTCAGTGCTCACATAAGATCATCTTTATACTTTGTTTCCTACAGCTCTAATCCTACAGCTCCTTTTTATTTCTTGTATGAAACTGTGAATTCATATTTAAAACATATAATTAATTGCTCTGAATGTGGCACTGGATTTATATTATCAAAGGGAGATCTTGATAAAGCCCAAGTATTTCACTTGCTATTTACATAAAGTATTCCGTATCTCAGATTATTAAAAATAAATTGAAAAGTTTTCTGGCCTTCAAAAATGTCATTTAATTATAACTTTTCTTCTGGTGACAACTTTTACTCATTTGGTATTTTTCTTTTTATACATTAATGAATTTCTTCAGTCCTAAAATTGTATTACTTTAATAGATTTTGATATATGACTAAAATGTAATGAGTGTCTATTTCTGGCTTTGACAATATAGCTTATATCAGACCAAACCACCTATCAAAAACAATGATAAAAGGTGATGAAATACAACCAACAGCTGCTTTCCAGGCACTGGAGACCAACCAAGACAGCCAGGACCTGAAGGTCTAAGATCCAGAGGAAAGGAAAACAAGCTATAGAGAGCCAAACCTTCTCTACCTCATTTTTCCATTTAGTATTTGCCAACTCATGGCATCAAGTATAGAAGCCAAGCACAAAATGGAAGCCTACAGCTATCAGCAGTCTCACTGAGTTAGGAAACAAAATAATTCTGTGTGTAGCTTTTGCAGTTAAGATATTTGCCATGTTCTGAACTCTGGCATAAGAGGCCAAGAAACAAAGCTGTAAGAAGCTAAAATATTAAGCAGAATTTTAACGTTCTCATGGGGCTAGGACACAAAAACTGTTCAGGGATTATTGAGAAGAAAAGGTGCTTGTTAACCCCCAGGATTTTATTTGAAACCCTTGAAGGCCTGTGCTCTAGGAGTAGGGCAAACTGGAAATAGACCAGTTCTTGAAAGCCTGAAAAAGACCTCAGACCAACTTAGTCCCTTTTGGATCGAGGTGATCTATCTCTGTTCTGCCTGCTAGCCAGAAGAAAATTAAATCACTTCTGGAGAAATATACCAACTAGAACATCAACAGTTTTGGGGTTTTTTCACATGTTTAGCACTTAAGCAGAAATTACCAAGTATGTCACGAGACAGAACCAAATGACTAAAAATCTAGATCCACAAGTGATTCAGATAAGAAAATTATCAGGTAGGGACTTTAAAAATTTAACTGTGATTAAGTTCAACAAAATAGTGACAATTTCCCAAAGAACTGGATTGTATTAAAATGAATCAAATGAATATTCTAGAACTGAAAAATTAGAATCTACTGAAATTAAGAATAAATAAATAATTGAATAGATTAGACACAGCAGAAGAGAGTTTAGTGAACTGGAAGATAGGTTGACAGAAAAATATCTAAACCAATGTACAAAGGGATAAGATAGAAAATATGGAGAAGAGTGAAAAAGACATATGGGACATAGAAAGGTCTAGCATGTATATATTTTGAGTCCCAGAAAGAAATGAGAAAAAAAATGGGGGAAAACAGTGTTTAAGGAGATGCTGGCTAATAATTTTCCAAAACTGACAAAAGATACCTAACCACAGATTCGAGAAGTTCTGCTAACTACAAGCAACATTAATACAAAAGAAACATACTTAGGTACATAGCAATAAAACAGCTAAAAATCAAAGACAAGGAAAAATCTTAAATATACTGAATTATATGACATGAAGTCCATTATATAATCTTTATATCCCACAACACTGAATGCAATCACAAGATATAGTGAGTGGTTATATTGTAAAATGGCTCTGACTTGCTTTACCTCTTTTTCTTTGACACGTGATTATGAGGAAAAGAGTATAAGATCTAAGATAGGGTAACTCTTTGTTTAAGTTTCCTATTTTCCTCCATGAACCTGTTATCATCTGGGCTAGTCTAAACAAATTTACAAATAGTCTATTTGTGCCACATAGAGTATTATCTCATAGGTGCATTTAAGGTCTGTCCTTTCCCCTCCAAAGTACAGCAGAGTCTTGGAATGTAGATTTAAAATTAATAGACTGATTTTTCCAGAATGCCTCTAACTATTCATGACATTTAAAATTCTGTATTTTGCTATGGCACAAATTTAAATGAAGCAATTTGTCTGACTCATGTATGGGTATCAGTCATTTAATGAGTGAGCCTAGCTAACCATCATCATCTTATCACTAATTTTCATTGTGTGGATTGTGTTATTCTTTCCCTTAATTAGTGTTGGTGACTTTTCTGGTTCTTCACAACTCTGTTGTGTTAACTAAGATGTAGCAAAATCTTATAGTTAACAATAATTTAAAATGTACACATAATCATTATCAAAATCAAATGGTTTTTCAGGAAATGTCTAGGTATGTAAACTGTATATTCAGAGTGGTTTGAGATGAATTAAAGAGCTTCCACATGAGCAACTAATATTGTGAAATAATATTAAAGGACATATAAAGAAAGTAAGATTTCTCATAGCCTATTAATTGCTCTATTACATTCCCTCTGGTACCAATAATTAGATCCTGCCATTAACTAAGGTTAAAAGAGATTAATGCTAGAAATGTACATAATTACTTTTTTTTTTTAATCTTCCCTTTCCCCAATTAAACCTACATGAGTTTGAGAGTAATAAACTCTGGTATTTTCCACTTAACAGCTTTATGTACATATTTATAGGGGTGTGTGTGTGTGTATGTGTGTGTATATTCTAATACTTTTTTTTAAATGAAGGGAAGGCTCCAGGTGTATAGCTATTTTATTCAGTTGTATCAGTTTTTCTCTCTGAAAAAAATTTAGAGTCCAAAAGCACTGGATATTGTAAAAACCTACAAAACTCAATTTTTTAGTTACTACTTAAATTGAGAATACTAAATTTTTAATGATTTTAATTCATTTAATATCACTGTAGCAAACTGTTTTAACTAAATCAGCCTACCAAATATACAAATATATCCGTATATAAAATTTTACTTACAAATTATATTAATCAGAGTTTGGGGGATCTGTTTGCTTTGTGTATTTGGTTAGTTGGTTTTTTGTTTGTTTCATAATCTTTCTTAGCACCCAGAAATGAGTCTCACATTTGTCACACATTTTTGGTTTGTTTTGAAAGACATTTAATGGTTCCAACAAGAAATTATCTCAACTGAAAGACTATGATATGCATATGTTAATTAAGCAGAAACGTACTATTTATATAAGGGAACAAAAGATTAAATCTTAACTTTCATTAATAGTTATGGAAATATATTTGGCACATAACTAGAAGAGTCTTTAAATTTCTTCTTAATATAATTTTTTAACATTCTTGAACATAATTTGAATAATTTTAAGTCTTATTTTATGATCCAACGTAAATCTAAAATAAATTTATAACATGAATGTTAAACATCTCACCAGTGGATTATTTTATCTAAATCCTAAAAAATGCTTGCATGTATTTTACTTATATATATACAATTTATTTTATTAGGCTTTGTTTTCATTCCTAGAAATATGAGGTTTCTTTCAGATAGATTTATTCAAAAGCCTAATTTTCAAGTAAAAAACAATTTATTAGTAAACACAGATGTTCTAGAACTAAGCAAAGTGATAAATCATTCCATAAAATAATAAAGATAATTTTAAGAAAAATTGTTGGAAAAACCAACACTTATCAAAAGTAACCAATGACAATGATCTGTATACTTGAAGAAAAATCACCAAATGACCAAAAAAGAATTTTTGCCTTAGACAGCTGATACATATCTTATCCAAAAAGGGTGTTTAGTATCCAAAACAGAATTATTGTAACTTAGTTTATTTAGCACCATTTAAGAATGGAGATTTTCTACAACTGTATATTTCCTTGCTTTCATAATACTAGTACTTTTTTGTTACCATTTTGGGTAGGTATCATTTATATTCTTGAACAGAGTAGGTAAAATTACCATTGGTTACACCATAATCATTTTTCTTACAGGCTCTAGAAAAGTTGAGGTACATAGGTTGAGTTTTTTTGCCAGCATTCAATGTACTCCTGCCTATTTTTCTTTGCTATCATATTAAATTGCCATTTCTGACCACTTTTGATAACCATACAACAAATCCATCTTCTCCCTATTCCTCAAACACACCCACATCAGTTTACCATGTGGTTAGGATTACCAGAAGAGCAAATTGTTGCCCTAAAAGGGAAGCCTCCAAGTGTTAATGCAACTGAAAATCAAACTAGTATCAACTTGTAAATGGTATATGATATCTTTTTTAATCAGAAACTCCTTAAAATTAGCTTATTTGAATCAGTATGGAGGAGGGATCCTCACTCATCCCAACCCTGCCTGTTAAAACTTGATCCTCCTTGGGTTAAGAACGATTGGACTGTTATTTTTCAGGGCCCAGATCAAATTCATCTCATCCACAAAATCTTTCAGTTGTTTTTTTGGTTTTTTTGTTTTCCTACTTTTAAAATCAGGAACCTACAGCCCCTTATAGTTTGAAAACCTATAGCACTGTTTACCTTACCTTGTATTATTTTGTGTATTTGTCTTATTTTTCCCCCTCCCCACCATATATTCATTATGTAAGTTTTCAGAACAGGAGTTATTACTGCCTAACTTATTTGTACATGAGGCCATAGTAGTAGGTGTTTAGTAGTAATATGTCAACTGGAATTGAGTTGGAAATTTGACCCTTTAGTATATGAGATTGATAAAATTTTTTTAAGATAAAACAAATGAAAATAGTTCATTCTTTTCATGTCGGTTTCTATAATTGTAGTAATCAGAGAGAGATTCTCAGCCTATTACCATGCTTTGATTTGAAAACAAGGTTTCTAAACAATCTCACTTGTTTATATTCTCCAGATTAAGGTTCTCACTCCAAGTTTATAATATGAGCTTAGTTTTTCACCTCTTGCAAGATGCTTTTTATCTCGACACTTTGAATAATAGTGTTGACTTGTATTCTAGCAGAGCACCCTGAAAATGTTTTGTTACAGAATTGTTACATACATCTACAGTCATAATCTCCAATTTGAATAAACATCATTAAAATCACGACAAATTTCCCTATGGGCCAAAAGGTATTTAGTACCTCCAATTACTTTTAAGTGATTTTGCAACTTATTATTTTATTATTTTACTTTCTCTTTAATCTTTATTGCATATATGTATTAGAACTTATAAAAAATGAGAAAAAAAGAACTTATAAAAAATGCTTTACTAAAATAAAAAATTTTTCCCTTACAGTTCTGCATCAAATACTTCATTAACTGCTGAGGTAAATTCTGGATTTGCCAAACGTGTTCGACAAGATAATGCAAGTGAAAAGGACTTACAAGAAAACAGACCAACAGTGGGTATGTCTCAGCCCTTAATTTGATATTTAATAACATGATTACCAAACATATGTATACTACTTTACATTTTCTTACAGTGTTTTCATTAGAATCTCCTTTTATCTGCTCATCACCAGCCAGTGGCATCCTTAAGTTCAGTGGAAATGCCTTGTGTGCACATTTTAAAAATCAAACAAAAATGTCCTGAAACGTAAAATTTACTATGATTATTTGGTTTATTAGATGTTAAGTGTGATTATCCATGTTACAGAAAAGAAAAGTTAAGACACAAAATAGAAAATACCCGAGATCACACAGATATTTCATGGTGGAGCCAGACTTCTAACTCTATATTCTGTATCCTTTTTGTTATCCACATTGCCTCATACTGCAGAAGAATTCGTAAATAATTTAACTAATAATTGAAATAATTAGCTAAATGTATTATTTAATAGGTTAATGATTAACTGTATTTTACAGATAAACTTTATCTACTTGAAATTTCTCTCTTATTATTAATAATTTGCCCTCTGACTCATTTGTACAATTATTGCCAGGCTTCAGTCTGTACCTAGTTACAGTCATATTGTAACTCCTATTATCAAGTTGAAAAAGATGCTGATGGCTATGACTACATCCTCTCAATTGCAAATGGCGGTGACATGGATCTATAGTAACAAAACCACATCTTTAGTGAAGTTAGAGATATATAGCACAAACCAGTTTCTAGGCCTTCGTGTCCAGACCTCTGTCTTTCTGACACTATAATTCCTAAGACTTCATTTAAGAAGTATTTATTTACTATGCACTGATATGTGCTAGTTTCTGTGACAGATAGCAAGATCATTAAGACCCAGTTTGGTTTCTTCCCTAAAGGAACTCGTAATTACAGCACTTGGAATTTAAAGGGGTTTCATGAGATAATGAGGGTTTCTAAGAATAACATGAAAATTATTGCTATTTTTTTCTGTCAATGCTCTTTCATTAGAATAATATAAAAGTTCTCAATAGCTTTGCCAAACTGTATTAATAAATCCTCACTTCTTGTAGTAGCCAGTGGCATCCTTAAGTTCAGTGGAAATGCCTTGTGTGCCCATTTTAAAAATCAAACAAAAATGTCCTGAAACGTAAAATTTACTATGATTATTTGGTTTAGTACGCCAAACTTAGTAATGTTTAACAGTGTGTATGTGCAGTTGGTATGGATATGTACTGCCCCATTTGTCTCCTAAAAAATTCTCCAGGAAATCATAATTCTACAGCCAAATAATAAATTTATGATACTTCTCAAATAGAGATTTGGTTTTTCTAACATGCATATTTTCTAAGAATGGCATAAAATGCATCAAATATCTCATATATAAAGAGAGGTGAATAAAGTAATTCTACATAGGAAGAAGTAAGAGCTGATACTAAACTGCAGTGCTTGCCAAAGAGCAAAGAAGAGCTAAAGCTGGGTTAAAAGATTATGTATTGTTAAGGATAATGGAACACTTAGAAAGAGGTATTAGTTTAAGGGAAGGTAACAGTTTATGTATATTAGGATATCCAAGTGAAAATGCCTAAATACCCAAGAGGAATTACTAGAGAAAGTAGGAGAGAACTGGGACTGCCTTTCTTAGAATATATTCAACTGAGTTCTCCAACTAACAATGTACAAATAAAAAAACAAAGGAACATCAGTGGGAAAGAAGGTAACTGCTATTTACCAAGAAATAAGAATACTGTCAAGAGAATATGTGCCCCTAAAACTAAAACCTAATGTGACAAGAAAACGGATAAGAGATTAGACTGAGCCATAGAGAAGTCAGCAGCACCTGTTTTAACAACACTTGGTTGAGTAGACAATCATTGTGAAGGCTGGAGAAGAACCAGAGGAATAGACATTTGAGAGGTGGCAGTAAAAGGAATAAGAGCAATGGGATCAGGATTAGCACTTAAGAAAGTACTAGATGCAAATTATACTCCTAAAAATAGGAAAAATATGGAATTTTAGAAGCCTTAGGGAAGTAACCCATAGAATGAGGAAAAAAGTGATGTTGCCAAAAAGAAAGAGAACAATGCTTGTAGAATAGCCTTGCGTTAGTTCAAAAGAACTAAAATTAAATGCAGAGGTTTATTCAGTGATGTTATTTGATACCTGCTGGGGTGGGGGGTGGGGTGTACACATGCGTACACTAAAAACTCAGTTGGCAATATGGAGAAATGAATTTCTACTTTGAAACCAATGTTATTAATGTTTCCTTCGTGTTATATTTTAAATCATGTTAACAACTATGAATTTTTAAGGATAAATTTTTCTTCTTATGTATGTAATTTTAACAAATTTTTATAACTTGAATGAATAGTGAGAAAATTCCTTTGAATACTTTTACCATATTTATATGTCTTTTTATTTCTTCTCTAGACTATAAAAGAAACATCCATAAAGTAAAGCCAAACATGGTTAGAAAATTTGGAAGAAGTATTTCAAAAGGAAGTCTAAGATAAGTCACTTCAAAATCAAGGAAAATGGAATTGACAAGTCTCCTTTTGAAAGGATTTGTTGCCAGTGCCCTTTCAGAAACTTATTTAAAACCTTTGAAAGAAGACCATCTTAAAACTAGGTTTACCCAAATACCTTCAGCAAGCAGAAAATAAAATTCTGTTTTGTTCTTTTGTATTCTAAGCAAATATTAAATTTCAACAGAAAAGGTTATGTTTTAATAAAGTTACTAAAATATTTGTTACCCTTTATAATCCCTAAGTAGGCATAGTGGCACGTCAGTTTTACTATGCTACAACAAGTTGATTAGGACATTTTAGAAAATAGTGAATTAAATTATCCTTAGTTTTTTTTAAACAAGGAGAATTTAGAAGTGATAAAATTATGGCCCAGGATGTATTTGGTCGTATATTATTTTAATCATATATAGGACTTTCCTTTCCAAAAATACTTTGATGTACAGATGTACATATATGTGCCCATAAAGTTGTAAAGATTATTTAAGTAGTCTTCATGAATAAAATACTAATATTGTTCCTTGCTACTCAGTATATTAAAGATATAGATTTTACAGTGTTTGCTTTTCTGTCTTGTTAGTACCCCTTACACACTTTCAACTATTTTATATAAAATGTGAATTTTATAGATTTGTATTTCAGATTAGATCAGGATATATGGCACTAGAACCAAGTCTGAAAATGATCCATATATTCCTAATGATAGTGAGACAGTTTTAATCATTCCTTCTCCTATAGGAAGTATAGTACAGAGCTGCAACGAAATCATATTGTTCACCTGCCTTGTTTGACCTGTTCATCTTCTGAATGCAACAAATACTTGATTAAACACACTTTTAATTTTATGTGGCCTGGGAACTGTTCCACCAAAGCAAACAACCACTTAACAACCAGTTGAAACATTTTAGGTCTTTTAGTTTAGTCATGTCTTTCAACTTAAAATCTGGTTGAGAGAGTATGAGATGCAGTAATGATCTATGAAGTTCCTTCCAACTCTGACTTTGGTAGTTCCATGTTTATAGATGTGCACACAGAATCTGTCATAGGAAGAACCACCATACACAATTTCCTTGGGGTCCCTTTGTCATTAAGACTTTAGCTCTGTTGCCTGTTTTTTTTTTCTTTTTTTTAATTTAAATTCAATTAATTAACATGTATTATTTTTTTCATGTGATTCATCAGTCTTACATAATACCCAGTGTTCATTTCAACACATACCCTCCACAATGTCCATCACCCAGTTACCTCATCCTCCCCACCCACCTCCCCTCCAGCAACCCTCAGTTTGTGGAATTTAAGAAACAAGGCAGAGGATCGTAAGGGAAGAGAGGAGAAAATGAAACAAGACGAAACCAGAGAGGGAGACAAGCCCTAAGAGACTCTTGATCTTAGGAAACAAGCTGTGTTGCCTGTTTAACGTCACTTTTGCCTGTTTTTCCTTTCCATCTGTTTTAGGAAATTATGTGTTTCAAAAGATACTCTTTTACCAGGTACTGATGAATTAGGCTAACAGGATTCGGTGACCATACCTCATGGTCTACCTCATACCATAAGATATGAGCGATTTTTTTTTTCCCCCTTCTCCCACCCCTCTCCCCAGTCAACCAGCAGTTGTTCTCTGTATTTATGGGTCTGTTTCTGCTTTGTTTGTTTGTTCACTTATTTTGTTTTTAAGATTCCACATACAAGTGAAATCATATGGTATTCATTTTTCTTTGTCTGACTTATTGCACTTACCGTAATACCCTCAAGGTCCATCCATGTTGAGATGGCAAGATCTCATTTTTTATGGCTGAGTATGAGTGAGTGATTTTCTTACATGCCATTTTTATAAGCTAGGCATTTTGCCCTCCATAATGCATTTGCAATGCAACCATGTTAAGAAAAAAGTAGGGGGAAGAAATCATAATGAATCTGAAGAAAGAAAACTGTTGAATATATGATTAAAGAGAAAATATATGCATTTAAACTAGAACAATGCTATTCAATAAGTTACCATAAAACAATTTTTAAGTGAACTTTATTCATGTAAAAAGTAGACTAATCATAAATATATAGCTCAGTGAATTTTCACAAAATGAACACATCCATGTAAACAGTACTCTAATCAAGGAAGAGAAAATCATCTGTATCCCAGAAGCCTCCCTTGTGTCCCACTCCCACTTCCCTCTCAGGGTAACCCTATTCTAACACCATAGATGGATTTTTTTTTAAATTATGTTATGTTAGTAACCACACATTATATTACCTCATTAGTTTTTGAGGTAGTGTTCCATGATTCATTGTTTGTGTATAATACCCAGTGCTCCATGCAATACATGCCCTCTTTACTACCATCACCAGGCTAACCCATCCCCCCAACCCCTCCCCTCTAGAACCCTCAGTTTGTTTCTCAGAGTCCATAGCACCATAGATTGATTTAAACTAAAATAGTTGATATATATTTTTATTAAAAAATATCTTGTTTGAAAAAGTGACAAGAGCTATAAACGGTAAAAATGTGCTCCCTCCTTATTCTCTACCAGTATCATTCCAGTTGTAACCACTGCTGATAATTTAGGTATCCTGACAGGTCATTTATTTTACTGATATACAAACTTGTATACTTGGTTTTTTACAAAAATTATATCATACTATTTATACTGTCTTGCAATTGGCTCTTTTATTCACATTTGAAAGCATCATGGGCATCTTTGTAAAATTTTTAAGTGTGAATTTCCTAAGTACTGCTACTGTAAATTGATTGCTCTTAGTAACAACTGAACTAATAAATTTTATGTGGCAAATTACATCACAGATCAGAGAGGAACCTCAAGGATGCTCCGTGTCTTTTCACTAACTCTGAACACCATTTCTGAGAATAGGTTGGAGCATTCAGTATTTGTGTATCGTAGTGTCCAGAGTATAGTCCACACAACATGACTCACCTGGGATATTCTGCCAAAACAGGGCATCAGGTCAAAGAAAGCCTAATAGTAGTAATATCTCTTTAATCAATGTTCTAGATTAATAATTACTATAAAGTTAACAGGATTAAAGAATAGAGGTATATGGTAGGGATTTAAACTCAAAAGAGTTATTGACTAGTTTGAAATAATCTCTTTTGACACAATGCTAACTCCACTAATCTTTTTCATTCGTTTTTATTAAGACCTTATTAAAACAAATTTTAGTTTTTATAAAGTAATATTTTTAAAAGGAAGTTTATGGGGCACCTGGGTGGCTCAGTCGTTAAGCGTCTGCCTTTGGCTCAGGTCATGATCCCAGAGTCCTGGGATCGAGCCCCACATCGGGCTCCCTGCTCAGCGAGAAGCCTGCTTCTCCCTCTCCCACTCCCCCTGCTCGTGTTCCCCTGATCTCTCAGTGGTGGTGGAGCAAATTCATGTTTTCAAAACAGTTAAAGCAGAACTATACATGTAAATGTTGAATTTATGATTAATAATTTGTAAAAGGATTAGTGTTCATAAGAAATTTATTTTAAATTATCCTTTGTTTTTTTCACATTTAAATAACTTAGAAATATCTAAGATAACTGCTTAATTAAAGCTTTGGTGTTATATCAGAGATACAAGTTATAGAATCAGGACTTTTTAACCATGCCTTAAGAGAAACTTCTAGTCGCAAGCTTTATAACGTGTCCCGTCTTTGGGAAGGGGCCATCAATCATAGCTCTTAATAATAGTCACGTTCTGGGGGGGCTCATCCATGTGATAAGTGCTTTAAATGCATTTTTCACTTATTCCTCACACAAACTTTTAAAATAGATGGTACAGGTCCACAGCCCCTCATACACAGTTCTAAATCTTCATAGATTTGGAAGTTAGTTTTTTGTTTTTGTAATTTTGGGCATTAAAGCCTGACTTCCACCAATGTGAGACTAATGATTGTCTTTATTTATCCCACTTGGAATGAACATTCAAAGGTTTTCCTGCATTTTAGGGTGTTGCCCTAGATCCCACCGAGGGATACTTATATATAAGTACAGTATTGTACTATATTGCCTTTCTAAAAAAATTTTTTTGAATTCCCAAATTCCTAGCCACAAGTATTTCAGATGATGGTTTGTAAACAACATATATTTTTCTGCTTAAAAAAGGAGAACGAAGGGCACCTGGGTGGTGCAGTCTCAGTTAAGCATCCGACTCTTGGTTTCAGCTCAGAGTCGTGAGATCAAGCCCGGCTTCAGGCTCAGCGCTGAGCGCCAAGTCTGCTTAAGACTCCATCTCCCTCTGCCTCTAGCTCCCACACTCACTGTGTCTCTCTCTCCCCCTTTCTCTCTCAAATAAGTAAATCCTTAAAAAAAATAAAAATAAAATGCCAAGAAGACACTTAGGAAAGTTAATTAAAAAAAATAAAATTGGGGGCACCTGGGTGGCTCATTCATTAAGCGTCTGCCTTTGGCTCAGATCATGATCCCAGGGTCCTGGGATCGAGCCCTGTATCGGGTTCCCTGCTCCTCGGGAAGCCTGCTTCTCCCTTCTCACTCCCCCTGCTTGTGTTCCCTCTCTCGCTGTGTCTCTCTCTTTCAAATAAATAAATAAAATCTTTAAAAAAAAAAAAAATGGAGGGGGGTGGCGCCTGGGTGGCTCAGTCAGTTAAGTGTCTGTCTTTTGCTCAGGTCATGATCCCAGGGTCTTGGGATGGAGCCCGCGAGCCCACATCAGGCTCTCTGCTCAGCGAGGGGCCTGCTTCTCCCTCTCCCTCTGTCTGCCGCTCTGCCTACTTATGCTCTCTCTATCAAATAAATAAATGAAATCTTAAAAAAAAAAAAGAAAACTGGGGCACCTGGGTGGCTCAGTTGGTTAAGCGTCTGCCTTCGGCTCCGGTCATGATGCTGCTGTCCTGGATTCGAGCCTGCATGGAACTCCCTGCTCAGCAGAGAATCTGCTTCTACCTCTGCCGCTCCCCTGCTTGTGCTTGCTCTCTCAGCCTCTTTCTCTCTCTCTTTCAAATAGATAAAATCTTTTTAAAAAAATTAATTTGTCCAAAAAATCTCACAACTAGATGGTGGCAGAATTCAGATTTTGAGCTAAAGTTGTATAAAAAGGTTGCTGTTAACCCTAGACAATAAACACATTGCATTCATCAATGTGGGGCTAATACTCTGCATATGAATAACTGTACAAAAAGCATCTACTACAGAAAACAAATTCCACTCCCATGGCCACCTGTGATTAGGTAATTTAATTTGTGGATGAAGGTCAGCAAATTGATTATACCAGAGATTAGGTGGAAAGATTTACTCAATGCATTTTGTAATTATAAAATTATATTTTAAAATTTTAAGTAAATTATATTTAACTCATAGTGTTTATATCAAAGTATTCTTAGTAAAGTATTAATAAAAGTCTTAGTATCACTGAAGGCATTTATGGATTGATTAGTCAATCAATTGCATATTGTTGCATATTCACAAATTGATCCTGAGTTTTTGGCAACCACTTAAGATATGTTACAAAATCACTGGTAATATCCTGAATCTTTTTGTGTTAGGATTCCATATTCAAAGTCTGAAGACACCACTTGGACACTAAGACCAAATACAATGTATGTTTTAAGAATCAGCACAGGACAATAATTTTTTAACTGTATATGTAGAGTATTAAGTTCTCCCTCTCCTATAACTTCCCCCAAAAGGCAGTGGTTGACAGATAGTCCATACTTCTCAGAGTGAACATCATTTAACAAACCACTCAAGCCTTGCAAATGGCAAGTTCCGCAGAACAGCCACTATAGGGATTAGTCCATCAAGTTAAGAGCTGTCAGGAAAGGTTAGTTCTGAGATATTTCTATCACATGTGTGTGTGTGTGTACCTAAAGCAGATAGAAGACAAAATAAGCCAGGAGTTATAATTTAAAAAATAGTTTATTCTTATACTTTCAAACAGATGGAAGGTGAAAGATGTCTTTGTTACAATTAAGAAGATTAGTGGCATGAGAGGAAAACAGTTCTATGATCGGGACTTTGGACAGAAATACTATGTCCTCCGCCTCATTTCTCATCCAGGTAGAATGTTCTTACCCTCTGCAAGCCACTTCTCAAATACAAAATGTTGAGGATCCTTTCTAATATCACCACCACCTGCACACATCTCTTTCCCATTCTCCTTTTATGTGGCTATTTCAGAATCACACTTTATTACTCTCTCCTCTTCCTCCCAATAATAACATAGGTTTAATTCCCACCCTAATTCTTACTCAGTTCAAAATGCTATTTGAAAATGTTCTTTCATTCCAAGTATATCGCTCCTCCGAATTCTTTATATCAAATAAAACATTAATCCACTCAGGGGCACCTGGGTGGCTCAGTCGGTTAAGCATCAGCCTTCGGCTCAGGTCATGATCCTGGGGTCCTGGGATTGAACCCAGTTGGGGTCCCTGCTCAGTGGGGAGTCTGCTTCTCCCTCTCCTCTCACTCGTGCTCTCTCTCTCAAATAAATAAATAAAATCTTAAAAAAAAACAACACTTGATCTACTCAAACTAAGTCTGAAAGATCACCACCCGACTGCTCTTATGTTTTCCTCTTTGCCTGCTTCCTTTGCTTTCTCCAAACAAGTCTGCCAGTTTATTTCACTTCCCCTTTCAATTTCAAGACAGCCAGACTATTTTGTTAGTCCCCAATTAGCTCTGCCCCTACAGTTTGAAGAGAATCTCCTCACTCAAAGTACATCCCTGGCAACCAACAACTCTTTTACTGTCTTGTGCTACAGAGCACTACCTAAAATGGCCCCGACTCAAAAAAGTCCCCAGCTACCACTGAGCTTAATAGATAATCACAGTGGGGTTTTGCCAATAAAAAAGGTATTTTCCAGGTTTGAGAGCATAAGTGGGTATTTTTAAATCCTAGAATCAGTGTTAGAGGGCTTCTACTTTTTTCCCAAAACTTCAATTTAACCTATTTCAGCTATTCATCATTTTACCTATAAAATTTTAGTTTTCTGTATGATTTAGAGACCACAGTGAATTTCTAATTTTTTGTTATCAACCTCAGTTGCAATGCAATGTTGTTGAGATTCATTTTGCCCCGTATCTTGGTATGTTTCTTATAGGTCTTTAGTTAATTACTAAATTCTGTTCAGTCTTTCTAGCCTCTACTTTTCTCCCCCCAAAATACATAAAATTTAAACCTGTAACCACTCCTCATTATACTATACAAATATTCAAATGTTTTGCAAGTTAGATTTTCAAGTATTTATACATATCCACAGGGTTGTCCTTATAACACTTTAGTAGTATAACAGAAATCTGTATTTTGCCTGACCCACCCTAACCTAAGTTTGATGAAACCATCTCATTTTTTCTCAGGGAAACCACTCTTTCTCAGTGAGGTCCTAACGGAGCTGTTTCTGTGCGTGCACACACAAACACACACACACACACACATACACACACACTCCCCCAGATCTCCACAACCCATCAATGTTTTTCATCTTTCTAACAGCAATGATCTGTTCCAGGAGGACATCCGATCCAAAATTTAGAGTCTTTCCTAAGAATGGAGAATTCGTTTCCTTCCTGGGTTACTATTGGATCATGTAAGCATAGATCTCTGACATCTTCCCCAGCTTCATGGAGAAAGCTGTCTGCAGAATGAAGTCAACACAGAGGAGAGCAGACCTGAAAAAAGGAGAGAGAGAAAGCTCCTAGTGACATTGCCTGAGCTCCTTAATACAGGTTTGCCTGAAATTAGATTCACCCTCTGGACTGTCCAATTCCATAAACCCATCATCACTTGATCCAATTTTTTTTACTTTTTATTTTGAGATATAGATTCACATGAAGTTGCAAAAATGGTACAGAGAGGTCCTGTGTCCTCTTCACCCAGTTTTCTGCAACTGTTCTTCTATAACTATAGTACAATATCAAAACCAGGAAATTGATGTTAGTACAAAATGTGTGAATAGTTCTAGGCCATTTTATCGCCTGTGTATTTTCATTTAACAAAGACATCACCACCAAGACTTCCCTTATGTTACCCCTTTATAGTCAAACCCACCCATCATCCCTTACCCGTGGCAATCACTAATCTGTTTTCCATCTCTATAATTTTGTCATTTTGAGAATATTATGTAAATGAAATTAAACACTATGTGATCTTTCGAGATTGGCTTTTTTCACTCAGCTTTAATGTCCTTGAGAGTCACCCAAGTTGTGTGTATCTAATAGTTTATTCCTTTCTTATTGCTGAATAGTATCCCATGATGTGGATATACCATAATATGTTTAACCATTCACTTCTTGAAGGACATTTTGGTTGTTTCCAGTTTGGGATTGTTAAAAATAGAACTACTATAAACAATTAAGATACAGGTTTTTGTGTGTTGAAACAATTTTCAATCACTTGCAACTAAAAACATTTTGAATTATATAAGCAGAAAAATGACAGAAGAGTAGAGGAAGAAAAATTTTCTCCATCTTTACATATTCCTTTATTTGCACATAAATTAGAAATTTTATGCAACATTTTCTCTCTCTGAATGGAAGTAGAGAAGTTCTTTCCTCCACCTTCTTATACCCTCCCACTGCCACCCCCCAAGGAGAATTCATTTCTCTAACTTGGGATAGTAAAATCCCAAAATCCATTGTTCTACATTGCTCTACTGGATTGGGTTAAAGTGTAGAATGTTATTACTCTACTTTATGTATAGCCTGGCTTCTTGCTACATTCTCTTGAAACTCTTATTGCCTGTGTTGGCCTGTGTTCTCTGTCTTTATTTCCATGCAATAAACACCAAAGGTTGGGACACAAACCAGGAGCCTCATGATCTCAGGGTCCTGGGATCGAGCCCCCCATCGGGCTTCCCTGCTCAGTGGGGAGTCTGCTTCTCCCTCTCCCTCTGCCTGCTTCTCCCCCTGCTTGTGCTCTCTCTCTGCCAAATAAATAAAATCTTTTTTTTTTTAAAGATTTTATTTATTTATTTGAGACAGAGAGAATGAGAGAGAGCATGAGAGGGAGGAGGGTCAGAGGGAGAAGCAGACTCCCTGCTGAGCAGGGAGCCCGATGCGGGACTCGATCCCGGGACTCCAGGATCATGACCTGAGCCGAAGGCAGTCGCTTAACCAACTGAGCCACCCAGGTGCCCTAAATAAAATCTTTTTTAAAAATTAATTAATTAAAAATAAATTTAAAAAATTTTTAAAAAGCCAAGAACTGAGAGCAACAAAGCTTGGATTTCTCTGCCTGGCTATCACTGACACATGAGCAGCTAAGCTGGGAGGAGATAAAAGGTATCAAAAAGAGATATGTGTGATGGGGAAAGGTAGAACATCCATTGGTAATTATAGAAACATAAGCCCATGTATTCTGGCCGTCTTTCACATGGATTTTTTCCAAAATTAGTATTTAACTCTGAGCTAATGCTTCTGCCAAAGTCATCTATTTGGTTGTTAATTTGATAAAGCTACCCTGAGGCTTTCCCACTAGAGTATAAATCATTCAAGCAATTGGGCACTTTCACTACCAAAGGCCCAAAGTTCACGATCTTAAGGCTTGCTTTCAAAGCCTCCAATAAAAGAGGATTCCCTCTTGCTTACCTTTTTTGTTTTTAAGCAGTGACCAAGCCTAATTAGCTCTGTGTGGTACCCAGACAGCCAAATGTACTCTTAAATACTTTAATGATCTTGACTCTGGAAGAAATGTATTGTTGCAATTCGTTTCATGGGAAGATTGAAAAGCCAAGCCTTGAGAACTAATTGAACTAGATAAACTCCTTGGAGGTGAATTTTAGTGCTTCTTTTTCATCAACACAATACTTTTGAATTCCTGTAACAGTGATTTTCCCTGGGAGACCGCTTCCTTGTGACTCTAAGTTTAATTTTGGAGGCAGTATCGTATGATGAACTTTTGGTTTTATTTAGTAGTCATCATAACTCTCTAGATCAACTCATGCTCCCTCCCAAAAAAGAAATGATGGATAACAATTCGTGATATTAAACATCTTTTGTAGGTATCGAGTAGGTTTCATCATCTTTCTTTCTCACTATTGGAAGTTAATTTTTAACTAAGAGTGGTGGGAAGTGATGGCTGTCAGAATTAGTTGGAACTCATTTCAAAATTCTCCATCTGTCAGTAGTTCAGTATCATTGCTCATAGGCCCAAGATGATACAGTTGATTGCATAGAAATGACATTTCCAGGTGAAACTCATTTACAAAAGTAAACTAATTCCCAGCAATGACCTTAATGACCATTAGAGAGAGTCCCTCATCAACTAAGAGTAAGCTACAAAGGGAAGATGAATGCAATCATTCATTTGGCATGAACCAGATATGAAAATTTTCTAGTTTTTTCCCCCAATTCATTTAATGCTCATTTAGAAATACTCACCCAAAAGGACTTGGTATTTAATTCTTTTATAAACTGTAAACACATCACAGTGGTATTTGGATATCTTACAGACTTTGTCTGTAAACAGAAGTTGCTGCAAGGCATATTCCAGATACTTGCTGGTACAAAATTTTAGATGCTTAACAAGTTCTTCAAATGAATGCCAATAATTTTTAACATTGGATAGGAAAACCACATGTGGTACAATGAATGTTATAAATGTTTTCCTTTTATAGTGGCCATTACAAAGGCTATCAATAGAATTCAAGATAAACCCTGAATTACAGATAGTTTCATGATATCTAGTAACCTACCCAAAACATGTATTTAAATAAAAATTCAAGATTCTACATCCTAACATGTTATCTAATGCCAGATGGAATGTATCATAATATTGCACAACTTAGCATGACTCAGCAATCCAAGTGGCTTGGATTTAGACTATTTTTCAATTAGAAGTGTCATTAGAAAGAAAAATGCTGGGGTTGGGGGAGGAGAGAAAACCTGTTCCTGAATAACCAATTCTTCGGACTATTGTACTGATGAAGTCGGTTGTAGTATTAGCACATATGTAGCAAAATGGACCCTTTGTATTCAAACGTGGCTATTTGTGGAAGGGCCAATTAGCCTATCCACAGGTGTACATTAAGAAGCATAACTGCTTGAAGTGACAAAGTAAATTAGAAGAAATCACTGATGCAAACATGAAACTATCCGTACCTTAGATGAAAACAAAGAGCTGAGTAGAAAAATATCCATTGTAAATATTCACGAGGCAGACTTTGAAACCTTAGGTTTGCCATTATAAAATTAACTTATTTAAGGTTCAGAAATGTCATTTAGGTTTATTTCACTTAACTATAATCAGAGCCATAGTCTAATAGGTTTGTATAGCCATAAACATTGGGCAGAACCCATGGACTTATTTGTAAGCAAGCCTGCATTTCTTGGGAATGAGCTGTTTCTATTTAGAGCATGACAATCAAGAAAGAAATTATTTCACTTAAAAAGAATAAATCAGTATTTCATGTCAGGTACGTGATGTTCAAGGCAACAAGACCGTAAGCTCTATTAAATTCAAAATCATGTCGCTTCTGTTCACCCTCTGCCTAACACGGTACCTGGTCCTGTGTTTTCCTGTGCTAAGAAATCCAACGGGAGGCCCTATTATGGTTCATGTTTGGCATTTCCCAGAGGGATGCAAACTGTTTAATTTAGGGGAACACAATTCCAATGCTGTGCAAATGGCACAGCAATTTTTTTAACCAGCAATACAAAAGTGATTTGTTTCTTACTATTATCTTCTAAAATATGTTCTGACTTCTCCAGAGTGGCCTGGGTCGTATGTTCTATATCTCTCAGGTAGTGAGTGAGTCGTGTAACCCGAGAGGTGTGTGCCATTTTTTCCCTCTGTGTGGGCAGAGGGATATGTGGCTATGCTGTTCTTGGTAAGGCTCTCATTTTAGTCCTAAACACTGAAATTTTTTTAAATAATAACTTCTGTTGAAATTCTTAAAAATTACTTCTTAACATATTAGACTCTTCTATAATGTCAAGGTTATTAAATAATTGCCTAGAATTATAAATGTAATTATTTACAGGGTATTTTTAGCTAAAAGTATTATTTTCTTTTGCTGAATTAAAACTCCTGCTACGTATCTAGTACACGGCTTTTATTAATCTTGTGTAAATTTACTACTTCAATATGTTTGAAAGTCTAGGTTTTGTAGTATAGTTCCATTGTCCTAGGTCTTACTGACGCATAAAGAAAAAAAAAAATCACATTTTTATATGTAAGTGAAATGTTTCATTTTTATGAGTAGGAATTAGATAAAACTATCATTATCTCTCTCTGGTATAACCCTAATCAGGAACTGGGGTGCTCTGGTTATTTGAATTTGGGATTTCACAGTTTCAAAGAAGTTTTTGATTTAAAGCTTTGTTTTTATTTTGACACTAATCGTTGAAAATTGATATTACAACCTTAGAGTAAGAAAGAATGTTAGGACTTTCTCCTCTAGCCTTCAATACCATGCTAGAATCCCAGCTATGGTGTTTTGGCCTCTTCCTGAAAACTTTAATGGATAGGAAATTAATCTCTTTGCAAGATAGCACACTCTATTAATGGAATACTTTGTTAGAAAGTTCTAATTTATGTTGAATTCAATTTGGCTCACTGAAACTTTGGTCCATCAGTTCTAGTTCTGTTCTTGGAAGCAATAAAAATATATCCTTTCCTCCCATTTTACCACTTATATGTATTGTAAAATCTGTTGCATAGTATCATTAACCATTATTACAAGTACTTGATAACACCACTATGAAACATCCAGTTACTGATTATTTGCATATGTTATATCAGTCAAAAATGCCTTTAGCTGCAAGGAAAAGAATATCCAACTATAGTAGTTTAAGAAGTGAGGATTTACTTTCTCACCTAACTAGAAATCTAGAGATAACTAATTGTTAATGTTTGTTCAGCAGTTCAGCAATGCTCAGGAATGTTCTCTCTGCAATCCTCTAGGTCTTTCTTGTCATTTCCTATGTTCAAGGCAGGAAGAAAAGAAAAGTGCAAGGTTTTCCCCAGATGCATCTCTCTTTTTCTCAAGAAAGCAAGAACTTTCCCAGAAATACTCCAACCAGACTGTATGGCTTATTTACCATTTTGCTTCCAGCCCTTAACAGAATGTGGCACCCAGCAAGCAATCACTAAATGTTATGAAATTAATACATGAATGAATGTCTTACATCAGCATCGCCATGTGAATAAAACTCTGGCCTTCAAGGAATTCAGACGACAAGGGGGATAAGTATAAAATCAAAATACAAAGCTATCTAAAAGCTCTCACTCCTCTTTGAAAGAGAAAAGGAGATAACCATAAGGAAGAATCTAAAGTGAAGCTTGTTTAAACGTTACTGCTTGCTTGCCGGTAATTTCAGTCTGACAAAAGGGGTTCTGATGGCACACATTTGATGACAACTGGTATCAAATAAAATAATAATAGTAAACATAAAATAAATGATCAATAAGTTCTTGTTGTAGAGTCTTTCCTGGTGAAACCTCAAAACAAAGGATAAAAAGAAAAAAAATTTTTTTAAGATTTTATTTATTTATTTTGACATAGAGAGACACAGCGAGAGAGGGAACACAAGCAGGGGGAGTGGGAGAGGGAGAAGCAGGCATCCCCCTGAGCAGGGAGCCCCATGCGGGGCTCAATCCCAGGACCCTGGGATCATGACCTGAGCCGAAGGCAGACGCTTAACGAATGAGCCACCCAGGCGCCCCTAAAAAGAAAATATTAAATATTTCCAGGGAGAGAAAAAAAAAAAAACCTGGGAACTTGTTAGAAATGCAAAATCTCAAGCCTCACCTCAGACCTCCTGAATCAAAATCTGTATTTTAACAAGATCCCCAGGAGATTTGTAATGTGCACATCCTTCCATCTTTCCTTCCTCCACCATCAATTTTTCTTCATTATATATATTATTATATATTATTTTATTATATTAAATTACATAATTGTTATATAATAGGTTCTGTTCTTTTGCATAATCCTACTAAGGACTCCCAATATTATTACTATAGTTATGTAGATACCATTTATAAAGAACTAAGTAGTATGACTTGATCCAAGGTGAAGGAAACGTAATACTCTACATCAGAGTTTACACTATTCCTATTTGGGGCATATTGACATTTTGAGCCAGATTGTTGTTATGAAGGGCTATGCTGTTCATTACAGGATGGTGGCCTTTACTGGCCTTTACTCACTAGATGCCAGTAGCAATCCCCACTCCAGTTGTGGAAGCCAAAAATGTTCCCAGACATTGCCAAATTTTCCCAGGGAACAAAGTAGTCCCCTGTTGAGAAACAATAGTCTACATGAAGATTTTGCCCTTTGACAGAGAATCTTCCAAGCAGCTTCTCTTAATTTCTTTCTAGCCCTTCCTTTTCTTCTTGGTTTATATCCATCTGCCACTATTTATTATATTCCATGTATTTTTATTTACATGGACTTGTTTTTTATTTTGCTATTGTACCTCCTTTGAGTAATTTTTTTTTAAGTAAAGAATGTGTGGACAGTAAACTTTCTGGCTTCTTTCTAGTCCAAAGGTGTGTCAACTTGGCTCTTACTACTGATTACTAGTTTGGCTGATTATAGAATTCTATATTCAGTATAGAGTATACTGAACCCAGAACTTTGAGAAATTGTTTTACTGTCTCATACCATGTTGCTAGCGTCAAGTCTGATACCAACATTATCATTATTCCTTATATATTTGTGTAAATCTACCTCACTATAGTCTGAGTTATATGAAATTGCCAATATTTGACCATTTTTTTCCTACAAACCAATCATTTCATATGGTTCAGTCTAATATTTGCTTCCTATTTGTCTGGCTTGTTCTATGCTTCTCTTTCCCCCCTCTTGGTCTCCTTCCTTTGGATTATTTTTATTACATTTTTCTTCATTAGTTTGAATGCATATATTCCTTTACTATTAGTGATACTAGAAATTAGAACATGCATCACTGACTTACCAAAGTCTAATGGTACTTGGTATTTTACCTCCTTCTAGACTAGACAAAGATCATCACACTCTCTTGCTCCTTTTACCCCCTCCAGACTTACATGCTTTCGTTCATCTATGAATTTGTTCTATATGTTAATCCTCAAACAAAATTCTTATTATAATATACAGTGTTTATTTAGATCTATTCCCATCATTTTACATTTTAGTTGTTTTCCTTTCCTCCTGTATCTTCTTGCTCCCATCAGGGATTCTTTTCCTTTGGCGTAAAACCCCTTTAGTGCAGTTCTTCTTGTGAATCTATGAATTTTTATTCATCTAAAGCTGTCTTATCCCACTATGTTCTTTTTATAAAAAATTGAGACATAATTGGCATATAATACTGTAATAATTTTAGGGGTGTGTATGGTAATAATGATTTGATACATATATATACTGTGAAATGATTGCCACACAGAGTTACATTTTTTTTCTTGTGTTGAGAACTTCTACGACTTTTTCAACTTTTTTTTACTCCCTTAGCAACTTTCAAATGCACAATACATTATTGTTAACTGTAGTCGCCATGCCGTACATTATATGCCCAAAATTTGTTCATCTTATAACTGGAAGTTTGTACCTTTTGGTCATCTTCACCCATTTCACCTTTATTCTTTTTTTTTTTTTTTAAAGATTTTATTTATTTATTTGAGACAGAGAGAATGAGAGACAGAGAGCATGAGAGGGGGGAGGGTCAGAGGGAGAAGCAGACTCCCTGCCGAGCAGGGAGCCTGATGCGGGACTTGATCCCAGGACTCCAGGATCATGACCTGAGCCGAAGGCAGTCGCTTAACCAACTGAGCCACCCAGGCGCCCTCACCTTTATTCTTATGTGCATTTGACTAGTGATAGAATTCTGGGCAGCCAAGTGTTCTCTTTCAGTGCATGAATGCCCTCATTCCACTGGTTTCAGTTTTAGCTCAGGAGACCTGCTCTTGCTCTTTGATTTCCTCTTTATCTTTGGCTTTCTACAGTTTTACTATATTTGGATGTTGATCCCTTTCCTTTCTGTTCCCTTCCTTTCTCTGTTTGGAAATCACCAGACATCTTAAACCTGTGGCTTTTACCTGGGAAGTTTTCAAGGAAAATTTTCCGATTTTCTCACTACTGTATTTCATCATTGTCATGACACCATCAATCATAACTTGCACCATTAATTTATGTAACCAAGAAAATAAAAAATAAACCCACATTCAATTAAACTCTGACATACATACACCCTTGTCATTTAAAATGTTTCTCTTGTATTTGTAGAAATTCCTTTTATTAGACAAAATTGTGTTACATATCATTGTTCATCCTTGTATTAATCAGGGTTCTCCAGAGAAACAGAATGAGTAGAATGTGTTTGGTGGTGGGGGGAGGTAGGGTAGGGAGTGTATATGTGTGGTGTGGACAGATAGACAAATTTATTTTAGGGAATTGGCTGTGTGATTATGGAGGCTTATGAGTCTCAAACCTAATGGCAGAGGCCAGCAAACTGGAGACTTCTGAAAAGAGTTACAGTTTGAGTCCTAAGGCAGTCTGCTAGAGAATTCCTTCTTCCTTGGGGGAGGTCAGCCTTTTTGGTCTGTTCTATTCAGACTTTCAATGTTTTGGATGAGGCTCACCTACATTGTGGAGGACAATCTGCTTTACTCCAAAGTGTAATCTTTATCCAAATCTTACCTAAAAACACCCTCACAGAAACATCCAGAATAACGTTTGACCAGTTATCTTGGACACTGTGGCTCAGCCAAGTTGACACATAAAACTAACCATTGCAATACCCAACAAGAAAAATATAAGCAAAGTAAATTACCTCCAACAGGTATTCCTAAAACTTCTTCCCATAAAGAATCTAAGTCTTCTGAATCACTTTTGGGCTACTCTGTGTGCACAGCTTTCCCTCAAAGAGTCCATTAAGGAACTAAAAGCCATTAATGATGGGCTCCTAATCTGGCTTTGAAATTATATAGAACTAGCCTGCTACTGACTTCTCCTTGGAAAATGTCGTTAAACATGCCTGATCGATCTCCTTCATCCCCTCCCCATAACCATTTGTTTTCTAGCAGGTGAAAAGAGTGCTCCACTATTATCTCTGGGATTTTCCCCCAAGCCACTGACCCCCATTCTGAAAGTTTTTTTGTTTGCACTTTTGATATTCACATATGCACAGGCAGTGATAATTGATAACTGCTTCCCGGCTTCAGTAAAAGTAAGATGCCATCAATTGTAAGATACATCCTGATTTCAGAAAGGATAAAATGTGGGGGGAAAATGCATCACAGCATCAGTGAAATAATTGATAATCTCTGCCTTTTCTTTGTCTACTCTCCTGGGACTCCAATTAAACCTATTTATTTAAGTATCTTTCTCCCATACTTTCCATCCTTTCACTGTTGCTAAATCGAAACTTGGGTCCTTATCTTTGATTATTTTTCAGTTCTAACATTTGTAGTTGATTCTTTTACAAATAAGCAATGTCCCAATTTTTACAGTTTCCAGTTACTTGCTGAAATTTTTGTTTGTCTTCTATCTCCAGGAGTATTGCAGGTATTGTTTTTTGCACTTAAATTTTATGAGAGGACAAAAGGCTTTTTATAAGTGACTGAACACACTCTGTGGAATAAAAACTATATTGTATGACTTGCAACTACATACAGTATACTATAAATACCCAGAATAGATCGTAAAGCATCAGTGATGGATTTTGCTATGAGTTTCCTTGATCCTCTCTGACAAAGAAGCAGTAGAGAATAGCGGTTATAAGCAAAGTCAGTTAGACAGACATGTTTGAATTCTGGCCATGAAATCTTGGGCAGTTCCTTTACTTCTCTGAGTCTCACTCTGTTTATTCATATAATTAAGACAATAACAATAGTGATCTAAAAGGGTTGTCTTAGATCAGGTTAAAGGAAATATGGATCGAGTATGTAGACTAACATGGCATCAGGCACATAGTTCACATTGAATAAATGCGCTGTCTCATTATTAGGGAATTGGTGATAATCAACCCCTTTCCTAGGAGAGTCCTTGTTTCCTTCAGGAATTCCCTACTCCAGCTGCATGGGCAGCACTGGTACGAGGATGTCTGCTGTTTCTTCTGGGATCTTTCCACCAAGTCTTGAGCTTTGTTGTCCATTTGCCCAAAGGTTTGTACATAAAGTACATCTTTAAGTATTAGGGCTTTATCCATTGCTGTACAGCCTAGAAAGCCTTGCTTTCTTCCATCCTGCTCTGCAAAATGCTGGCCATGCATCATGCTGCAGCTTTCTATCTCTCATCTGCAGGAGCCGTGGCAATTGAGAGGTTAGAGAGAAGTAAGAGAGCAGTTGTGAGAGAAGTTGAAAAAGAACATATAACTTCCATCTGGCAATACAAGTCACTTCCTGTGCAGGGTCCAAATCAGAAACAGATTCTCCAATGCACAGAAACAAGGATGCTGAGATAACTCCTGAGCCATTCCACACACCTGACCCCCAGGGGAGCTCCACAGGTGTTTCTATTGTGCTTTTTGTTTATACACACATTTCAGGTCTCCAAGCGGAAGGGGGCATGTGCCCACCAGTGCAGCTTGAGAGGATTATATGGGAACACTGGGCCATCACAGAAGTGGAAAATGTCAGCTGCTGGGTGGAAGACTGGGCTTAATACCGACTAGCCCCAGGAGATGCTCTACTTGCTGTAAAAAAAAAAAATGCAGAATTTTCAAAGATGACATCATCCTCCTATTTGCCTACTTTCTCCTTGAACTTGACTACAGACAAGTTTCAATTACTTGGGTTTGGGGTGATAAAAATGTAATTTCTATGAGGATAGGGCTTATGCCTTATTTATCTCTGTGTCCCCAGGGCTAGTTCTGTGCCTGCAACATTATTGATGCTGCTTAATGCATAAACAATGGTATTGTTGAATTTGGTCCACTCCATATGACTTAATCCATGACTAATCCATGTTGGAAGGGAAGTAACAACTCATGCTTTGTTAACCCCCAATAAAACTTTCAATGAAGAAAAAATGAAATATTTCTAAAAATGCTACTCGATAGTGTCAAGATATTTATTACTATTATCATTTATGTGACTTGGGACCTTAAGCAACTCATTTCTCTTCTCTGTTGGAGCTGTTCCATTCTCAAAATGTTACGTAGTAAAGATTAATATTGTGTGAGAAAATTGTAATTCTCTCTTTAAAAGATCACATTCAGTTTAATCTATAACATAAACACAGATACTGGTTCCAGCCCTCTTGGAGGAGGGTTCACTGTGATATTTCTTTCTGTCAACAAATGTTTTTCCCAGGCCTTGCTTTGGTAATAATCACTGGGAAATATTTAGTGCCTGGCTGTGTGCATAGCACTAAAAGGAATGTGATGATGGTCATTTGGGGGCAGAAATCAGATCCCAGTTAGTATTAGCCTTCCCCCTATCAAAGATTAATCCCTCCACTTGTGCTCTGGGCCTCTCCCTTTCTGCCCACTCCTGAAACCTGTTCTATCAGGTATACTAACACTTCCTTCTAGCAGTTGTCTCTCTCTCTCTCTCTCCTCCAGGCTCCTTTCTCATAACTTGGTTCTTTAGTTCAACAGACTTTAATGAAATACCTGCCATATGCCTGGCACAAAGCTGGGCCCTGAGACAGATGCAAAGAACGCTAAGACATTGTCTTGCCTCCTAGATTCTAGAAGGTCACAGTGTAGTTCAGGAGCTTGACATGTAGACAAAATATCAGAGACAGTTACAGAGACATCTAAAAGTTGCCATGGGGGTAAATATGATCAAGTATTTCACAACAGACCTAAAGCAATTAAGTAGTCTTAAATCCTTTGTAGCATGCGGTGGGCTATAAACACACAAACAAATGTATGAATGAATTTGTGCTCTGAGCACAATCTAAATTCTTACCATTGAATGCAGTCTGGTGAGTCAATTAAATTCAACAAACTTTTACTGAATATGTTTGTGGTTTCCAGATCTATACACAATAAAAGACACTGGTGTGGCCCTAAAATGCTCGTAGTACAGGGGAGAAGCATGGAGTCCATGTGTGTTTTCTGGGCAGGAGTGGGGCATAGGGTGTAGTATGTGGGAATGAAAAGGAGATCAAAGCTACCATTTATTGAGGACTAATGAGGTTCCAAGCACTGATCATTTAATCCTCACATCTCTATAAGGAAGGTACCAGCACGTTGCTCCCCAGGTTCCCCTACAAAAGAGATCAAAGCCAAACCTACACTTCAAAAAGCTAAATACAGCTTTTATTGCCTCCCAATGCAAGATGTTTCTAATACAATCTCTTCCCTTCAAAGATGGGGTGAAAAACAGGGGGTGTGCTTTGCACAATGTATTTTGATTTGTACATTTTAGTTCAGACTGGAAAATTGGTATTTCCCTGCCAAATCAATCAAGAACACATTTATTACTTAGTGTTGTTCGAAATAATATCTACAATGTTCAAAGTTTCAATTAAAAGCATAAAATTCTTTCAAGCTCAAAGTTAAAACAAAAAAACGCAAATATAAACTGCAGTTCATGCTCTGTTAATATTTCACTGTGTGGTCATAGATGAATCTCTCTCTCTCTCCCCCTCTCTCGATTTCTGTTTTCTCATTGGCAAATGAGGAAATTGAAATAGTATCTTAAATCATTTCTAAGTTCCCTTCATGTGATTGAATGTAACCACATTTGTTTTGCTTGTAAGTAGTAGGTGGTGGTGAAGGTTTCTGATCCCCCCCCAGTTGCATGCTGTAACAATTATGGGTAAGATATTAGGCATTGTTTCTCAAAGGGGTAATCTGGTTGCGACAAGAATAAGGATGCAGGGGCAGCCCTTCCTCGTGAAAAGGGGAGCAGTGTGCGCTCACAGCCAAGTCCTAAAAGGAATAGTCGCTGCTGCTGTTGTAGTGAATGACAGCCACGTGCCAGGCACTTCGCAGACTTTGTCTCATTTAATCATCGTAAGAATCTCTGAGAGGGCTATCTCAGATGCAAAAACAAATGTCCAGACAAGTTAAATGACTTGCCTTAAGTAACACACCTGGCAATGCACAGCCATCCACTAATAATTCATACTCATAAGGCATTCCAAAGAGGTTGCCTTCAGGGGGGTGCCAGGGATAGCCCTGGCACCTCTCCCCTGAGACCCTGCGCTAATGTGACTAATTTGGAAATCCTCTAGGAGGCAGGGATTACTCACATCCTCACCGGTGACCCTCTGCCAGCAAGCTTGAACACTAGTGTTATCCACCTCCCCTATCCCACCAGAGGGGACTCACACCCTGGGGGCACAGAGCCTGCTGACCTGGATTCACTGGTCTGTGCAGGGTTCTACAATATTTGAGCCACCCTTTAAAAATTAGGAGATTATACATAAAGATGCAGATGTACAGCTTCTCTTTAAAAATTCCAAAGACCCGGAAACAGAGTGTACTTGGTAGCCTGGCAACAACAAGCTGGAACCAGGTCTGCTCTCCGCCTATACGGCACTTTTGCGTAAATTAGAAAAAGGTGCTGCACTGGGCTGATGGGAGCCAGTGGGCTCACAGCTTGGCAAGAGGAGAGCAGGCTGGATTTCACCCACTCCCTCATGGCCAGCACCCTCTTGCACAGTTGTTCGTGGCAGTTCTAGCCAAGCAGCTCCTCCTGCAGATGGGGAACATCCTCTCTGGTAGATACGATCTCTAACATTCTCTTAATCCTCCCCAGCTCTGAAACCCAGTGCCAGCTAAACACTGACAATCTGTGGACTGTCAGTATTTTATACCCATCCCACTTCACTCGTTTCTTTGATCTCCTAGCCCCTGTAGATTTTTTTTTTTTTCATTTGCAACCCTTACTCTAATGAATTATGGAAGAAAGGTAGCATGGTGGCTCTCATATGTATTTGCAAAAATACTCAAAAGGCATAGAATGGCGAACAGGGAGGTATAAGCTAGAATTATCAACCATGGAAGCAGTTGTTCCCAACCATTTCAAAGTTTCCAGTGGTGGACTTAAGTTCTTCCATTCCATGGGCCTACTTGGACTTCCAACACTTCTTGAAGTGCCTGTGAGCCAGGGATGGCTCCCCTGCTCACCTCATCTGCTTTGCTTCAAACTCACAGCTCAACTACTATTGATTCACTCTTACCTTCTCATAAATGCCCTAGCATTCCCTTTATTGCTCTCTCCTCATTCCTCATGTAGCACTGGCTCACACGTCAATGTCAAAGCTGCCACGTTTGATTATTCCAACTGGATGCTGCCCTTTCCTCAGGGAAGGAAGCAACCTCTTTGCTCAGTTGAGCCTATTGCACCCTATTATGAGTTGAGTTCTGTTCTCCAAGAAGATGTTTGGAAGTCTTATGCTCCAGTACTTTTGAATGTGACCTTATTTGGAAATAGGGTCATTGCAAATGGAATCATTAATATGAAATCATACTGGAGTAGGGTGGGCCCTTCAGCTAACATGACTGGTGTCCTTATGAGCAGAGACACAGAGACATAGGGAGAACACCATGGTGACAGAGGCAGAGACTGGTGTGATGCATCTACACACCAATGGATACCAAGGGTTGCTAACAATGGCCAAAGCCAGGAGAGAGAGCCATGGAACAGGTTCTCCCTTGGTACCTCCAGAAGAAACCAACCCTGCCAACACCTTGATTTTGGATTTCTAGCCTCCAAAACTGTGAAAGAATACATTTCTGTTATTTTAAGCCACCCAGTTTGTGGTAACTAGTTACAGCAGCGTAGCAAACAAGATACTTGGCTTCATCAGAATCAGTGTAGGTCTGGTAGCCCAGGCCTGGATGGGTAAAGAATGTGGTTGAGATTTGTTTCAAAATGACAAGGTCCATCACAGACCCCCCTTGGCTTTGGCTTTTGTTCCATAGTCTAGGTGAACTGAGCAGATTGGAGACGGTAATTTTTTTTTTCTGTGTGTTAAACATAGAAAAGTCTTTCATTTTTTCCTAACTCACTCTGTGCCACCTCCACTTCCCCTCCCCTCAGCCCCCAACATCTTGCTGGTAGTGTGTTGAGAGCAACATTTCTCTGCGTGGACGTTCTGACTCACTCCTTTTCAATAACACCCTCTTCCTTGATAAATCAATACCCTGACCAAAGTGATGGTGCATTTAGGTCATTAAACAAAGTAGTCATGGCAGGAGAAATGAGATGCAGCTTTGTTTCCAAGATATTTTTGCTTTTGGTCTTATTTACCTGGATAATGCAAAAAAAGTACAGCTTCTAAAAACCGAATAAAGAGAAAACTGACTATACTGAGCTGTGATGATTGAGAACGGAAGCCAGGACAAAGTGCAGAAGGAGCTCTCATGGGAAGACATAGGTTGTCTTGGGCAAATCACATCCCCTCTCTGAACTTCAGTTGTCTCAGGGTTGGAATAGATCTTCTCTTTTCTGAATCTCTGCTGTAGAGTTCTAGGATTCTCTGGTCTTAAAAAAAAAAAAAAGTGGCAATGTCCGAATAATATGCAAAATCCTCAAGCTTCAGTTTGTACCTTTTCAGGGGCTCATTCATTAAGGACATGGCTATCTTTGGATGATGCCTTTTGTAATTCTTGAGGCGCACTATGGACATTGACTTACCATGCCTGCCTACCAGAGATACAGAGAAGCTGCAAATGGCATTGTCACCAGTAAACTAAAACACACAGAGTTTCAGGTAATAAACATTTCAGGGAGGACCGCAGAGAAAATCTATTAGGTAAAGATTTGAATGCAGATTTCAATATTGAATCCTTTTAATTTTCTCTGTCTCTCTCCTCTTTCTCATGTACTTTCTTGGTAAAATACATTTTATTAAATTTTATGGAAAAATTATAAAATGCAGGGGCGGCTTGGTGGCTTAGTAGGTTAAGCATCTGACTCTTGATTTCAGCTCAGAATCATGATCTCAGGGTCATGAGATGGAGCCCCATGTCAAGCTCCATGCTGGGCATGTAGCCTGCTTAAGATTCTCTCTCTCCCTCTCCCTCTGCCCCTACCCCACTGCTTGCTCTCTCTCGCTCAAAAAAAAAAAATTATAAAATGCAGATAAGCAAAGAGAAAAAAAATAAGAAACATGCATAATCTCATCACTAGAAATAAATACTCTTAGCAATTTGGTATTTGCTTGTGGATGTGTCTCAATGCACTTGCATGAGTGTATGTGTGTGAAATATAACTTCCAAATTAACTTTGCAGAGAAATATAAGAGTTTTTATGAGCTTTTATGAACCCTCAAAAGGTTTCAGGAGCACAGATCTTTCCAGTTAGAATATACTCAGCAAATCAATAATATATTTAAATTAGTGCCAACAGCCCCATGTTTATGGGGTCTCTGAGAAAAGCAATTTATAGTGTTGATCTTTTTTAAGGAGACCAGATAGCCATCTTTAGGCAGGTCATGTGTGGTTTGGGATAGCCAGAATAGGTGGACAAATTTTCCACATTCTGCTACAAGACCAAGAGCCAAAAGGAGCTCTTAGTTCCATCATTGGTTGGACATTTTTTGAACATCATGTACAATCTGATGGTCTACACTGAGGAATGACCAAAAAAAAGTATAATAGATTTCCTTAAAAAAACTTATAGTGCAGGTTTCAAAAAAATAGTAAGTTTTATAATTCACTCTTTTTGAACAAAAATCTTATGCTGAAATTAATGTATAAAATACATCAAAGCAGACTGTTCTGGAGGACACAGAGGTAGAGGCCTAGAGTTCCATCCATAAGTTTTTTTTTCAGATGGCCCCTAAGGATTCCACAAACTACAGTGTGAAAACCTATAACTCCAGAAGATGTATGAAAGCATAGACCAGTCAAGGTTTGAGATTATGACTGTGGTTGATCATGGTGAGGAAACCACAGTTAATATGCTCCCTTGTGTGCTGGGCACTCTTACTGGGGCTTTGCCTCTTATCGATTAATTTAATCATCACAACAATCTGGATATTTAGGTATAAGCATTTCTATCTGATCACTAAGAAACCTGAGGTTTGGAAAGATAAAATGACTAACCCAATATCTCCCAGCTATATTTGGCAGTCCTGAGATTCAGACATAAGTCTAGCTGACTCTAACATCTATGACAACTCTTACATCTAAATAGAAGTCAAGAGTTGAGTTCTACACACACACACACACGCATGCACACACGTGCACATACACATGCGTGTGCACACGCATGCACATAAAGAGACACAAATCACAAGGGTATACATGATTGATTGTGAAATGAGAGGTAATGGCTAGATCTGGTGTATCTTGACCATTGAGATAAAAAACAAAAAGATTATAGGTAGAAGTCTGGGCATTACATAGCCATTGGACCATGACAAAAAAGAGAATGTATGTTTCAAGTAGATCATAGTAAACAAAGATTGATATGTGCTGATACATACACTGTGTGTGAGAAATTACAAGGATGAAAGTCCTTGTTATTTGGAAAATCTGCCTAGAGGAGGAAGAACTTGATTTAGAGTTAAAATAATGCTTGGTAGCCTCAGAAGACATCCCTCACAGATATTTATTAATTACCATGTTATTTGAACATATGTCCACAAATTCTTTGATACTCCTCCCTCCAGGTAATAGAGCTTAATTCCCCATTCCCCAAAAGTTACAAGATATAGGTAGTAAGATAAATACCATAAAAGGACACTGAATTAAGCTTTTCTGATTATTAAAGCAAAAAATACATATATGTGTGTATATATATATATTAGATTTTATTGTTGTCATTCCCTGATGAAAGAAAACCAAATCATTAATTTGCAAAAGCAAAAAAAAAAATTTCTGTTACTACTTTTAAGGTAGAACAATCATGTAGTACTTTTATTAGCTCATTAGTGACCAAACAAGAAAGTTTTCAACTCTAAAACACACAGAGAGTCTGCCCAGATAGATTATCCCTATAAGACTCTTTATAAAAGGGTTTCAGGCGCCTGGGTGGCTCAGTTGGCTAAGCGACTGCCTTCGGCTCAGGTCATGATCCTGGAGTCCTGGGATCCAGTCCCACATCAGGCTCCTTGCTCAGCGGGGAGCCTGCTTCTCCCTCTGACCCTATCCCCTCTCATGCTGTTTCTCTCTCTCTCTCTCAAATAAATAAATAAATAAAATCTTAAAAAAAAAAAAAGGGTTTCATGTTGGGGCACCTGGGTGGCTCTGTTAGTTAAACATCCAACTCTGGCTTTTGGCTCAGGTCATGATCTCAGGTTTGTGAGATTGAGCCCCCCATCAAGCTCTGCTCTGGGCATGGAGCCAGCTTAAAATTCTCTCTCTGCCCTGCCCTGCTCCCCCCTACCACCCCGCCCCCTACCACCCCGCCCCACTCACATTCTCTCTCTTAAAAAAGAGAAGAAAAAAGAAAAGGTTTCATGTTTACTACCAAACTGCAACTCAATGAAGGCATTCCTGCAAGGTCGGAAATAATGTGAACCCACTAGTTTGTTTCATGACTATCTAAATTGATTCTGAGAAAATTGCCTTGAAGAATGGAAAAGAATAAATAGTTAAGCACCACTTGTCTCGCACCTCTCTCTTACTAAAAAACGTTTCGATCATTCTCTATTACCTACAGGTTTAAGAGTAAATACTCTATAGTAAAAGAGCAATGCCTCAGAGGCCTGTTAGAGGAGTCCATCATAAGCTATCCATTCGCCAGCTTTTGCCAAGGCTTTGTATTTTACTGACTTTGGCTATTGGCAAGCATCTAGTGGATTTTTTCTTAATTTTTAATTTTCATTCCAGTTAGTTAACATATAGTGCAATATTAGTTTCAGGTGCACAATATAGTGATTCAACACTTCCATACATCACCCAGTACTCATCACAAGTGTCCTCCTTAATCCCTATCACCTATTCAACCCATCCCCCCCCACTCCCTCCCCTCTGGTAACCACCAGTTTGTTCTCTGTGGCTAAGAGTCTGGTTCTTGGTTTTCCTCTCTGTTTCTTTCTTTTTCCCATTTGCTTCTTTGTTTTGTTTCTTAAATTCCACATATGAGTGAAGTCATATGGTATTTATCTTTCTCTGAATGACACTTCACTTGGCATAATACTCTCTAGCTCTACCCACATCATTACCAATGGCAAGATTTCATTCTTTTGATGGTTGAGTAATATTCTAGTGTGTGTGTGTGTGTGTGTATATATATATATATACCACATCTTCTTTATCCATTCATCAGTCAATGGACATTTGGGCTCTTTCCTTAATTTGGCTATTGTTGATGATGCTGCTATAAACAGTGGGGTGCATGTAATCCCTTTGAATTAGTATTTTCCTATCCTCTGGGTAAATCCCTACTAGTGCAATTACTGGATCATAGGGTTGTTCTATTTTTAACTTTTTGAGGAACTTCCATTCTGTTTTCCAGAGTGGCTGCACCAGCTTGCATTCCCACCAACAGTGTAAGAGGGTTCCCCTTTCTCTGCATCCTCGCCAAAACCTGTTGTTTCCTGTGTTGTTAATTTTAGCCATTCTGACAGGTGTGAGGTGGTATCTCATTGTAGTTCTGATTTGTATTTCCCTGATGCTGAGTAATGTTGAGCATCTTTTCATGTGTCTGTTGGCCATCTGTATGTCTTCTTTGGAAAAGAAAGGGATGGAAGGAGGCTCATGGGACCTGAAAAGGAACCTGGAAAGGCCTACATGGCAGAGGGATGACTTGGGATGCTACTGGGGTCTTCTCAGCACCAGATGATATGAGTTTGACCTGGAAAAGTAATGACAGGAAGAAAAAGTTTGATGGACATTATGTAACTTCTTTTATTTATTAAAAAAAGTTACCTATTGAGTTCTAGCTCCTTGGGATGCATCAATAAACAAAACACACACACACAGAGACTCTACCTTCACTATATTTATATTCCAGTGGAGAGAGATAGACTGTAAACAATTAAATTAATAAGTTTTATGGTGTTTTAGAAGACAGGAACTGCTATGAAAAAAAAATACAGAAGGATACAGGAGATTGGGGACGCAAGAGGGCATGTAGCAATTTTAACTGAGTGGTCAGGGAACGCTTGCTACGAAAGTGAAATCTGAGCAAAGCCTAAAAAAATGAGGCAATCAACCATGTTGATGTAAGAGAAGGCTGTCGTCATTCAGAGGGAAAAGCCAAAGCTGGGCACAGCCAGGAGTTGAGTGAGCTGGGGGAGAGGAGTAGTAGATAAGCTCAGGGGGATGATGTGGGGTCTGGCAAGCCACTGTAGGTGCTTTGGTATTTACTCTGAGGCTAACCAGGAGTCACAGGAAGGTTCTGAGTAGAGGGCTGACTTGATCTAACTTTGGTTTTAAAAGAGGTACTATAGCTGAGGTGAGGATAAAAGTAGGAAGCCAAGGGGCGCCTGGGTGGCTCAGTGGTTAAGCGTCTGCCTTCAGCTCAGGTCATGATCCCAGGGTCCTGGGATTGAGCCCCGCGTCGGGCTCCCTGCTCTGCGGGGAGCCTGCTTCTCCCTCTCCCACGCCCCCTGCTTGTGTTCCCTCTCTGTCAAATAAAATCTTAAAAAAAAAAAAAAAGTAGGAAGCCAAATTTATGAAAGACCCATCAAGCCATTGAATTAAACAGGGTCAAGTACCAAGGACTGCTTTGGGAAGGGCCTCATCTGAGCTGGCCAGAGAAGATTGTCATAGCAAGAAGCTAATGAGAGGAAGGCTCTTTCCTGATTTTCCTGGTTGCATGTTTTCTTCAGTGTGTCAGTTGGATGCCAGAGCAATTCCTGAGTGTTCTGGTGACCAAGGAGCTGGCTGTCTTCTGTGCCCAGCCAGGCCTCAGTCCTGTGGTCATGTGTGTGGCTGCTACATTTTCACTTTCTTTCAAGACATGGGAATCTCTCAAATCTCTTTTGTGGCTTTTTTCTCAAGGCAGAGACACCCATAGTGGCCTCTGTCCTTTGGTCCTACAGCTGGAGAAAGGAAGAAATAAGGCATTTATATGGACAACTCCAGTCTGTTTCCTGGATTCTGTTAAAGTGATTCCCAGCACTGTCGTGCTAGGGAGAGGCATGTCCTCTTAACAATTAAAGAGGGGTTAAGGAGGTTCAAACTAGCTTATCCCCAGACAGGCCTTCAGAGCAATGCAGTCCAGTAGAAATATAATGCAAACCACACATGTAACTTTAAGTCTAGTAGCCACATTTTAAAATGTAAAAAGAAACAGGTGAAATTAATTATAATAATATATTTTATTCAACTCATATCTAAAATATTATTTCAATATGCAATAAATATAAAAATTATTAAGGCGATTTTAAAATTCTTTCTTTTTTATAGTAAGCCTTCAGAAGCTGGTGTGCATTTCACCCCTCCAGGACATCTCAATTCAGACTAGCCCATTTCAAGATCACATGTAACTAATGTACTGGATAACACAGCTCTAGGCCTACATATCCCAATGCCTGTATTTCTCTAGGTTGGCTAGCACTGTATGCAACTGTTTTGTGCGTTAAGTACTAATGATCTGTAGAACTTTCACTTACGGGAAATGGAATTTGGTAATGTATGGTAGAAGGGAAGCAGAAACACCTTGATTATATCCCACCTCCAACCCAGCCTGTCTTCTCTCCACACTGAGAACAAGTATAAGTGAGAAAGGGCTTTGTAAACAGAAGAGTTTTGCCCAAGCTTATTACTGTGATTGAAACTACCGGCTCTATCTTTGGAGCACACACACTGTTTTTGCCAGTATGTGCTTCAAGAGTGAAAAAGTACCTGAAGAGCATAAAGTCTTCTTATGACAAGGATGCTGGGCTCATTCCAGGGGGCTAGCCCCAGGAAGATGTGAAACTTCAACACGGGGCAAATGGATCTTTATTTGAACCAGGTTCTCTCTAGTTGCTACTATCAGAGTAATTTATGGCTAAGGTTTGGCATGTTTTTCACCAAGGCAATTTGTTTCCAGGCCCCGTCAAGGGTCTCCATATTGCCTGTCAATGATTACTAGTCCTGGCTGGGGAAAATCTCTCCAGTGAACACAGACAGCAAAGCAAGAACTTGGGCTTCAGCAGATGTTTGCACTAGGCGAGGTACAGTCTTCAGTGGAGGAAAGATAGAGAAGTGTCTCTATATGACTTATACTTTCCCCTAAAGTCAAATTCAGGCTGTTGAATAAATCCAGGAACAAAGTGCTAAAGTTGCCAACAGGCCAAATCAATAACAAGGATGTTGAGGGCAGTAGAGGAAAAAATTAAGGAAATATACAGATATTTTATTGGGCTATAAGCATCTTGAAGACTGGGCTATAAGCATCTTGAATCGGTTTTGTCACTCCTTTTGGTGAGCAAATGAATGATATAACTAATACATTTTTATTATTCTGTAACCCAAGATAACAATTGGTCTAAGCCCTTGTACCTTTAACAAAACCAAGTTTTAGAATTCTGAAGATTGTATAATTGGACCAGATAAACGTTAAAGTCTTCATGAGACTCTATGATTCTGTAATTTGACTGGACATGTGCTAATGAGTTTCAAATATCATTAGGCTTAAAAAGTGCTTTAAGTTTTGGGGTAGCTACTCCAAACAATACTTGTCCATTTTTTCTCAGCCCATGCTAGCCCAAGTGCTGGGCCCAAACTAGTATAAATATGAAACTTAACTGAGTGAGGATGATTGTTTGTGGTTATTGCTGGGAGGTCAAGCACTGGATGAGGGAGCCCATGTTATTGGGAATGAGCCCGGAATTTTTGTGCCCTAGGCACTCACTAGAGCTCCATAGGCCCCGGCATACATAACCAGACTAGATGATTTGCCAAATGCTATGGACACTGACTTTTTACATGAGCTTAAGTGGAGAAACTGCCCAGGGCCACATCTTTGCCCAAGGGCTGTGACAAATATCTTTCAGTCCTGTAATTCCCCAGGCATTATGTGGGATACTTTGCTCCCTCCAGGTTCTCCAGGCACGATGCAAACATGTGGGGTGGTTCATTTGCAGCACCGAAGACCATCAAATTCCAGAAAGTCCAGAACACTCTGAGAAGCTCAGCAGAGAAACCATCGGTTTGAAAAGTGAGCAGCTGACAGGTTCAAGGGCAGACTCCCAAAAGTGGGCGGGGGGATAATCTTCCTTTAAGCTCTCTCTCCCCACCCAATCCACCTTACTGCTAGAGTAATTGCCCTAAAACCAAAGTCAGATCTAGTCGCTTCCTAATTCACAAACCCTAAATGGCTCCCAACACCTGCAGAATGAAGTATAAACACCTTCATGAGGGATTTCAGGCTGTCACTGTCTGACCCCAGGCCATCATTCCAACCTCATATCATGTTACACTCCTCCGTGCACTCTGGGCGATACCCCAGCCAACTGGACGTCTCATCATTCCTTAAATTCTATGTGTATTTCCCTGCCCCCGCCCTCACATTTGTGTTTGGGCTACAATGCCTTCCCTTGCCTTTCTGGTCTACCAAAATTTTCCTTATTCACTGGCCCACTCAAACTGGAGTCCACCAACTACCCTTGTCCCTGCTTACATCTTATTTTTACTTTAATTCTGCCTTTGATTAGAATTCATTGTATAAATGTCTGTTCCTCCCTCCTTTGCCACTTTATTTTTGAGGACATGGACCATGTCTTACTAATTTTTGTTTTTCCCACAGCTCCCATTATATAGTCCTGATCACTGGAGTTGGACAGATAATATTTGTTGGATAAAGGAATGGGAAGCTGACTTATGTCCTTACTTAAGCCAGCACTCCATCTAGCATTGGTGGAATAGGATTTGTGATAAATGCCACACTGCTTAAACAAGAAGGAACTGTTTGGTTGGAAGAAGGTCTTCGGGGGAGAAAGAGCACTGGAGCAAGATTCGGAAGACTTGGGTTTGGATGCTGGCTGGGAAGGCAAGGGGGTTGTAGGCCGAGACTGTAAATGGTTCCCCACTCTCCATTCTCCCCTTCTCTCTTCTGAATAGAACATTCAAGTTTTAGCTGAGCTCATGACTTTCCAGCTGAAGACCACTTTGCTTAGTCATCCTTGAAACCAGGTATCAAAATTTCGGCCAAAGGAAAATGAGTGGAAGACATATGAGCAACATCAGAAGTGTGCATTTAAAATGAAAGGAAGGCCCTTCACTTCCTCTCTTCCTCTCTTTGTAGGAATGTAGGAATGTGGAGTCAGAGTGAAGTAGCAATGTATATTTGATGACAAGGATGAGGCAAACCTCCTAGGTTGTGATGGTGCCATTTGCTTCATCTGCAATCTTCCCCACCCCACTGTACTGCAGCCTCATCCTTCCTTAAGACTTCATCTTGCTCAGCCTAAAAATCTTATTTTTGATTCTTCATTCTATCAAAGAAAGATACCTAATCCATTAACAAATCCCATTGGCTCTACTTTCCAATATATCCAGAATTCATTGACTTCTCACCACCTCTACTGGGGCCAGCCACAATTACCTTTTCCCTGGATTACTACAATAGCTGTTTATGACCTCACAGCATTTATCCTACTCCCCTCTTTCCGCACCATCAGTTTCCATAGAGAAGCCAGAGTGATTCTTTTAACTCCTAAGTCAGATTAATCACCCCCTTCCCAACCCTCTCAATGCTTCCCACCACAATCAGAGATGAAAAGTCCTAGCAATAGCCTATAAAGCCCTACATGATCTGGGCCTTTTACCTCTCTGCGTTTGTCTACTACTTCCTTCCCACTTCTCTCCTCCAGCTGCTTAGCAGCTCCTTGCTGTTCCCCATACACTTGGTATACTCTGGTCTCAGGGCCTTTGCATAGTTATTCCTTCTGCCTGAAATGATCTTCCTTCAGATAGCCACGTGGTTAACTTGCACACCTGATGTTTGTTTGAATGTTAGCTTCTTAACTAGGCTTACCCTGAAAAGTCTATTTAAAATTGCAACCCCTTGGGGCGACTGGGTGGCTCAGTTGGTTGGGCGACTGCCTTCGGCTCAGGTCATGATCCTGGAGTCCCAGGATCAAGTCCCGCATCAGGCTCCCTGCTCAGCAGGGAGTCTGCTTCTCCCTCTGACCTTCCCCCCTCTCATGTGCTCTCTCTTTCATGCTCTCACTCTCTCAAATAAATAAATGAAATCTTTTTAAAAATTAAAAAAATTAGGCGCCTGGGTGGCTCAGTTGTTAAGTGTCTGCCTTCAGCTCAGGTCATGATCCCAGGGTCCTGGGATCGAGCCCCACATGCGGCTCCCTGCTCCGCGGGAAGCCTGCTTCTCCCTCTCCCACTCCCCCTGCTTGTGTTTCCTCTCTCACTGTGTCTCTCTCTGTCAAATAAATAAATAAAATCTTTTTAAAAAATTTAAAAATAAATTAAATTGCAACCCCACCTCCACCCCCATCCTCCTCATTACCTGCTTGCTTTGTTCTTCTTAGCACTTACCATTTTCTAACATACCTTACAATTTATATTTTTGTCTATTGTCTATCCCCCCACACAAGAATATAAGCTGATTGTGGGCAACAATTTGTATATATATATATATATATATATCTCCATATTTTTTCACCAATGTATCTCCTGTGCCATGGTATATAATAAGCACTCAATAAATATTTGTTGAAGGAATAAAAATCACAAGGATTCTGGAGTCCCAGCACCATGGAGTTGTTATATCCCTGAACAGTTCTACGACACAGAAACAAATTTCTGCTTTTGTCAAGTTGGGTCTTTGTTATGGCAACTGACTCCAGTTAAATTACATCGTTTACCAATCAGGATACACTAAGCAATGCTGTGGCAGCAAATATCCCAGTGGCTCTAGACATTAAAGGTTTATTTCTTGCTCACACTACGTATCTACTCTACTTTGTCAGGGAGCTGTTTGACATTGGCCTCATTCAGGGACAAAAACTCTACCACTTGGAATGTCTTAAGTTACAGAGGTAGGGAATAAAGAGGGCTGGAGAGTCACGTACTGGCAATAAATTGCTCCCTCCTGAAAGTGACATGTCACTTCTACCTACATCTATTGACCAGTTATATGGTCTTGTTCAACTGCTAGGGGACAGGGAAGTATAATCTTCCCACATACTTGAAAGGGGAGGAAAATGCAGATGAACAATGGAAATTTCTACTACATTTAATAATCTGCTTTTTCCACATAAGATATCACAAAATTATTTATAAGATGGTCAACATTTAAAAAATCTTTTATTGGCGTTCCTGGGTGGCAGAGTCGGTTAAACATCTGACTCTTGGTTTTGGCTCAGGTCATGATCTCAGGGTCCTGGGATCTAGCCCCGTGTCAGGCTCCCTGCTCTGCAGGGAGTCTGCTAGTCTCTCTCCCTCTGTCTCTGCCCTCCTCCAAATAAATAAAGAAATCTTTAAAAAAATTAAAAAAAATCTTTTATTATGGGAAATTTCAAATACATACAAAACAGGATAGGATAATGAACTCCCAGGTATCCATCACCCATTAGCACACCACTATTTTTAACCACTGAAAAAATTTCCATTGTACAAAGGAGCTTCTTATTTATCTAAACTCTTGTGTTGGGTACTGCTAAATTTTGCCACTACAAATCATACTGCAATGAACAACTTTACTCATAAGTTGTCACTTATTTAATTATTTCCATATGACAAAATCCCTTTTAGTGACAACTTTCAGACCCATCTTTCTCCCAACCAACTGACTTCCTGGGTCACTGCTCATTCCCAAAGGAATGTAGAGTCCCAGGATAAAGGGAAGGACAGGGCAGCAGGTCCTATCCAAGGAAAATGTTCTATAATTTTTAATAATACTCTAGACATATATATTCAAGGAAAATATGATTAATACATAATTTATCAGACTGAACTAAAATATGATTTGGTGCTCACTTTGGCAGCACATATACTAAAATTGGACCGATACAGAGAAGATTAGCACAGCCCCTTGCAAGGCTGACATGCAAACTCATGCAGTGTTCCATATTTTAATTAACAAATTAATTAATTAATTGATAAACAATAAGTGATTTGTGGTTGAAGAGTTTAACATCTCTTAAATGGTTAATTAATGAGAAAAATTCTGAATTTCCTCCCAAAGCTTCCACCCCTAATACAAATCCCCTTCTTGGAGAGAGTACTTTGAGTCAGAGCCTTGCAGTTTGATAGGAAGACATGAATCCTGGTTTCAGGCACACACTATCTATAAGTTATGTGACCTAAGTCAAGTTATTTGACTTTTTCCAAGCCTTTATTTTTTCCATTTGTAAACTGGCAATTCTAACTCAACGCTTTGTTGTGAAATGTAGGTAACATGGTGTTTATGAAAGCATCTATTACCAAGCCTGGTATATGATGGGCGCACAATAAAAATTTCATTTTCTTTTTTATCCTTTTTTTCTCTTTTATTTTCAGGTTATACTCAAGGCATGAGTGTTGTAGTGGTTTTGAACAACAGTTTTCATGTTACAGTTCTTAGTGAGCATGTCCTTCTTGAGAGTATGTCCAGCAATCAATAACATTGTTTTGAAATTAGTATTTTTCCATGACACCAAAAAAAAATTTTGGAAAATTCTTTCAGGTAAGTCCTTTCTTTGGAAAATTCCCATTCCCTCATTTGCAGCAATCAAGTGCTATTTACCCCAGGACCCAACACCTTTCAAATGGTTATTTTCAATGTTAATAAATGATTTCATTCATTTCCTATTTTCCTCTGTTCACCAACCTGCCAGCCGCTGACCTTAAAATAACTGTACTGGTAAACAACTGATTCAGATTATTAGTAGGATATCTGTAATTGTGTTACATGGTCCACCCAGTTGGAAATGAGCAAACATGGCTCCTAGCACCTGGCTGTGTGAATTGGTAGCCGGCTTAGGAGGGCCTGGAAAGAAGGGTATCATAAAACTTGAAAAGATGAGTTCAAGGTTGATGAGAATAGAAGGCTCTGTTTTGCTCTTGTCATATTCTCCAGAGTGGCTGGCACATGGCAGCACAGAGTAGGAATTAATAAGTACATCTGGGTTGAGTGGATGCCGGGAAGGGGGCAAGTGTTATCCTTCTCCAAATTCAATTTTGCTCCATTTTTTTTTTTCAAGACCCTTCCTATTTTTGATAATTTTCACCATTTGGGGTTTCTTTTCTTCACCTGTCAAACTTCTCTTTGTATTTCTTACTCTACCTAGTGGCAAGGCTGGCCCTCCGAGAGTTCAGTAAATGTTTGTTGAATGAGCAAAAGGTACAGAAGGTCTTCTGCAAAAGATACAAGAAGCTAAACTCTGAATGTTTTGAAAGAGAGAGATTGAGCGGGTGAGAGAGAAAGATAGACTGCATGCCTTTGTGCGTGGATATTTACATGTCTGATTTTAAAGTGCTCCTCTTCAAGGTGAGACACCAGATCACTGTTGCACTAAGATGTATACTCATTATTCATAGCTTTCTGATGCTGAAAGTTTATTAAGAAAACTCTATGAAGCATTCAAATCTGGTTTCTCAACAGTGATTTTGATGACTTGAGTTGTTTTTTTTCATCCTTATTGCTTTCAGATATACATAAATCTTTTCTCTCTCCATTATTCCCCATGTGCGTGAAATGTGATACTTTTCAGTATTCTTGGGTTCTTTTGGAATCCAGACTTTTCACTTCCTCCACATCTGCTATGAAACTGAATATTGATTAATGTGACCCATAAACCTAACTGGTTAAATGGGGCCAATGACCAATTCCTATTCTTGGATTTTTTAGGAGTTTCTATCATTTTTTCCAATCTCTCTCTTAACTGTGCTTTTGTTGTTGTTGTTGTTGTTAATGAAAAGATTAAAGGAAAATTATATCAGCAGTAAAGTTCTCAAACACATCTGAGGCTTAAATTCCAAGCCTTTTGACCAATACTAACCCAGACTATCTTACTAAATTTAAGATAAAAATGTTTCTAACCTTGCCACTTTTGCCCTATAAAAATTACAGAGTAATGTGAAAACATATAACACCTAAACATCTTCAGAAAGAAGTGCCCATTTCATTGAAAGTCTCACATATGACAAAGAATAATTAGCAATAAAATAGGATTATCACTCAGTGATTCCACAGGACAAAAATATACTTAAGGAGAAAAAAACTGTAACCCTCAAGGGTCTGATATTCTGACTTTGACTGGTAAAAGATGCTATAAAGGATGGATGCCATGAAGACTGGGAGAGCAATTCAAGTCATACTATCACTTTTTCCCAAACAGAGTAGGATATACAGAGTCCTTGGTTACGAAATCCCAAGGGGTGCTATTTACATAGAATACAATGAAACCTTCCATAGTTTGTACAACATGGAGACCTGAATGTATGCAAGCAAATGAGCAGAGGCTTCCTCTAAGTAGCCACTCCCATAGAAAGTCTTAATCCCAAAATATTGCCTTGTTAAACTTTGGAATTACCTTAAAGGTCTGTGTTACATTCTTTGGAATATCCTTAATAACTGCAAATAATCCTTCAATGGTGGACTTGACATTTGGAAATATTAAAAATCTTTAGGTACCAAATCTCATATAAATCATAGAACCTGACAAATGTCATTTTTTTTCTTGGTTAAAAAAAAGAAAGAATTTTGAGGTATTTAGATTAATTTTTCCCTGTGACTGAAGTGACTCTGAACATTTTTCCCAAGGAGATAGAAGAAGATTAGGAGCAAAGGATGCCTCAATAGAATAAGCATGTGGCCTCCTAATGACATAATTTTGAGGATAGAAATGTTAATTTGGTTGTTTTATATTTTTTCCAAGTCTTGTTTTGTTAATATCACATGTAAAATCTAGTTTGAGTGTCCATATTGGTGCCTTGGTCTCCCCAGAGATGAAATGAGAAGAATATACTCTAAGGAGGCTGTTTCAGAGAATGTGTACGTTAAAAAAATTGCTCTGGAGATTTCAAATAATAATCCAGATGGAGAATACTTGGAAAAACCTTTGACTTGAGGCAAAAGTCTTGATCCCCTACCCTGACCCCATTACAAATTTATCAACACTATATGAGACAATTCAATATAACCATTTTGCAGAAGGGATGACAAAAGGAAGCAATTAAGACTTAACATGACTCCTAAGAAAGTTGTATTTTGGGGCACTTGGGTGGCTCAGTTGGTTGGGCATCTGCCTTCAGCTCAGGTCATGATCCTGGGGTCCTGGGATGGAGCCCCACGTCAGGCTCTCTGCTTAGCAGGGAGCTTGCTTCTCCCTCTCCTCCCCACTCATGTGCTCTCTCTTGCTATCTCTGTCTCTCTCTCAAATAAATAAAAACAACTTAAAAAAAAAAGAAAGTTGCATTTTATACTTCACCTGTTGATTATAGATCAGCAATTCTGCACAAGATTTCTAATTGTAGACAAAATAATCAATCAACCAACCTCTTACTTTTGATCTTTTTGGTTTCATAATGAACCCAAGGACTAATAAGGCTGAACATGTTAGACTTCCCCCAAAACCAGGATACCACCTCTGCCTTTAGAAGGAAAAACCACGAATTCAGAAAATAAAATCAGTCTTTGCATACAGCACAATTAGTTCTACCAACTGAGAAGCCTCCCTACCTCTCATTTGCTTCTATTGCAGGTAGAATCTATTAAAGTTAGTCAGAGCCCTGGGGGTGGAGTAGGTGGGGTACATGTGTCTGTCTTGTGTTGGCCTGTTATTGTTGTGGTGCTCACAGGACCATGGGAGGCAGTGTTGAGTGATCCCTTTTATGTCTAGACAGATATTCATAATGAAATAGATGTCTGGCTCTTGAAGTTAACTTCTTAGACTGGAGGTATTTTGGTTTACAAAGGCCCAAATAAGAATGGATGACATTGTCTTGGGTGAAGCCATAGAGACTAGGAGGAAAAATGAGCAGGGGATGGGGAGAGGGTAAGGAGATCTCCTGCTGAAAGTTAAAATGACACCTATGGCAGAATAGTGACTATAATAAGAATCCTGTGTGTTAAACCATATTGACCTGGAAAGCATTCTTCAAGTCCAACTTTCCCAGACATCCAAATAACCTGCCTTGATCTTCCTTTTTTTTTAAGTATATGTGCTGCCGAAGTGAGCACCTGCCTTGATCTTCTTAATGCCCCCAAATGATTGTGTTTTCCTAATGGCTTGTTTTCCTTTGGCTTCCTTAGGACCCTTGATTTTAGCAGAAACTAGAGCAAGCCTCTGGGGGTTCACATTACACAGGTTCCATGACCATTTTATGAATTTCATCATAAGCAAAGCTAGTTGGACAAAGAATGGGGTCTTACTTTTTGTTTTTCCATGTCCCCCCTTCCCAATTTTCCATACTGTGGAATGACATTTGAAAGGAATTTCTCATGGCTAATCCATTTCCACCTGTTAATGAAAGTGCATCATCCATTGGTTGGCCAAATTTAATGTTTCTGCATTATCTAGAAATGAGGATGTGATAGAATAAAACAAGTTAAAATAGAATGAGATGAGGAAATACTTTCTAAAAACTCCTCTTTTTTTCCTGCTTTCCTCCCCCTTTATAAGCATTACCATCATCTGCCTGCCAGGTGGAACTTATTGGATAATAGAGCACAGATGTACCTTGTTGTACTCAACAGATGAATTCCTGAAAAGCTGCATTTGATAGAATTTTTATAAATTAAATCATATTTTCCTGTAGACTTGCATTATAGTAACAGAAGCCATTATCCACATTTGACTGATCTTCAATTGGCAGAGGCCTCACACTTGGGCTTCAGGTTTCTCAGCCAAATCTCTTATGTCAAACAGTTAATGATCTGGAAATAATAAGCACTTATGTGAGCTAGGGGAGCACTATACTTAAAGGAAATGTCATTGTATTCCTCTGAAAGTAAAGAATCTTTATTTCATGATGTGAATTTTCACTCATGGAATCTTAGACTATCAGGAACATTACAGATGATGCAGTCCAAGCCTCTCTTTCTTGCAGAAGAGGAAACTGAGGCCCTGAGTGTTTATTCATCTGTGCCAGCATACAAAAATATATGAAGGAAAGAATAACAGTTTAAGTTTGGCATCCTTGAATTCAAATGTTCTCTTCCCAGGCTACTAGTCGTTTGGTTTCGAGCAAGCTATCAGAACTTGCCTAGCCTAGTTTCCTCATCTTTTTTTTTTTTTTAAGATTTTATTTATTTATTTGACAGAGAGAGACACAGCGAGAGAGGGAACACAAGCAGGGGGAGTGGGGGAGGGAGAAGCAGGCTTCCCGCGGAGCAGGGAGCCCGATGCAGGGCTCAATCCCAGGACCCTGGGATCACGACCTGAGCCGAAGGCAGACGCTTAACGACTGAGCCACCCAGGTGCCCCTAGTTTCCTCATCTTTAAGACAGAGATGGTATTACCCACCTTGAAGGGTTGTTGTAAAAATTAAATTAGGTAATGTATATAAAGGGATAACATAGTGCCTAGAACACAACAAAAGCTGGATGAATGTTTGTTTTCTCATTTCCATTTTTTGGATTTTTTCAAATGAACTGTTTTTAAAAAATACATTTCTTTTAAAGTTGTAAAGGTCATAATGCTTGTTATTAAAATTTAAAGAAAGTTAAAGAATATAGGATAAAAATCAAATGGTTCTTTTCCCATACCCCAAGCTCCTTTCCTCAAACCTCTTTCTAAAGGAAAGCATCTTTAACAGTCTGGTTTGCTTTGTATCCTTCCAGATTTTTTTTTTCACCATCTTTTTAGGTGAAGCACATCCTATACTAACATCATTTTGAGAAACTTCTAAGAGTCTTTGTATCAGTCTTTTGCCATAAAAATGCTGTGTAACAGAACAACCACAAAATCTCAGTGGCATGCAACCATTAGTATTTATTTCTTACTCCTACATCTGAGGATCAGCTGTGTGGTTCTGCTGATGATAGGCACATTTGCCCCGCTGGGCTCTCGGCGCGAAGTTCCTGCTCAAGCCTGCTCTACAGGTGGGGGGTTGGCTGTGGTTTCAGTTCGTGTCTGCTGCATGGGTTTCTCATTCTTCTTGAGACCATCAGGGCACATGGGGCACGTTCTTCTCATGGCAGAAGTTGGAAGGTCTCTGAGAGAGGAGTGGAAACAAGCCATGTCTCCTGAGAACAAAGTTCGCAGTAGGCTCACTTTTACTCTGGCACAAATTCCATTAGCCAAAGCAAGTCACCTGGCCAACCCCACCAAAAGTAGGAAGGATAGTAACTCCATTCCTAGAGAAAGGAGCTACCAAGTCACAGGGCAAACAGCATGGCCAGAGGGAGGAGTGAACAGTGGGGAACAACAGTGCAGTCCTCCCTCATCATAGCAAGGGCAAATCCATTGGAAAGCAGAACATAGACCCCTTGTCCCTACGGCTTGAGTGTAAACTCCTGGTGGGCAAGGACCATAATTGTTTTGTTCCTTGTTCTACTTCCATCAGATTTGGAGATTGAGGGGAAAAATGGTATTGACTATTTGTTGAATGAAGATAGAGAATTCTGGTCCAGGAAACAAAAGCAGGACTATTAACCCGAAATGTTATTTGTATGTGTTTGTGAAGCTATGTCTTTTCCTTCAAACTTCAACAACATTTATCAAAATGGCAAGCTGGCAGCCAGTATTTAGAGCAGGCCAGAGGTTCCGCAGAAAGCCCTCTGTCAGTCAGCGTAGTTTTTCTGCCAGTATAAACCTTTGCTTAATTGCTCTGGCCTGACCATCTAAGAATTACAAGCGCATCAGTAACATGTGGAAATAGAGATTGAACCCACAGCTTGCCTTTAAATGTCAGCAGCGAATGTGTGGTGTTGTCCTGAAATTTAGATATGGTTCCAACCCAATTGTCTTTTATAATTCATTGTGTTAACAGACAGAAACCGTTAAAGGGAACATCGTGGAGTCACCTGCAGGGCGACCAGCCCGCTGAGGCTGCGGAAAGGACCCTGTTTCTGAGCAGGGAGGAGGGGAGGCTGACCGGAAAGCTGGGAGCCAGCGCCTTGCCTCTAGCAACTGGTGCTGGGATCCAGCGCTCTTCGATCCCCCTCCCCCACTCCCCTCAGGTTTACCTCAGGGCCATCCAGTCCTCTTTGTGTATTATTTCACATTATCTTTCAGATAATCATAGTGTATTTATATAATTAGCCTAATTGTGGGTAATTGTGTGCCGGCACTGTGTAATTATGAAACCTAGCATCCAACACTGCGGCACGATCCGTAGGCAAGAGACACGGTCCGTGCAAAGTAGCCGCTTGATCCTTCTTCTCATTCAGGGTTTTTTTCCCCTTTCAAGATGCCAGAAAGGAAGAACAGGCCTCTTTGTAAATCCATTATCTGCAAAACAAGGCCCCTGACAACCACTTCGTAGAGTTTTGGCACTGGAAGTCAAAACCACGTGTAGGGGGAATGTTACGTCATTGTCTCTGGAGCTGGCAAAGGTTTACTTCCCACACTGAGGAGCAGAAGGGTCAAATTGCCATCTTGGGGCTGATGCCCTCACCCAGGGCAGTCTCACTGAGGGTGATTTTGAACTAAGGCTTTGTATGTGCCATCCTTAATACAGGTTAATTAGCATGAGTTTGGGGATGATGGGAGGGTCTCTCCTCTCCCAGAACATCTCTGTTATCAGCGCCCACAAATGCCATTGTCTGGACCTCATACTGGCCATAACAACACCTCTGTGTTGAGTGTTTAACATCTGCCAGGCCAAGCACTGTGCTGAACATTGACCTGCATTATCTTGAAGGGTAGGTACTATTGTTATTCTCATTTTACAGATGGGGAGGCTGAGGTTCCAAAAGGTTAAGCAAGTTGACCAAAGTCCCACAGCCGGTAAGTAGCTTCATAGGCATTTGAATCCACATTCTCTTGAGCCCAGAGCCCTTGCTCACACTATGCTTTGGGATGGAGGGTTATCCACCTGTGCACATTTGTTTTTAATATTTACTCACGTGCTTACTTTCCTTGGCTGCCTGAAGGTTGGGTAGGGTCGAAAGACTGGTGTGGGTGGGGACAGGGATCACATTGAGAGGACATGCAGGTGCTGGTGAGCACTGGTTGGGAACTGGAGGAAAGGATGAGGATGAAGCTTTCAAGGAGAAGGTAATGCGGGATGAAGAAAATCAGTTGTACCAGCAACTAGACTTGGTGTCGTGTGTGCAAGACTGAACCATAAGCTTCCCCAGAAAGTCTTCTTCACTGGGGCAGCACACTTCTGTCTCAGAAAAGTCCTGGGATTCCAAGAGATGCTCAATAGATATTAGTCAAATAAATGAAACTCCTGGGTGGAGGGCGGAGTAACAAACTCAGACAACCGCAGGGTCCAAGTGGTTATGAAAGTGAATGATGCTGGCCAGATTAAAGACAAACAAGTAGTGCAAAGTGAAAATGCTAATAGGGACGAAGTCCCAGAGAGTATGTATGTGACTTCCCAAAGTCACAAACCTAATGCGTAGCAGAACTGTTAATAGCACCTGCATCTCCTGATCTTCTATCCAGTGTTTTTTTCCATTACTGCTGCTATTTAAGCTCACAGATGTGTATTCTTCCATCCACTATCACAGATCTGTTGAATTTAATCCATCGCTTTCGTTTTACAATGGGGAAACCAAGGCCCAGAGAAGGAAAGGGGCTTGCCCAGGGTCATATAGGAGGTAAGTAGCACAGCCAGGCTTCCTGGATCACAGCCTAGGGCTCTTTCTATTAATCATGGGGTCTCATATATACCCAGGGAGTACCCTGACTTTGAGAGCAGTCAAAACTCTGTGAGAATTCATTCGGCTGCTTTTCTACCTATAAATCAGGATACATTTTTTTTATTACAACCGGGGAAGTAAATTACTGTTAACCCAAAAGTTGGATTTATATTAAAGATGGTTCCTTCATAACATCAGAGAATGTTAGATCTGGAAGGGCCTTTAGAGAGCACAAGATCTGCCACCCTCATATTACAGATGAGGAAACTGAGATTAGTTTTGGAATTAATGAGGAATATTTTTGTCATTTACATTATGGTTCTTCAATGTCATTCAGAAACTAGAGAAGGTAAGACAAAGAACAGAAGCCTAGTAGACAGAAGCTACTCCTCATCTCCTGCAATGAATCCCTTCTTACTCACCAATGCCCTTTTCTTCTGGAGCATTTAGGGAAGAGTAATCACCAGCACAGATGGAGCAAATTTTCCTAAAGGGATGCTAGCAGGAGTAGATGATGCCCAGTATCTTTGTTCCTGCATGAAGGGGCAAAGAGTTTGTCCTCATAGAGGATGTTCTTCAATGCTTAAGAGAAGGTAATCATTCCAGGAAGGCAGAGCCTTGAGCTACATGTTAAGAAGAAAATTAGAAAAGGAGGCAAATTTGTAGCAAGTGTTCCTGCAAGCCCTCTGCATTATAAAATGGTCAACTGGGAATCTTGAATAGTGAGACCTGTACTGGAAACTCAGGAGCCCATGGGGCCAGCAGGTATTAAAAAGAGGGAAAGAGAGGATGTTTGTCTTATCCTATTGTCAGATCCAATGATTTTAGCACTATCAGCTTTTCTTTCTCTTTTTTTTTTTCAAGAGAAGCTAAACCCTGATTTTTAAAAATTAGGGACTAATTACATTTTTAAAAAATGCAGCATAGGGCAAAAACCAAAATGAAATCCCATATCTGAGGTCAGAGTTGGCTGCTGGCTTACCATCTTTGAATCTCAGTTTTAGAGCTTAGCTGAGCTGACCAACCAGAGCAGAGGTTGAGTCCTGGGGGGCTAAGCTAGGACAAAAGAGCAAGATGTGTGGGAAGTTCACTTGGAGCCTCCATAGACAGACAAACTGTTTTGAAGATCCAACTCTTCTTTCCCAGTAAGGTAAATGAACGAAAAACTTATCTTGAAAATATAATATCTGTGCTGGAGACGGTGCTGTTATACAGAAGGAGCCCTAGTTTAAGAGACAGGAGTAATGGTCTTAATGTCTCCAGTTTTTGCTTGATGACCTTCGGTAAATCATTCCCCTCTCTGACCCTCCAATCCATAAAGTCAGGCCCTTCAGGGGTGCCTGCGTGGCTCAGTCAATTAAGCCTCCAACTCTTGATTTTGGTTCAGGTCATGATCTCAGAGTTGTGAGATCGAGCCCCAGGTCGCTTAAGATTCTCTCTCTCCATCTCCCTTTGCCCTCCCCCCTTCCTTCGCTAAAAAAAATATATATAAATAATAAAACTATAAAAACTTAAAAAAAATGAGGCCCTTCATCCTGCCTTAATTGCCTCACAGGTTTATTGGAGATCAAATCAGATAATGCTGTGAATCTACTGGGTAATCTGTAACATGTTATGCAAACAAAAGGGAGCCTTAAAAATCTGGGAATCAACTTTTTATATGAGAAAATTGGGATATAATGGAAAAAGCACAGATTTTGAGTCAGATAAAACATGGGTTCAAATGCTGGATATCCCACCACCAGTCATACTGTCTTGAGCAATATTTCTCTGTTTTGAAGCTCAATTTTCTCGACAAAATGGGATAATAATGTTTCTCTATATAATGCTTTTGTAAGGATTAAATGAGCTGTGTATGTAAATAATGCACATAGAATATCAGTGGGTGCCTGATAAACATTATTTCTTTTCTAAATATATAATTAGAATTCACTGCCTCATGAAGGCATTGCATTATAAAAGAGAATTGTTCGTTAGTAACTTTCCCTATTCTGAAAGGATATGATGTTGAACAAAGGAAAAAAAAAAGGGGGGGATTTAGTAGATTAAAAAAACAAACAAACAACTCAGAAGGAAATGAAAAGTAGTAGGAGACTGTTGTGGGGAGGCAGTTAGGGAAAGCTTTAGCCAGGAGGTGAAATTTAACCTAGTCTCTTGAGCACGAGATGACACTGGGCAGGCTTAACTGTGGGGTGATAGCAGTGAACATTCTAAGCAGAGGGACAGCATGGGCAAGACCCTGGAAGAGAGATAGAGCAAGCTACTTCCAGAAAATAGAATGGTAGGCATCTGAGTTATAGATCCTGCGGTAATTGAAGGGAGTAGGGAGAACCAGAAAGGTAGCCAAGACTAGTTTGCATTCCTCAGGAGTTTGCTTTATTCTGTAGACAATGGGATGCCATCCAAAGGTTTGACACAGGGAAAAAAAACATGATCAGACTCACTTTGTAGAGAGAATTTTCTGGTTGGAGCATGGAGGACGGAAGGGAGAGGAGATGTAGTAGAGGCAGAGAGACCCACTAGGAAGCCGTTGAACTAGGGCCATGGTGTGGGAAGGAGTGGACTCAGGGAAGACTGGATAAACTAGACTGGAAAGACTAATGCTGCCTTTGAATTATACCTCTGTAAGAGAAATTTGGGTATATTATTTCTGGGGGAAATTTATGGGGGAAACATTTCTTTTTCCCAACTGGACTGCTTTAAAACCATCATTATTCCGGTCAATGAAGAAGAATGAAGGAGGCTTTAATCGGCTTCCTGAGTAGACCAGTTTTTATTGTTAAGATTGTTGACCAGGGAAACCAGTGGTAATAGATCCCATCTTACTAACTTCTGTCTGTGTCTCTCCTTCTGGTAGCCTCTTTTGAAATAATAATAGTATGTGACTACAATATGTTCACTCATTCTAAAATAAAGTCAAAATGATTTTATTTTACTATGAAACTTAAAGCAATCAGGCATCATTAAGAAGACCAAAAGGGATTATATTAAAGTTTGATATTAAAATTGTTAAAATTAAAACTGTTTTGGTCTCAGGCTTTATTGAACTTTCCAAACTTTCAGATGAAGAAATATCAAAATAAATTGAAAGACCCTGAATGAATAAAATAACTTTGTCTCCTCGGAAATTCTGGAAGAGAATGGGAGATAAATTCTATCTTCAGGGAGAGATAAAAGGAGAAGTGTTAAAGAGATTTTTCTGCACTGCATATATGAAGGGCTCCATTTAGGGTTGCTCTGTGCCACTTAATTTTGTTTTAGAGGGAAAAACTTTGCTTACCTAGTTCTTAGGTTCCAGTTCCCAAGCTGTAGCAATCAAGAGTCCAATACAAAACAGATGGCCACTCAAATGGAGTAATTTAGGAGGGTTTAATGAGGGGATTATTACAAAGGTTTGACAGGATTAAGGAAAACCAACAAGAGATGGTGAAGCACCTTGCGTCTAGTAACAGCCCTTGGCGCAAATGTTAGGAAGAGGAAATATATCCAAAACTTCTTTCAGTCAAAACAAGATCAGTTCTTCAATTTTAGTATGTGAATGGCCTCTCACATGGACAGAGTAGGTTGGTATTACTTAACTGATACTCAGGTATTTGAGGCTAAGCAATAAAAGTCTTCTAGGTGCTAGAGTCTGGGCATACATTTGGGTTAGTTAATATAGTCTTTTATCATTATTCTTTAAAGCCAACAGCAATCTTTGGATGTTTACCTCTTAATCTTTTCCTAGTCAAGAGTTGAAGGAAGAACAGAGCTAATCTATATTTTCCAGGAGAATATAAGCTTCACAAAGACAAGGACCTTTTTCTTTATTGTTTCCTACCATATTTCAGCTTCTAGCTCATAACAGACCCTTGATATGGATTTCTTTGTGGTAAATGAATGAAAAACTTATCTTGAAAAAAATGTATTAAGAAATCAAGAGACCTCTTGGAACCATAGCAGTTGAAATTTCCCTATTTACAGTTCCCAAAAGTGTATGTTGAATTTTTTACACTCTTTTTGGGAGTTTAAGGAACTATGTCCAGATAACATCCAGAGATACTAAGTTTTTTGAAATTGTCTCCAAAACTTTGGCCCTGACCCATATCAGAAATGTGCTTGTGGATGTGCCGGAAGGCAGAGACTTAGACCTTGGCTCCAGGGCCATGGCTCCCAGGGGAGGAGAGTTGAACATTGTTCACCATGTAAGAATGCCAGTGTGTCTGTTGGCTCCAGCCTGAGGGAAGTATCCTGGCTCGACAGTTGGACTACCCCTCTTACTGGACCTTCAAACTATCTTCCTTTTGTGCAGATTCTATTTTAGGGTTTACTGAAGATCAAATTATGTGTTTCATCTGAATTGATAGTTTAAAACCTTGCTATTTGTTTTTAGTCTAGTCTATGATTAAAAAAAAAAAAAGATTGGATTCAGATGGTTGGGTTTGGTTACCAATTCATCAAATTACAGGTATTGATTGCAAGTTACTACACCTTAGCATCTGATACCCTTAAGATGTTTAAATAGGCACTATCTCATTTCTCTAGGGGGTTAGCATTCCATAGCAAATGTATTTTCTAGCTAGTTGCCTCCCAGATAAGCAGCATTAGAAAAATATTTAATAAGAGTCATTTATTTTTATTTTAACACTAACATAAATTGTGGTTAAAAGGTCTTTAAAGGAAAAATAACCCACTGATAATTCCCAGACTACGTTTTTTCTTATGTCATGTTTCTTTCTAAAATTTGTTCATCTACATGAGTATTTAATATAATTAAAAATCATAGTTATAAATTTTATATCTCTTTTCTCCCTAATCTTATGCTATAAATATCTTTTATGATCTTATGTGTACCTTAATTTACTTACCTATTCCTCCTGTATTGGACAAATAGGTTCTTTTTTTAATTTTAATTTTATTTTTTTATATAATCTGTACCCCCAATGTGGGGCTCAAACTCATGACCCCAAGATTAAGAGTCACATGCTCTACTGACTGAACCAACTAGGTACCCCCAAGTAGGTTATTTCTAATTCTTCTGCTATGAAGGTGAAAGTGGAAAGAGCATGTTAATTTAAAGTTAAACAAAATTATTCTGTTAAATTATTTCCAAAAGCTAAATATACAGAGGAGGAATTGCTATGCCAGATGAGAAAGATTTGAAATTTTATAATCCTCTGATTGCTAATGTTATTCTGCTCATCTGGCTATCTAGGTAGTTGTCCTGTCTCTCTTTCACTGCTCTCTTTGTATGCTATGGGTAGACATTACTTGGGTTCAAAATGTGTGCCACTGAATACATGTTATTAATGTTTTCCCATATCTGGTTTGGGTGAGTGAGAGATACATTGTTGTTAAGTCTCGTGTGTTACATTTGAATAACCTAGCCTATGCTGATATACATGCAAATTTGCCTGAACAAACTCTCAAAGTATATTTGGAGGAATAGAGTATTAACATTGTTAATGACACTTGATATGTGTACTGGCTGGCTAGTGCTTCAAATATGCTGTGTAAAAACTTTCCAAAACCCAGTGACTTAACACAATGATCATTTAATCTCACGGATCTGCTGTTGGGTACATCCAAGCTGGGTTCAACTTGGCTGACTCTACACATCTCTCATGCTCTTCCCAACAACAGTAGGTTAACCTAGGCATGTTTTTCTGAAGATGGTAAAAAGCCTCATAGGTCAGGCTCACTGCTAATAAATCACTCCCCTCTGAGCTTCATCCACTTCTGAGCACACCATAGCCGGACCCCTGTGCACTCCACTACTCCTGCTGGCCATCCTGGCCCTGGGCCTGGATGTGAGCCCCAGAACTGGTGGGAGCAAGTCTCCAATGGTGGGCACCCCATGGGATGCCAAAGTCAACAAGGAGGGCATGCAGCAGGCACTGAACTTCACCCATACCACAGACTGCAGGTGGTGCACACCTGTAAGCAGGTGATGACTGGGATGACCTACTTCTTAGACATGGAGATTGGCCAAACCAGATGTACCAAGTTCCAGCCCAATTTGGACAGCTGTCTCTTCTATGACTAGCCACATCTGATGAGAAAAACACTCTGCTCTTTCCAGATATACACTGTCCCCTGGCTGGGCAAGACCTCCATGGTGAAGCCAGGTTTCCAGAATACATAGAGGACCTGTGACAGGCTGGCCCCCTCTGGCCCCATTCTCCTACCTCCCTCCCCCTTGTAGAGGTCCTAAGCCTTGGAAGTGTGGCCTTGCCCAGGTGGATGTCCTCTCAGTATGCTGGTCCAGTAGACAAATAGAGAAGGGTTCTGGGGCATTTTTTGAACAGTGAAATGACTGTAATTCCTTTCTTTTAATTGCTTTCCAGATGCACCAGTATGTAGTGCAGGTGTTCTCCTCTCTCTCTTAATCAACAAAAAGTAACATCAGCTAAAAAAAAAAAAGCATCAGAGGTCATATCCAACTACACAAGCATGTTCATTGCAAACCCCTATTCCTATCACCCTTGCTAATACCCCATTAGTGAAAACAATTCACAAGGCTGACGCTAAAGTGAGGGTCAGGGACATGCACTCCACCTTTGGAGGGAGGGACCAAAGAGAAAGGAGAAAAATTGGGTCTGATCATCCAAACTACCAAAATATGTAATGACATAGTACTTAACCAAAGATAGTACCAAATCACTTTTCTACTGTTTCCATAAGCCTGGAATATTCCTACAATTTTAGTATCTGTAAATGTTATCACTGATGTTTTCTTCATGCTCATTTAATGGGTGTAAAATAGTATTTCTGTGTTACTTTACTTTTTATTTATTTAATTAGCAATGAGAATCACTTTCCCTGTGCATTGGGATACTTCATTTGTACTTCAATGGGGACAGTTCTGGAATGAAAAAGTGCCACTTTCTTTTTAAAATGTTGTCATTATAGCAGGATGTTTCAAATGTTACAGTTATCCAATGGGAAGATTGCAGCTTTTCTTATTGCTGGACTCATCTGTGGACACAAATCTTGTTTGAAGACTCCTTTGAACTCCTTAAGAACTGACCTGACCAAGAAGTACCCTGTAGGTGGGATATTTCACCATGAATGGCCACTTAATCCTGAGTTTCTTTTTTCTTTTTCTGAGGAAAACTAAAGGTCTTTATTTAAAATCTGGCATTTGTATTAATATATTTTATACTTTGTGATATTTTTCATACATTTCCTCAGTAGTGATATTTGGTAAAGAAGTTCAGTGGCTTTTTGCTAGTTCCACGAATCTTACCCAGTGTTTACGGGCATATTTATGCAGCATCTGAATATTTGTGCCCAGCAATGTCTATTTCTTTAGGAAAGATTTAAACGCAGTTTATCTTCTGTTGAGTGTCCCTTTTAATTTCCATTCATAGACATATATGTGACTTCCAGTTCAACCTTCTGACAAGTGAGTGTGGAAGAACACAGCTGTTCTCTCATAGTTGCTTGAAATTAGGAAAAGCACTTATTTCCTCCTCTGAAATGCTGAAGATGATCAAGTGAGTAGGCAATGTTGAGTCATTGTGAAACTCTTTAACCAGTTTAAGGGATTCAGATAGAAGATATCTGCTTCATTAAGGTACTGACTTTTTCCAGTCAGCTCTGGGGGACATTGGAGAAATCTCACTGGAAGTGAGAAGTGGACATGGCTATAATAAGGAGTAGAGTGGCAAGGCATCATTATAAATATGGAAGCTGAAGATTTATTGGGATTATTGTAACAGAGTTCTTGAATATGAGTCATGACATCAAGAGTACCTCACTGATGAACTAAACCAGTATAGAGGGCGAGGAGCATATTCGATAAAAACAGGAAACTGAGAGCTGGTTTCTTCAATGTTTTCAGGTGGTTTAGTAAGTACCCACAAAACACCATACAAAACGGTAAGACTGGATAGCTAAACCTGAATTCTTTGTGGCTCAACATGCTATAAACTAGCAGTGTCCACAGCACAGTTACCAAAAGTAATTTGGTACCTATTTGGGGCCAGAAAGCAGCCATGAATAAAGAAGGGTGAGGGGGGGCGGAGCAAGATGGTGGAGGAGTAGGAGACCTGGATTTCGTCTGGTCCCAGGAATTCAGCTGGATGGGGATCAAACCATTCTGAACACCTACGAACTCAATAGGAGATCGAAGAAAAGAATAGCAGCAACTCCCTGAACAGAAAAGCAACCACTTTCCGGAAGGTAGGACGTGCGGAGAAGTGAATCCGAGGCGATATTCGGGAGGATAGACGGGAGGGGGAGGGGGCCTCCATCGGCCGCTTCTGGCAAGTGAGAGAGCAGCAGAGCACAAAATCGGAACTTTTAGAAGTCGGCTCCGCTGAGGGACGTCACTCCCGTGGTT